>NC_041380.1:542294549-542296313 GCF_002162155.2 Triticum dicoccoides | reverse complement strand
CTACCAAGCCGACGTGGCCATCCTGTACAACCACGCAAGCAAAACCATCGGCAGATACCACTTTAATTGCGATTAGGGGGTGCCTTGGTTGGTATTAGATATCTCAGGGGATTAGTTAACTGGTTTCAGAGTTGGGGGGTGGGTTAGCCGGTTTCTGAAACCACAGGGGGTGATGTGGACTTCTTTCGAATTTATTTCAGGATTTCCGGCGATACGCTTTCAGTGGGAGGAGACGTTCCCGTCGACGACGAGACGCCTACGGTGACTTCGTAAATCTCAAGATGATATGCCGGCTCAGTCTTTCGGAGGTGCTCATAGGGGTAGGGTGTGTGTGTGCGTTCATAGGAGCGAGTGTATGCGCGTGTATATGAGCGTTTGTGTCTGTACTTATGCTCAAAAAAAGATGCAGCAAAGATTATACTGAGATTAATACATCATCGCGTCGGATCACAAGGCATCGCACGCACCCAGCAGGATCGACCCAAAGTACAGAGGAAACTCGACTGAAGACAACACGAAGACTGAAGAAGCCACAAGGCTACAGAAGAAGCAGTAGGCAGAACCACGAGGAATGGCAGGTGGAGACAGCGGCGGGGATCGGTGACTCGACGGGGCCCTGGGGCGATGCTCTAGTCTAGACGCGGCCCTCCCAGAGGCACGGCTGGTCGTCGGAGCAGAGCGCGTGCGGCGGCGGGGCGAGGCCCAGCGCGGCGGCGCGCTGCCAGCGCTGGGCGCGGGTGAGGCCGAGGCAGGGCCCGTAGCGCATGTCCATGTCGAACTCCCTGGCCTTCCTCTCCGCGTCCTCCGCCTCCTCCCTCCCCGCGTCGGCGCCGCCGCCGTGATCTGCCGCAGAAGCAACAACAGATTGAAAAAAAAACAAATAAACACCAGATCGATCGATCGAGCAGTCAATCCGCGCAGGCGTACGAATCGGCGGAGTTGGGATTGGGCGTACGGCGGAGTACCTGGCGTCGGGCGCGTCGCCGCTTGCTTCTGGTGGTGGTGCGCCGCCTTCTTGGACACGCCGCCGGTGGGCTTGGTGGCCGCCGCGCCGGAGTAGGCCTTCTGCTGCCGGAAGAAGGACCTGACGTCGCCGCCGCTCCTCATGGCTCTCTCTCTCCCCCCGGCGGCGCGATCTCTCTGTTGTATTGGAGGAAGGAAGGGGGCGGCGGATGGTGGACGGAGGATTGGAGGTTGGGGTTTATAAGGTGGGGGTGTTGTGGTGGGCGTGGTGGTGGTTCGAATTTTGAATTTTGAAATGGGCGCTGTCCTCTCGTCTCTCGAGACTTCTGCCGCTGCTCTGTTTGCTGGCATTGACCGATGAGACCCATCTCATCGTCCGTTGCCACACATGACCGGTGCACGTTGGGTCCAGGATGTGTATATTTTTTCTTTATTTTTTTCTTTTGCTATTGAGTAAAAAAAATCAACACAACAAGAGTATCATAAAAAACACGGTGCTATGTGGTTACCAGACAATCTACCCGATCTTACAAACATAAGTCACATTAAGATACATAAGCATCAATTCTGCATAGCAATGTCGAAGCAAAGCACGAACGAATGACAATAAACACCGTAATAGGCAAGTTCAAATGTAAGGAAGCGAAAATTCAAAAATAATAATTAAAGGGAGCGTGTTCATATCATGATAACCGAATTCACCACAACTCCCTCTTTCAATTTTTTTCCTATGATGCGGCTAGAATATTCCTAAACGCCTACACGGGCCATAAATCACTCGGAGTTCCCGTCAAAACATCA
>NC_041380.1:542292965-542294402 GCF_002162155.2 Triticum dicoccoides | reverse complement strand
TTTAACAAACTTTAGGCTCAACAAAATAATAGGGTTGTCTAGATATGCAACTAGGTGACCAACATATATGACAAGCTCAACAACAACAACAACAACAACAACAAGGTAATAACAAGCACAAAGTAAAGGACCTAAATAACTGCACGTGAACTCGATGGAGACGAGAGTGTGTTGCCGAAGTTTCATCCTTTTGGGGAGGTACATCTCCGTTGGAGAGGTGTGGAGGCACAATGCTCCCCAAACGTCCCTATGACCACCTTATTCTCCTCACACCCACGCACAATATAAGGTATCCTGAATCCACTAGCGGTGCCCTTGAAAGCAGCAACTGAGACCTTTACAAACAAGGTTGCACCTCTCTTCATAACTTAATTGGAGGCTCCCAACATCACCATGAAAGTTCACCACAATGGATTGTGGCTCACACGTGACCTCCTCTGTCTAGGTGCCCAAACACCAAGAGCAACAAGTTGATGTTTCTCGGGGGACACTGCTAGGATATGGGTCGATCCAATTGGTGATCAGAAACCATTTATGTATCAATTCCCTCAATTATTCTCGATATGCAACTCCCCTGAGTGCACTGTGAAATCCTACCTGGAGCCAGATCATGTATCATTCTTTAGAAGAAGACTAAGCAATGAGCTTAAAGAGCAATGGCAGCGGATGGTTGATGCCGCTAGGAAAAGTTGTGTTTCTGATGAAACCGATGTCATAAAATGGTCCTTAGGGCCTAAGACGGTCTTTACGACTAGATCGGTGAGAAAGATCATAGGGTGTAATTTTGGGTGGATTTGGAAGGCTGACATCCCTTTAAAGATCAAAATCTTTATGTGGCAGTTGTTCCAGGATTCTATTCTTACTCGAGATGTAATGAAAAGAAGGGGGTGGAAAGGGAATCCTAAATGCTCATTCTGTGGGGAGCGCGAAACACATCCCAACACCTCTTTTTTACCTGCCCTGTAGCTAAGGTGACTTGGAGAAATATTGCATGCATGCTTGGCACTGACTTGTGTCCAAACAATTTGTGACAAGCTTACTCCTGGTGTTATGTCTATTTTCCAAATGGGGAGGTTTTTTACACAGTTGGCATAGCCGCACTTTGTTGGGCTATTTGGACCTGCCGCAATAGTGCTACATTTGAATTTAAGCATTTGAAAACTCCCTTTGAGTGATGTTTCTCTATGTGCGCTTTCTGTGTTACTGGGCAGGTTTGCTGAAATAGGAAGATGCGGTGGATCTGCGAGCAGGGGTAGACATGCTGAAGAATAGCGCGTCGAGGATGATGCGCATCTGTGCTGCGACAAAAGACTGAGAAGCTCGCTGGAGAAAAGACTGGAGAAGAGAGGAGTCTTCAGGGGCGTTTCTCTCCAAAGCGTCGTCTGCTTTTGATTTTGTGCTCATCCTTTGAATCTTCCCTGCGTGGAAAAACTGTCT
>NC_041380.1:542277936-542292698 GCF_002162155.2 Triticum dicoccoides | reverse complement strand
TGCTTGAACTCGCTCTCCCCTCTCCCGTCTCATTCTGTGGACCTGGTTGTATTTCCGTTATGTTGCAGTAATGGAAAGGGGTTATGTCCGGTTCAAAAAAAAAACAAGTTGATGTTGATGTAGAAGTCGGGGAACGCAAAATAGTTTGGTGGAAGTGTAGATCGGGTCCTCCTATCGCCAAAGTATTGTGGGTTTTGGGTGGTTGGGGAAGGAGATCTCAAGCTTTTTGATGCTAGGAAATGGTGGAACAAAGCTTGGGCACATATTAGGGTTAAGAGGAAGAAGGGGGGTATTTATACCCCTGTGGGGAAAATGGCCGTTGCACAGCCGCAACCCTGGGCACCCGGACAAAAGGGGTATTTGGACCGAGGTACTTGAGATAACCAAATGTTAAGGACATAGAAAAGCTTTTGTAAACTAGAGAAGCAATATGCTTTGCCAGTATGCTTGATTCAATAGATTGCATATCATTTGCCATGTAAGAACTGTCCAGTTGGTTTTGCAGGGCAACCAAGGTCACACCAAAATAGTCTGTTATCATACTTGGAACTTTGGCATCAAAAGACCTATGAATTTGACACTCTTTCTTTGGCAATACCAGGATCTCACAAAAACATCAACGTGCTTCAGCAATCTCCGTTGTTTAAAGACTCTGTGATGGGGATACTCCAGCATGCAACTACGCCTTCAACGGGCACACCTACACTATGGGTTACTACCTTGCCAATGAAATTTATCCTTAATTGATGACAATTATGAAGCCTACCTCCGAGCACCAAGGGAGCAAGAAAAAAAAAGTCCAAATGCAAGAAGGTGCTACGAAGGCTGTGGAGAGGGTATTTGGAGTGCTTTAAGCACGTTGGGCTATTTTTCATGAACCTGCAAATATGTGAGATTACATGACAATGTGAAAAGTGTTAACATATTGAGAGTGGCGATTCGGTGCCCAGACTCAGATGAGTCCGGGCATGAACAGTGCTGTGATTTAAAAAAGGAACAAATTTAGAAAATTCCAAATTTTTGTGTGGTGCAAGATGCTCCTGTGTGTGAACTCTGTACAAAATTTTGTGAAGTTTGGACATTCGAGGAGCTCGTGGCAAAAAAGACTTTTGAAGATCGCGTTGTTCACGCCTGATTTTGTCTTTTTTGCCACAGGCTCCTCGAATCTCCAAACTTCACAAAATTTTGTACAATGTTCACGCACAGGAGCATTTTGCACCACAAAAAATTGGATTTTTAAAAACTTTTTTCTATTTTAAATCGAGGTACTGCTCACCGGGCTTCGGGTTGAATTATCGTAGCATATTGTGTGTTCTTATACATCATGATTGTGAAGGATGAGGGCTATGATGTTTACAATACTAATGATTTTGAGAAGTGTAGAGTACATGTCTGTCTCAGAAACAAGAGGCATAACATATTGTCAATTTCCTATATAGCAAGTGTGGATTCATGTTAGAAAACATATGTCACTTGAACCATCTACCTTGAATAATATTATTGGTTCAGTTATATATACTTTTAAATTTGAACTATTAATTTCTACATTCAATCTTTATCAAGCTAGTGCTCCAACAAGGAGCAGACAAATGGGGATCGACACTTGTTGTTTACGGACAATTGGGGGCCCAATTTCGAGGTTTGTGGTTGGAGATGCCCTAGTTGTGAGATAGTTATTGTTAGAGTTTTCTTTTGTTGAGAGGGCATCTCCAAAAGCAGTGAGATAGTTATTGGTATAGTTATTTTTAGAATTAGATTTTTTTGGTCCACATAGGATTTTTGAATGAATTGATTATTTTAGCGGATAAATTAAAAAATTTGGATCAAACCTCCCATAATCGGAATCTCGAGCTGGGCTGGGCGCCCAAGTGAGCAGCCTCTTTCTCGGTATAGTCTCTGTCCCAGGGAAACCGCAACGGCCCAACCTAACCCATGAAGAGAGTCGACTAAAAAAACGCAAAGAGAGATAGAATTGTGCTAAAAATATCTCTATATATATTACTTAAAAAAAGAATAGCGTTCCTTTTTCCGAAAGATGGAGTGCTTTGTCCAACATTTCATTTTTTACCTAATGATCATTACTTAGAAATGCCTTAATTATCCCATCTTTTATTAACTTACCAAATAAATTATTGTTTTTGGTAAATCATTAAATGATTGCAAAATAAAATCATGAACAATATTTGATAAATATTTATTTACACAATTATATAATACAAAAGGTAAATTATGGACTAAGGTACTAAATTTTACAAAATTGATAAATCCAAAACATTCAAGATTTG
This sequence comes from Triticum dicoccoides, assembly GCF_002162155.2. Taxonomy (NCBI): domain Eukaryota; kingdom Viridiplantae; phylum Streptophyta; class Magnoliopsida; order Poales; family Poaceae; genus Triticum; species Triticum dicoccoides. The sequence continues at coordinate 542,290,413 of NC_041380.1, read as the reverse complement.
ATCATGGCAAATCGAATATTTTCAATGGCAATTTTAGTGACACAAGGATGACAAGTTTAGTTGACATGCACATTTTTCTGGCAAAAAATACACTGAGCACAGATTGTCGTGTTTGCCAACTAAATTTGTCCTTGCATCACTAAAATTACCATCGAAAACGTTTGATTTTTCAGGGACCAATATTTATACCCCGTAGCAACCACTGACAAGTACTATCACTGTAAATTAATATAAGGTAGTTTAGAGTGAGAAGTGCATCGCTGCACCGAGCGACAGATGCACGCAACGCATCTACGGTGCGCAGAGCGTCGCGATGCGGGGTGAGCTGGCTTGCTACTTGGTGTATATAGAGAAACGAGAGAGCGATATGGTTCGTATTGATGTATTTAGATGGACCAACCTGACAGGTCAGTCTGACATGCCGCTGCTCATAGGAATGTACATCGTAGGGAAGAGGACGGAATACTACCGTTGCATGAGACACTATATAACGTAAACATTTCTTGGCTTCGATGTATTTAAAGACCATGCAACTGCTGGACAGGAACCAGTGAGCGCAACGGCCTCAGTCAAGCACGCACAAACATCTCTCACTCCCATCCACCCCCCGCAACTATGCCAAGATGTCCAGCAGTTCATCGTCGGCGCGGCGTCTCCGCGCACCTCCTCCGCCGCTGCCATTGATCATGTGCCCAAGGTGCACCGGGACGAGGACCAGGTGGTTCGTGTCCGGGACGGATCGTAACCCGGGCATCCGGTTCTACAAGTGCCCGAACCAGGCAGTAAGTATCACAGAACGCACATGCAACAGAAGATTACTCCACTGTTTTTGTTCCCTGATCAGTTTTGTAACCACGCGCAGGACGGAGGCCCCTGCGATTTTTGGCTGTGGGAGGACCAGTATGCGTTCTACATCACCCGGGTTGGCATTAACCTACTCATCGAGGCGGCCGGAGGAGGGAGCAACGTCATGTTCGGAATGGGTCGTGCCATGGACGACATACGCAACGTGGCGAGGAACACCATGATGATTTGTGAGGGAGTCTTGGATTAGGGGGTCTTTGGACAGCCGGACTATATCCTTTGGCCAGACTGTTGGACTATGAAGATACAAGATTGAAGACTTTGTCCTGTGTCCGGATGGGACTCTACTTGGCGTGGAAGGCAAGCTAGGCAATACGGATATATATATCTCCTCCTTTGTAACCGACCTTGTGTAACCCTAGCCCGCTCCGGTGTCTATATAAACCGGAGGGTTTTAGTCCGTAGGACAACATACAATCATACCATAGGCTAGCTTCTAGGGTTTAGCCTCTTTGATCTCGTGGTAGATCAACTCTTGTACTACTCATATTATCAAGAACAATCAAGCAGGACGTAGGGTATTACCTCCATCAAGAGGGCCCGAACCTGGGTAAACATCGTGTCCCCTGCCTCCTGTTACCATCCGCCTTAGACGCACAGTTCGGGACCTCCTACCCGAGATCCGCCGGTTTTGACACCGACATTGGTGCTTTCATTGAGAGTTCCATTGTGCCGTCACCATAAGGCTCGATGGCTCCTTCGATCATCGGTAACGATGCGGTCCAGGGTGAGGTTTTCCTCCCTGGACAGATCTTCGTATTCGGCGGCTTCACACTGCGGGCCAATTCGCTTGGCCATCTGGAGCAGATCGAGAGCTATGCCCCTGGCCATCAGGTCAGATTTGGAAACTTGAACTACACGACCGACATCCGCGGAGACTTGATCTTCGACGGATTCGGGCCCATGTCGGACGCGCCGCACAATCGCGACGAGCATGACGTAACTTTGCCATCGGACAATGTTCGGGAGATCGCATCCGCAACTACTCCGGCCATCAATCTGGAGCAAGTCGTGCCATACGAGAGCGGAGGGATGGACCCCGCCATGGAGGTCGCACTTTTAGTGGCGATAGAGCCGGATACTGACTTCACCCCTTACGAGAGCCGTGTCGCCGAACCACTGGATTCGTCTCCGGCCACGAACTCCGAGCCGCCCACATCCATGCCCGTCGAGTCCGACTGGGCGCCGATCATGGAGTTCACCTCCGCGGATATCTTTCAGCACTCACCTTTCGGAGATGTGCTAAATTCATTAAGGTCTCTCTCCCTGTCAGGAGAACCTTGGCCAAACTATGTCCGACTAGAATGGGATGCAGATGACGAATAAATTCGCTGCCCACCCACCACCCACTTAGTAGCCACCGTCGACGACTTAACCGACATGCTCGACTTCGACTCCGAAGACTTCGACGACATGGACGACGAAGCCGGAGACGAACAGGAACCACCGCCCTCAGGGCACTGGACCACCACCTCATCATATGATATATACATGGTGGACACCCCCAAAGAAGGTAATGGCGACAAGACATCGGAGGATGACCCCTCCAAGAAGCAACCCAAGCGCCAACGTCAGCGGCGCCGCTCTAAGTCCCGCCACAGCAAGAGCAGTGATACCGACACATGAGATAATAACACTCCGGATAGTGCCCAAGACAACAACAATCCCCTCCAGCACGATGTCGAGCTGAAGGATGAACAAGCTAGCCCTCCAGAGCAGGCAGTAGATGGAGAACCGGAGGAGGACAGTTACATGCCTCTCTCCGAAGACGAGGCGAGCCTCGGTGACGACGAGTTTATCGTGCATGAGGACCCCATTGAGCAAGAGCGCTTCAAGCGCCGGCTTATGGCCACGGCAAATAGCCTGAAGAAAAAGCAGCAACAACTTCAAGCTGATCAAGATTTGCTATCAGACAGGTGGACCGAAGTCCTTGCGGCCGAGGAGCATGAACTCGAGCGCCCGTCCAAGAGTTACCCAAAACGCAGGTTGCTACCTCACCTCGAGGAGGAAGCATTGAAACCTCATTCACCAGTGTACGATGCGGCTGACCGGCCACTACGCGGCCGAGCCAGAGAGGCGTTTCAGTCTAAAGTTTAGCCTGCACCCCGTCACCACTCAGTCAAAAATACTAAGGCCCGGGGCAACACAGAGGACCTACAAACATATTGGACAGTAAGGCAAAAATTGCAAGGTCAATATACGGTACACGGGCACGGGCACCGACACGGGACGATGATCGTCGCGTCGGATACACCAAGAGTAAATCCGACCGGGCCAAATACAGCAGACAAGACTCATACGAACTATGTCGGGATATAGCCCGGCACAGAGGTGTCGCACACCCCCTATGCTTCACTGATGAAGTTATGAATCATGAATTCCCAGAGGGTTTCAAACCCGTAAATATCGGATCATACGATGGCACAACAGATCCCGCTGTATGGATTGAGGATTTCCTCCTTCACATCCACATGGCTCGCTGTGATGATCTACATGCCATAAAGTACCTCCCACTAAAACTCAAAGGACCATCTCGGCATTGGCTGAATAGCTTGCCAGCAGATTTTGTCGGCAGTTGGGAGGATCTGGAAGACGCATTTCTTGACAACTTCCAGGGCACTTATGTGCGGCCACCGGATGCTGATGACTTGAGCCACATAACCCAGCAGCCAGGGGAATCGGCCAGACAATTCTGGACACGGTTCCTGACTAAGAAAATCAAATTGTAGACTGTCCGGATGCAGAGGGCCTAGCGGCATTCAAGCATAACATCCACGACGAGTGGCTCGCCCACCACCTCGTCCAGGAGAAGCCAAAATCTATGGCAGCCCTCACGACACTCATGACCCACTTTTACGCGGGCGAGGACAGCTGGCTGGCTCGCAGCAACAACACATTGAGAAATCCGGATACCTCGGATACCAAAGATGTTAACGGTAGGCAACGTCATAACAGACCAAAGCGCCACAATAACAGCGATAACACCGAAGATACGACAGTCAATGCCGGGTTCAGAGGCTCTAGATCCGGTCAGCGGAAAAAGCCATTGAAAAGAAATACTCCGGCTCCGTCCAGTCTGGATCGCATACTGGACCGCTTGTGTCAAATCCACGGCACCCCCGACAAGCCAGCCAATCACACCAATAGAGAATGCTGGGTGTTCAAGCAGGCCGGCAAGTAAAATGCCGAAAACAAGGACAAGGGGTCGCATAGCGACGACGTGGAGCCCCGGCCGCCGAACACAGGAGGACAGAAGTGTTGGAAATATGCCCTAGAGGCAATAATAAATTAGTTATTATCATATTTCCTTGTTCATGATAATCGTTTATTATCCATGCTAGAATTGTATTGATAGGAAACTCAAATACATGTGTGGATACATAGACAACACCATGTCCCTAGTAAGCCTCTAGTTGACTAGCTCGTTGATCAATAGATGGTTACAGTTTCCTGACCATGGACATTGGATGTCATTGATAACGGGATCACATCATTAGGAGAATGATGTGATGGACAAAGACCCAATCCTAAAGCCTAGCACAAGATCATGTAGTTCGTATGCTAAAGCTTTTCTAATGTCAAGTATCGTTTCCTTAGACCATGAGATTGTGCAACTCCCGGATACCGTAGGAGTGCTTTGGGTGTGCCAAACGTCACAACGAAACTGGGTGGCTATAAAGGTACACTACAGGTATCTCCGAAAGTGTCTGTTGGGTTGGCACGAATCGAGACTGGGATTTGTCACTCCGTGTAAACGGAGAGGTATCTCTGGGCCCACTCGGTAGGACATCATCATAATGTGCACAATGTGATCAAGGAGTTGATCACGGGATGATGTGTTACGGAACGAGTAAAGAGACTTGCCGGTAACGAGATTGAACAAGGTATTGGGATACCAACGATCGAATCTCGGGCAAGTATCGTACCGCTAGACAAAGGGAATTGTATACGGGATTGATTAAGTCCTTGACATCGTGGTTCATCCGATGAGATCATCATGGAACATGTGGGAGCCAACATGGGTATCCAGATCCCGCTGTTGGTTATTGACCGGAGAGTCATCTCGGTCATGTCTGCATGTCTCCCGAACCCGTAGGGTCTACACACTTAAGGTTCGGTGACGCTAGGGTTATGGAGATATTAGTATGCGGTAACCCGAAAGTTGTTCAGAGTCCCGAATGAGATCCCGGACGTCACGAGGAATTCCGGAATGGTCCGGAGGTAAAGAATTATATATAGGAAGTGCTATTTCGTCCATTGGGACAAGTTTCGGGGTCACCGGTATTGTACCGGGACCACCGGAAGGGTCCCGGGGGTCCACCGGGTGGGGCCACCTGCCCCCGGGGGCCACATGGTCTGTAGGGGGTGCGCCTTGGCCTATATGGGCCAAGGGCACCAGCCCCAAGAGGCCCATGCGCCAAGAGAAGAGGGAAAGGAAGAGTCCTAAAGGGGGAAGGCACCTCCGAGGTGCCTTGGGGAGGAGGGACTCCTCCCTTGGCCGCACCCTTCCTTGGAGGAAGGGCCAAGGCTGCGCCCCCCCCCTCTCCCTTGGCCCTATATATAGTGGGGGAAAGGGAGGGCAGCAAAACCTAAGCCCTGGGGCCTCCCTCTCCCTCCCATGACACATCTCCCTCCTCCCGCAGCGCTTGGCGAAGCCCTGTTGAAATCCCGCTACTTCCACCACCACGCCGTCGTGCTGCTGGATCTCCATCAACCTCTCCTTCCCCCTTGCTGGATCAAGAAGGAGGAGACATCGCTGCTCCGTACGTGTGTTGAACGCGGAGGTGTCGTCCGTTCGGCGCTAGGATCATCGGTGATTTGGATCACGACGAGTACGACTCCATCAACCCCGTTCTCTTGAACGCTTCCGCGCGCGATCTACAAGGGTATGTAGATCCACTCCTCCCTCGTTGCTAGATGACTCCATGGATAGATCTTGGTGACACGTAGGAAAATTTTGAATTTATGCTACGTTCCCCTACAAGAAGGGGTTTCCCCCACAAGTGAAGACGGTGAACATGATATACGCAACCCACATTCTCAAGAGGGAGCGGAAGCGCGCACTAAGGGACGTCTATGTGATGGAGCCCGTCGCCCCAAAGTTCAACCCGTGGTCTGCTTGCCCGATCACCTTTGATCGCAGGGACCACCCCACTAGCATCCGTCATGGCGGATCCGCCGCACTGGTCCTAGACCCCATCATTGACGGATTTCACCTCACTCGAGTCCTTATGGATGGTGGCAGTAGCCTAAACCTGCTTTATCAGGATACAATGTGAAAAATGGGTATCAATCCCTTGAGGATCAAACCCAGCAAAACCACCTTTAGAGGCATCATCCCAAGTGTAGAGGCCCATTGCACAGGCTCAATCACACTAGAAGTGGTCTTCGGATCACCGGACAACTTCCGAAGCGAAGAGTTAATCTTCGACATCGTCCCGTTTCGCAGTGGCTATCATGCACTGCTCGGACGGACAACATTTCCAAAATTCAATGCAGTGCTGCATTACGCATACCTCAAGCTCAAGATGCCAGGACCTCGTGGGGTCATAGCAGTAAATGGAAACACATAATGCTTGCTCCGTACGGAAGAGCACACTGCGGCCCTTGCAGCAGAAGCACAAAGCAGCCTGTTCAGGAAGACCACTCATTCGGTGTCACAGCCCCCGGACACTTTCAAGCGAGTCTGGAACAAGCTGCAACAGGATCGCCTGGCACGATCAGAGCTCGCCTAGCAATTCGGCCCCCGTCCTGGTCCCAGTGAAGCAACGAAATCCGTGCCGCGCGTACATAACTACGCATTGAAAATACCATGGACATAGGCGGGGGCACGATCAGGACATGCCCCGCATTGTGGCTTAACCACACTAGGGGATGTATACCTTTGTCATTCCTTCTCTCTTTCAGGGCCTAACTCTCTGGAAGACCTTTCCGGCAGTATGATTGCCGGACACATTCCGGAAGCAACAACCAAGGCGGCAAGAAGCTAAGATGAACACGGGAACCACCAGGTGGTCTCTAGTAATAATTGATATACCCGCTTTTCACTATTTATGCATAGCTTGCCCTGGGATAGGACATTTCGAATTGTCCTACTTTATGCTTATTGCACTACCTGTACCAAGTACGCTTCGACGTATTACTTACATAACAATGCATATCATTAGTCTGCCATTGCATTATTTAAGTTTTTCTCTTTCTCTTATATGTCCACTTACGACAATCCGCACCCGCACGTTTGGGTACGGTCAGTTTGCCAGGGGTTCTCGTTTACCCCATAATACGGCGCAAGAAGTCCAAGCACTTTCGACAGTGCGGCACCCCGAACTTATAGCATTATATGCATCAGCTCCGAATCATGTCTTTGGTCAAATGTTGGGTTGCCCGACTCCCATGCTTTGGTACCTTACGTTCCGCTATATCGGCTAAGGTAGCGGTGGGAGAACTACTGCGATTGTGTCCCGGTTCTTCCGGACGAGCACCTCAGTAGAGAAAGCCAAAAACTGACTGTCATGATAAGGCGAGAGACTGGTCGTTGTTCGAGAGGTCTCAAGTCCTTAAAGACTTTTTCCGCTTTGGGCGAGGAGTCGGCCTTGTCCGGCTTAGGCATGTATATCGCCCCAAATTCGGCCCTCAGAATACCAGGGGCTTTGCCAAAATTTAAAATCATAGACTTCTATGGCTAAGTGAGAGTGATAAAGCATTATAGTCCGATTGCCTGGTTCGTTGCGCTAAATACCTCCCTTGAAGGACCCAAAATTGGGGTAAAGAGTGTTCAGGTTTATCCCGAACACCCCAGTACTAGTTACATGGGGATAGAAGCCGACAACTGGCCAACTCTCAGATTTTATAAACGGCCCCACAGAAGGTAATATTTTAAATTAAGGAAACGTCGCATGGCGCAAATGAACTCGTTTCATATTACAGGATCACATGAGCATGTTCATTCAAAAATTACATCTTTGGCACACTCATCTGCCACTAGGCGAGAACCCTTTAGGACACTCTCATAATAATTCTCGGGGCAACGATGCTCCTTGCCCTCCGGCGGCCCCTCCTTCACCAGCTTCACGGCGTCCAGCTTCGCCCAGTGCACCTTCGCCCGGGCAAAAGCCCTGCGTGCACCCTCGATGCAGACGGACTGCTTGATGACTTCAAGCCGTGGGAAGGCTTCCACAAGCCACCTCACCAGACCGAAGTAGCTGCCGGACAGGGGCTCGCCAGGACACATCCGGACTATAAGGCCCCTCATGGCCTGTTCGGCCGCCTTGTGAAGCTCGACCAACAGCTTCAGTTGGTCGCTCAAAGGCACGGGGTGTTTGATCCCATTATACTGAGACCAGAACAACTTCTCCGTTGAGCTCCCCTCCTCAGCCCGGTAAAACTCCGTGGCATCAGTACACTGCGGGGAAGATCTGCAAACGCTCCTGGAGAGCTCCGAACTCGGGTAAGAAAAAGCAAAGTCTCCTTCACGTGCTTGCTTTGCATAATGAATGCCTTACCCGCTGCTATCTTCTTCACCGCGTCAATCTCCTGGAGGGCCTTGTGGGCTTCGGCCTTGGCGCTCCGGACGCTTTCAAGCGGCTGCGCGAGCTCGGACTCTTGCGTCTTAGAGTCAAGCTCCAAGGACTCCTGCTTTTTGGCGAGAGCGTCGAGCTCTTGCTGCACCTCACCTACTCGGGCTTCTTGCTTCTCCCGTTCAATGCGTTCTTTGGCCGCTTTGTCGTCGGCCTCGGACAACCCCTTCCTCGGGGTCACCACCTCGATTGTGGCCCCTGACAAATCCATGATGATCCTATTACTTTACACCCGAACTTCTTTTTAACTATATAAACAGGGGTATTTCTTACCTTTGCTCTATTCGAGCTGCCTCTTGGTAAGGCCGAGCTCGTCCTCGGGCCGCTTCAGGTCCTGCTTCAGCGCAGAGACCTCCGCAGTACGTGCGGTAGCGGCCAGCAGTGAAGCCTGCACATACACATAGACATACTCTAATTAGACTCCCGAGTCATCATTTGATCCTCTATTCGGCCTTTCTTCGCGAACGCCGAATAGAGCATCAGGGGCTACTATCTATGCGGTAATATTTTCTTATATTTTGATTGCTTACCTCAAAGCCTGTTAGGAGGCTGGCGCAAGCTTCGGTCAGTCCGTTTTTGGTGGACTGAACCTTCTCGACCACCGCACTCATGATAGTGCGGTGCTCTTCTTCGATGGAAGCGCTGCGAAGCACTTCCAGCAGGTTGTCCGGTGCCTCTGGTTGGACAGAGGACACCGACACGGATGGTTGGCCCCCCTTGACGGGGGACCGCCTGCCGGAGTCCGGAACCATTGAAGGTTCCGGCGCAATGTCCGGCTGGGGCCCGAACTCGAAGCCCGTAAGAGCCTCGCTCCCTTGGTACCCAGGGTCCGGGAAGTCGCTGCGAGGCGCCCCCAGGACCACCTCCCCTTGGCTCGATGCCTTTTGAGACAACACCTCGGTGTTGTCCGTAGGGCGAGGGGTGGAAGCGGTCGGAAGAGAACCGTTGTTCATATCCGACGAGTCCAAAGAGCCGCTCGACGAGGGTACGTCGAGATGAGCTCGGGACGGACTGCATAATCATGTTCGGCATGAGGAGAGGCAGTGCAATAAAACATACCATGAAGTACTATGGTGTTCGGACACTTACGACTTCGCCAGGGGCTTGTCCCTAGGTAGCCACTTGTCGCCGCTGTCGGCGGCCGTCATGGCACAGTCCGGAGGGAGGGTCCTTCCCTTCTTGGACCCTTCGGCCTCCCCGGATGGGTCGACCTTCCTTTTCTTGTCTCCCCGGCTGGGAGGGAGAACTTTTCTCCTCCTCCTCCTCGTTTCCGTGGGAGGAGTGCGCGTCGGAGTCATCGGACGATGCGTCCGATACAACCTTGCACCGGAGACCCTTTCGGGTCCCCGTGGCCTTCTTCTTGGCCTTCTTTGTCGGCACCTCGTAAGGTGCCGGAGTCAGCATCTTCGTTAGAAGAGCGTCTGCAGGATCTTCGGGCAGGGGGGTGGGCAATCAAGCTGCTCCGCTGTCTCTATCCAGTCCTGTTAATGACATGGAAGCTTAGATCCAGCACATAACTAAACCGGGGCAAATAAATACCCTGAGAGATATAAAAGCCTACCGGATTAGCGCGGCGCTTTGCGCTGAGTCCGCGGTCCTCGGTGAGGGAGGGAGGAATCTCGACGCTCTTGAACAGCACCCTCCAGACATCCTCGTGCGTTGTGTCATAGAGCTCTCGCAGCGTCTGGTGCTTGGCCGAGTCGAACTCCCACAAAACAAATGCCCGTCGTTGACACGGAAGGATCCGGCGGAAGAGCATAACCTAGACCACGTTGACAAGCTTGATTTTCTTGTTCGTCATGTTCTGGATGCAGGTCTGGAGTCCGGTCAGCTCTACCGAAGAACCCGAGGACATGCCCTTCTCTTTCCAGGAGGTGAGCCACGTGGGGACTCCGGATCGAAATTTGGGGGCCGCTGCCTAGTTGGAATCACGTGGCTCGGTGATGTAGAACCATCCTGATTGCCACCCCTTTATGGTCTCCACATAGGAGCCCTCGAGCCAGGTGATGTTTGGCATCTTGCCCACCATGGCGCCTCCGCACTCTATCTGCTGGCCAACCACCACCTTCGGTTTGACATTGAAGGTCTTCAGCAACAGGCTGAAATGGGGCTTGATGCGAAGGAAGGCCTCGCACACGACGATAAATGCCAAGATGTTGAGGATGAAATTGGGGGCCAGATCATGAAAATCCAGCCCGTAGTAGAACATGAGCCCGCGAACGAACGGGTGGAGGAGAAATCCCAGTCCGCAGACGAAGTGGGTCAGAAAAACTACCCTCTCATGGGGTTCGGGCGTAGGGATGATCTGCCTTGCATCTGGCAGCTGGTGCGCGATATCCACTGCCAGATATCCGGCTTCCCGTAACTTTTTGATGTTCTCCTCCGTGACGGAGACCATCCACTTGCCTCCTGCTCCAGACATGCTTGGAGTGGTTTGAGAAGAAGAACGTGAGCTTGGGCGCTAGAGCTCGAGTGTGCGGGAATGGGTAAGCGAGGAGGAAGAAGACGTGGGTGAAAAAAGTTAATCCTTGTCCCTTTATAAGGGCGGAAGAGGCGATGTGTCTCCCCACTTGCCTGGTAAAACCGCTTATTCCCCAGGCGCCGTAATTGATGGCGCAGTTGGGTTACCCACGTCTGTATTGATGAGAATCCCGTGATAAGGGGAACACGATCTCTGCTTTGACAAGACGTGTCAAGAAAACCGCCTCGCGATATGTGCGGAGCTGGTTGAGAAAAGAGGTTCGAATAATAACCGGGCCATGGCGTGATGCCGTACTGTCAAAACATGTCAGCAGATTAGATTTGTGGAAATATTATTCTCTCTATGGTGGTATGTGGAACTTATTTTTCAGGGTCGGACACTATCCTTGTATTCAAAACTCTTCCATGGTGTATGCGGAGGAGGAACCCGCCTTGTAATGCCGAACACAACACTGCATGCCGGACTCATCGTCATTGAAGCCTGGTTCAGGGGCTACTGAGGGAGTCCTGGATTAGGGGGTCTCCGGACAGCCGGACTATATCCTTTGGCCGGACTGTTGGACTATGAAGATACAAGATTGAAGACTTCGTCCCGTGTCCAAATGGGACTCTACTTGGCGTGGAAGGCAAGCTAGGCAATACAGATATGTATATCTCCTCCTTTGTAACCGGCCTTGTGTAACCCTAGCCCCCTCCGGTGTCTATATAAACCGGAGGGTTTTAGTCCGTAGGACAACATACAATCATACCATAGGCTAGCTTCTAGGGTTTAGCCTCTTTGATCTTGTGGTAGATCAACTCTTGTACTACTCATATTATCAAGAACAACCAAGCAGGACGTAGGGTATTACCTCCATCAAGAGGGCCCGAACCTGGGTAAACATCGTGTCCCCTGCCTCCTGTTACCATCCGCCTTAGACGCACAGTTTGGGACCCCCTACCCGAGATCCGCCGGTTTTGACACCGACAATATGCTTGGTAATGCTCTTCGTGGTGCTTGCCAAGTCAGCCAGCGAGCAGTACTGAGCAGTGTGGCGTACCACCAGCCACGACGGAGCGCGGCCTGATCAAGATTTTAATTTCATCTCCCTGACAGTATGGGTTATGTAGTTTACTAGGTTTGACTGAGGCCATAGTACGATGCAGTCCAAACATTGTAATCTTGCACGGTAATTAAATTCATATGTAGCTAATGATCACTTGTGCAGCGTGCACCACACGCATCAGCCAAGACGTGCAGAGACAAAAATTGCAACGCTCCCACTGGCAAAAAGCGAACCCACGGGTGCATAGGTGGGGCATGTGCTACACGCGGTAGAACCCAACCCCCAACCTCCAACCACGTTATGACATAGAGAGTTAAGACGTTGTACCCACACGCCACACACCCCTCGCACGTGCACAGACACAATAGATCGAAAGCACTATCCATTAGCAAAACAGAGAAACGAGGATCTCGCCGGCGGATTTAGGCGAGGGAGCCGCCGGGGGTTCGCCGTGCAGCGAGGTAAGTTCTGAACCACATCTCCGAGGTCGCTGGCACAACAATCAAACT
>NC_041380.1:542275907-542277647 GCF_002162155.2 Triticum dicoccoides | reverse complement strand
CGTGCCTCCTCCCCTCCAGGGTTTCGCACAGATCGATGTAAGAAGGAGAACAACAAGTCAGACGGTAGATCCATACCCCGCCCACAATGGAAAGAGATGGAGAGCAGCCGGTAGACGAAGGAGAAGCAGCAGCTCCGTCGGGATCGACAAGCAGGTCTACTAAACACACATCTAGGATAGCTATTCAGAAAGTAACAGAGGTCGTTGCTGCATTATCGGATTACAAAAGATTCATGGTTGAGGAGATTATCTTTGAGGGTGTATTGCGTATCCCCATGATTCAGAAAATCAATCTCAAGTTCAGCAAGTTCCTCATGACCAAGGTGGATGTGAAAGAGCAATGCATCATCCTGAGAGACGGCGGAACGCCAATTACTTTTTATCCAGAGGATTTCTACAAAGTGTTTGGCATCCCATGTGGTCAACGAGACATCCATGGGAAAGATGCAGACATCACATCTGAAGCAATCAAGTTCATCAGGAACTCTATAGGGTGGACAGAGAAATCTGATCGCAGCTTAAGTTCGCTCGAAGTGTTCGTCGGCAAGGAAATAAATGAACTATCCAGCCGATTAGAAAAGGATTCCTTCAAAAGATGGCATTTGCTGTTTTTGTGATGGGCAGTCTGCTCGCACCATGCACCAAACATGATCACTCAACCATCGACTACTGGGGCGCCATCAAGGATGCGGAAAACATCTCCCTCTTCAATTGGTGCAAATATTCATTCAATTTTTTAATAGAAGCAGTCTGCAAACTGAAGTTGGAAACAGATGCAAACATAACACCCAACCACCTCTCTGGGTGTCACCTTTTCTTTCAGGTAAATCCCTCAAAATCATAGTTGGATAGGCCAAATTCACTAAAATAAAAATCCCAAAGTTACGTAATGCTCTTTTGGCGATTTGTTTGAAGCTCTGCACTAACATAATCAGCATGTGCTTTTCATGTCGACAGGTGTTCGTGCTAGATAATGTTGAACCGGACATGATGAACTTGAAGCAAACAACAATGCCACGGATACAATTATTCGATGGGGAGACCCTGAAACGGATGATCCTCGTGTGCTCAGCAAGAAAGCTAGGGAGAACAATCTTCATAGTCCCTGAGGTAACAACTATGTATGTTTAACCACAACTATGATAGCGCGGCACGTACTAAACTACGCGCAACCTTATGCAGGCAAGACACTGGAATGCCATGAGCTACACATGGCACAACTGGCTGAACGAGAAGCATGGCAAGAAAGCAATGGAGCACAAGGATGAAGCCTCAGCAAATCAGTATGCACTTGTCAGTCACAACCCAGAGACCACTCGACGGGGAGAGTATACCAATGCGGACACAAGCAACCTTGCACAGACACATAAAAGCAACATCGAATTCAGCCCCGGCGACTACGCTCGCTGGATCCAGATGCAAAACCCAGAGCTGGTGAGACACAATCCACACCCACCACATACCAAAGCAAAAAAAAATCTTTGTTTAGACTGGGATTGGTGCGGGCCACCTCCACACAACAACCTAACATCTGCCTACATTTTGCAGGCCGCTTCTCCATTAGGATGGGCACTAAAAGAGCACAACGCAAAGTGTGTGCATATCGCAAATGAAATGAGAAGGAACATTGCAATTGAGAACATTCGATTCACAAAAAAACTGCTCCAGGTTTACACTGTCAAACCAAATTTGACAACACCCGCACCCAATGCATCTTATCGCGCTGTCAAAACCGCATCA
>NC_041380.1:542190274-542275664 GCF_002162155.2 Triticum dicoccoides | reverse complement strand
ACACACCTGACCGTGATGACTCTAACATAGTTGTCCTTTTTTCCACACAGCCTGAACTAAACTGTGTTGTTTATGCAGGTTCACACAACATAGAAGCACCGAGCAGACTCGCACAACAAATAGTGGGAAGAAGGCTGTAGTTGCCATCTCCATCCTTGACGCCCGTTAAACGCGCCAAACCAGTGGTCTTGACCACCACCGAATAATTGTCCACAACACCTACTAGGGGCCAAAAGCGAGCAAGGGCAGACGACATGCCAGGTAATAGGTTGCCAATGTTTTCCTCCATTGATAATATGTAGTTCTCATAGGTTGTCCATGCAAGTACATTAGGGCAATAAAATCACCAATGCTCATAGACGCACCATCATTCAAATTGGACATAGACGGACACAACGAAGCCAGTACGCCTGTTAAGAAGGATGGAAAGGCCACTCTGATTTCACCTACCTTGGTGACGAAGACACACTCAGACCACCTAGTGGGCCAGCTAATGATGCTTAACGATGAGATTGGAGACACCGAGGGACATATTGTCTTTGGCCAAGTCAACATCACGGCTGTAACAAAGATCAAAGCTACCCACACCGGTTTCACCAAAGACCCATGGTCGAGCAATCGGCTGGTGCGCACACACGGGCCGTGCGTCCTAAAAGCCATCAGAGAATGGATGCGATCAAGAACACCCTATGACCTAGCAAGGTAAGCAATACTAGGTACTTTCCAAAGATAAGCAAGTGCGGAGGGCGCGACGACCCTGCCGCGCCCAGTAGATTAACCTGACCTGTTTTCCCCCGATGCCATTTTCACAGGGATTGGGTCTCACACCCTGACCCATGGATCATTGCAGTCAGCGGCAATGCCATCAAGTCACAAATATGCGATTGTTCTGAATTGGACCACGAGCTTGGGTCCTTGATCGTCCAGCAATTGGACAGATGGAGTCACATGCACACCGTGCCAGCCCCGACGAACTATACCGGTTGCTCATCGAGCCCGATTTTGCGGTATGAAATCACAACTACAGCACACTGCCCACATTTTTGCCATAGTTCTAGATATATTCTAACCTTTTTTCTTATATTGGGTGACATGCTAGTGCCACGCCATTGCAGGGGAAAATACCACAAGAATCATGTCAATACAAAGGCAATTCATCGGAAATGGAGTGAAGTGCAACATGGCAAACTGTCGGATGGTAATGTTTCTAGAATTGTTTTCATCCAAATTTCTCTATTCTTACAGTGGGTAGAACTGCATCAGAACCCAAGCAATGCCGATGCTTGACATAAGCCTCACTTCCATTTTTCTCACCCTATGTAACAGGTTACAATCCCCACCGTCATGCAACATGGATGGTGGTGCTTCAACTGGGACATGATGGCCCACGTTATAACCATAATGGACCCAATGGCATACCAGACAGAGGACACAACACAGAAAACTTGTCTTATGTACGCGGCCGACAAGATACACGACGCTCTTTTTGATTGCATTGAAGAATTCTTCACCAAGTGGCACTGCAACAGACATTCATGGACAAAGAAGACACCTCTACTGTCTACCACAACATTCACACGGGACGCATGTTGAAGCCAAACTACTACCCAACACTTGTTCATTTTTTTGTCAATCATGTGATCCTTTTTTCCTAACTGAGGGAGTCCTGGATTAGGGGGTGTTCGGGTAGCCGGACTATACCTTCAGCCGGACTCCTGGACTATGAAGATACAAGATTGAAGACTTCGTCCCGTGTCCGGATGGGACTTTCCTTGGCGTGGAAGGCAAGCTTGGCAATGTGGATATTCAAGATCTCCTACCATTGTAACCGACTTTATGTAACCCTAACCCTATCCGGTGTCTATATAAACCGAAGGGTTGTAGTCCGTAGGCAATCAACTCCATACACAACAATCATACCATAGGCTAGCTTCTAGGGTTTAGCCTCCTTGATCTCGTGGTAGATCTACTCTTGTACTACCCATATCATCAATATTAATCAAGCAGGAGTAGGGTATTACCTCCATCGAGAGGGCCCGAACCTGGGTAAAAAACATCGTGTCCCTTGTCTCCTGTTACCATCCGGCCTTGACGCACAGTTCAGGACCCCCTACCCGAGATCCGCCGGTTTTGACATTGACATTGGTGCTTTCATTGAGAGTTCCTCTGTGGTGTCGCCTTTAGGCCCGATGGCTCCTTTGATCATCAACAACGATGCGGTCCAGGGTGAGACTTTGCTCCCCGGACAGATCTTCGCTCTGCGGGCCAATTCGCTCGGCCACCTGGAGCAGATCGAAAGCTACGCCCCTGGCCATCAAGTCAGGTTCGGAAGCTTAAACTACACGGCTGACATCCACGGAGACTTGATCTTTGACGGGCTCGAGCCACGCCCAAGCGCGCCGCACTATCTCGAGGGGCATGATCTAGCTCTGCCCCAGGACAGTGTCCTGGAGGCCGCACACGCATCGGTTCCGACCCCTAACTCGGAGCCTATTGCGCCAATCGAGGATGAGCGGTTGGACGTCACCTCGGGGGCTGCGATCCCGAAAGCGATCGAGCCGAACGCTAACCCCGCACTCTGCATGACCCGTGACTCCGAGGATCCGGACTCCTCCCCGGACTCCGAACCCCCCGCGCCCCTACCAATCGAATCCGATTGGGCGCCGATAATGGAGTTCACCGCCGTAGACATCTTTCAGCATTCGCCTTTTGGCGACATCCTGAATTCTCTTAAGTCTCTCTCTTTATCAGGAGAGCCCTGGCCAGACTACGGTCAGCGAGGGTGGGATACAGACGATGAGGGAATTCAAAGCCCACCCACCACCCACTTTGTAGCCACTGTCGACGATCTAACCGACATGCTTGACTTCACCTCCAAAGACATCGATGGCATGGACGACGATGTAGGAGACGAATAGGAACCAGCACCTGTAGGGCGCTGGAAGGCCACCTCATCATATGGCATATATATGGTGGATACTCCAAAAGATGGAGATGGCGATGGAACAGTGGGGGGTGACGCCCCCAAGAAACAACCAAAGAGTCGGCGTCAGCGGCGCCGCTCTAAATCCCGCCAAAGCAAAAATGGTGATTCCGGCACGGGAGATAATACTACCTCGGATAGCGCCGAAGAACACCCGCCTCAGCAAGATTCGGCACAGGAAGATGGAGAAGCCAGCCCTCATGAGAGAGCGGCAGACTGAGAGGTCGAGGATGATAACTATACGCCTTCCTCCGAAGACGAGGCAAGCCTCGATGATGACGAATTCATCATACCATCAGACCCCGCCGAACAAGAGCGTTTTAAACATAGGCTTTTAGCCACGGCAAGCAGCCTCAAGAAAAAGCAGCAACAACTTAGAGCTGCCCAAGATTTGCTAGCTGACAGATGGACTGAAGTCCTTGCGGCCGAAGAGTATGAACTCGAACGCCCCTCCAAGAGTTACCCGAAGTGCAGGCTGCTACCCCGATCAAAGGAGGAAGCACCTACATCACCAGCGCATGACATGGAAGACCGGCCACCTCGCGGCCACGACAGAGAGGCCTCTCGGCCCTCCACCCAAGCCATGCCCCGACGCCACTCAACTAAGGCACGGGAAAATGCGCTCGACCTGCGAGACATACTGGAGGATAAGGCAAGACAAACAAGATCGATCTACGGATCACGCAGGCGCCCTACGGCATGTGACAATGATCTTCACACCGGATACAACAAATCTGGCCGGGCCGAACACAATAGACATAGCTCTTCCGAGCTGCGTTGTGATATAGCCCAGTATAGAGGCACCGCACACCCGCTATGCTTCACGAATGAAGTAATGGATCATAAAATCCCAGAGGATTTCAAACCCGTAAACATTGAATCATACGATGGCACAACAGATCTGGCAGTATGGATCGAGGATTATCTCCTTCACATCCACATGGCACGCGGCGATGATCTACACGCCATCAAATACCTCCCGCTCAAACTTAAAGGACCGGCCCGGCATTGGCTTAACAGCTTGCCAGCAGACTCAATCGGTTCTTGGGAGGACCTGGAAGCCGCATTCCTCGACAACTTCCAGGGCACTTACGTGCGACCGCCAGATGCCGACGACTTAAGCCACATAATTCAGCAGCCATTGGAATCGGCCAGACAATTCTGGACACGGTTCCTAACAAAGAAAAACCAGATAGTCGACTGTCCGAACGCAGAGGCCCTAGCAGCCTTCAAGCATAACATCTGCGACGAGTGGCTTGCCCGGCACCTGGGACAGGAAAAGCCGAAATCCATGGCAGCCCTCACGACACTCATGACCCGCTTTTGCGCGGGAGAAGACAACTGGCTAGCTCGCAGTAACAACTTATCAAAGAACCCTGGTAATTCGGATACCAAGGACAAAAGTGGCAGGACACGTCGGAATAAGCAAAAATGCCGCGTTAACAGCGACAGCAATGAAGACACGACAGTCAATGCCGGATTCAAAGGCTATAAATCCGGTCAGCGGAAAAAGCCATTCGAAAAGAATACTCCGGGCCCGTCCAGTTTGGACCGAATACTCGATCGCTTGTGCCAGATACATGGCACCCCCGAAAGGCCAGCCAATCACACTAACAGGGATTGTTGGGTGTTCAAGCAGGCAGGCAAGTTAAGGACCGAAAACAGAGACAAGGGGCTGCACAGCGACGACGAGGAGCCCAAGCCGCCGAACAACAATGGATAGAAGGGTTTTCCCCCACAAGTGCGGACGGTGAACATGATATACGCAACCCACATTCCCAAGCGGGAGCAGAAGCGTGCGCTACGGGACGTATACGCGATAGAGCCAATCGCCCCAAAGTTCAACCTATGGTCCTCCTGCCCGATCACTTTTGATCGAAGGGACCATCCCACTAGCATCTGTCATGGCGGCTTCGCCGCATTGGTTCTCGACCCAATCATCGACGGATTTCATCTCACAAGAGTCCTCATGGATGGCGGCAGTAGCCTGAACCTGCTTTATCAGGATACAGTGCGGAAAATGGGCATAGATCCCTCAAGGACTAAGCCCACAAGAACGACCTTTAAAGGCGTTATACCAGGTGTAGAAGCCAACTGTACAGGCTCAGTAACACTTGACATGGTCTTCGGATCCCCGGACAATTTCCGAAGCGAAGAGTTAATCTTCGATATAGTCCCGTTTCGAAGTGGCTATCACGCCCTGCTCGGACGAACCGCATTTGCAAAGTTCAATGTGGTGCCGCACTACGCATATCTCAAGCTCAAGATGCCAGGCCCTCGAGGAGTAATTACGGTCAACGGAAACACCGAACGCTCCCTCCATACGGAGGAGCATACGGTGGCTCTCGCAACGGAGGTACAAAGTAGCCTTCTCAGGCAATTCTCCAGTCCGGACATTAAAAAGCCAGACACTGCCAAGCGTGCCCGGAGTAACCCACAGCAGGACCGCCTGGCACACTCTGAGCAAGCGTAGCAATGCGGCCCCAACCCCAGCTTTCGCGACATAGAGAAACCAATATCTCGCGTGCATAACTACACCCTTGAAATACCATGGGCACAGGGGAAGGGGCACAATAACGGCACGCCCAAAATACGGCTTAAAACATACTAGGGGCTGCCGGATTCTTTTTTTTAATTTTTTCTTACTTTCAGGACTCCATACTTCGGACGACCTGTTCGGCAATTCAACTGCCGCACAAACGATGCAAGATCCAGGGAGGCAGACAAGCCATGCCGCATTATGGAACTCCCAGGTGGTCTCTGTTACGAGCGGTATACCTGTTTTAAATACAATTCCGCGGCCTGCCCCTGGTCAGGACATACTGAATAGTCCAATATCTTTTGCTTACCGCACTATTTGTATCGTTCAGCTTTGATAAATAGCCTCTCTGCACTTAAAGGCTCATCTAGTGATGCGCCACTCGCGCTCATTAAACCTGGGGGCTTCTTTAACAGAAGCTTATTTATACGGGCTTCACGCCCAACACATGCGTCAAACTTCCGCATGTACCTTTTTCTTCACCATTATATGCATCGATATGACTTAAGTTTTGGCCAAGCTGGGTTGCGTAGCTCCTGTGCTTACCCCTACGTTCCCGATTGTTCGGCTAGGAGGTAAACGGAGCACATCTGCGATTGTTACTGCCGGGTCAGCCGGATGTGTACCTCAGACTGGGTGAAGCCGAAAGCTAGCATTCTGAAGGGAATATTCGGTCGGTGAGATAAAAGATGATCTTTTTACTCATTTTATGCGCCCCCAGATGCTTTTTTCTGCGTCTTTTTACGCAGTCCGGACATGCACTTTAGGGCATGCCTCCCAGCGAAAGGAACCCCTAACGGAACTATTCTCTCTGGAAGATGTTTCTTACTAACCATGTAATATAACATAACTAGTTGGGCACTTGTCTGATAAAGCACTAATGACCCCTACGCCTGGTCTCCATGCATACCACGGTTCTTATATAACCGCTATGGTATTCGGACACACTCCGGATCGTCAGGTCCCGACGTTGAAGCGAAAAGGTCGGCAACGACAAATGATCTACAATCTGGCTGGAAGGCATTACACATGTCAATTTAAAATTACATAGTCATTCTAACTGATTGTATTCCTCTTCTATACCATCTAACAGGCTGTCTAATTTATAGTCTGATTGCCTGGTTCGTTGTGCTGAGCACCTCCCTCGAAGGACCCAACTATGGGAAAAAGAGCGCTCAGGTTTATCCCGAACACCCCAGCAATAGTGGCACGGGGGCAGAAGCCGACGACTGGCCATCTCTTAATTTTTGATAAACGGCCGCACAGAAAGTAATATTTTAAATTCAATAAGCATTGCTTAGCGTATATGAACAAGTTTTCAGCGCACAGGATAAACACGAGCGAGTTCATTCAAAAATTACATCCTTGGCACACTCATCCGCCACAAGGCGGGCACCCGCAAGAACATCCTTATAGTAGTTCTCAGGCTTGCGATGCTCCTTCCCCGGCGGCGGCCCGTCCCTAACAAGCTTCTCACCCTCCAGCTTACCCCAGTGCACCTTTGCACGGGCAAGGGCCCTACGGGCACCTTCGATGCAGATGGAGCGCTTGATGACCTCGAGCCTTGGACAGGCCTCCACCAGCCGCCGCACCAGCCCGAAGTAGCTCCCAGGCAGGGCCTCTCCGGGCCACAGCCGAACTATGAAGCCCTTCATGGCCTGTTCGGCCACCTTGTGGAGCTCGACCAGCTGTTTCAGCTGGTCGCTCAAGGGCATAGGGTGTCCGGCCTCAGCATACTGAGACCAGAACACCTTCTCCGTCGAGCTGCCCTCTTCAGCTCGGTAGAATGCGGCGGCGGCGGATACGTTGTGGGGAAGATCTGCGAATGCCCCTGGAGAGCTCCGGATTCGGGTAAGTAACAAGTAGTTTACTTTTATATTTCTGCTTTGCATAAAGAATGCCTTACCCGCTGCTATCTTTTTCACCTCCTCCAACTCTTGGAGGGCCTTTTGGGCTTCGGCCTTGGCAGACTTGGCAGTCTCAAGGGCCGCCGCGAGCTCGGACGCTTGGGTCTTTGACTCAAGCTCCAAACTCTCATGTTTTTTCATGAGAGCCTGAAGCTCTTGCTGCACCTCGCTGACCTGAGCCCCAAGTTTCTCTCGCTCGGTGCGCTCTGCGGCCATTTTCTTTTCGGCCTCGGACAGCGCCTGCTTGAGGGTCGCCACCTTAGTCGTGGCCCCTGTAATAAGCAGTGCAATCCTGTTATTTTTTGCAATCACGCCTCTCTATAGGCACTTTTTCTATAAGGTATTTCTTACCTTCTTTCTCCTCGAGCCACCGCTTGGCAAGGCCGAGCTCTTGCTCGGTCTGCTCGAGGTCCTGCTTCAGGACACCCACCTCCACAGTCAGTGCGGCGGTGGATAGCAGCGAAGCCTGCATACGCATATTGTCTCTTTTTGTTAGACTCCTGCGAAATTTAATAGATCCTCTATTCGGCTTTTCTTTCCGAACGCCAAACAGAGCATCAGGGGCTACTGTCTATGTGGTTATATTTTTACATATTTTTACTTACCTCGAAGCCTATTAGGAGGCTAGCGCAAGCTTCACTCAGTCCGCTCTTGGCGGATTGAACCTTCTGGGTCACCGTACTCATTATAGTATGGTGCTCCTCGTCGATGGAGGCGCCGTCAAGCACCTCGAGCAGATTGTCTGGCACCTCCGGTTGGACGGAGGCCGCCGGCTCAGAAGGCTTGCTCCTCTTGGAAGGAGTTCGCCTACCACGGTCTGGAACTATTGAAGATTCTGGCGCGGTGTCCGGCACGAAGCCGGACTTGGAGCCCTGGGGGGTCTTGTCCCCTTTACTCCTGGGGTCCGGGAGGTCGCCTTGCGGCTCCTCTAGGACCACCTCCTCCTGCCCCGGAGCTCGTTACGACGCCACTTCAGCGTCGTCCGTAGTGCGGGGGGAGACTGCGGGCGGAACTGAGTTCACGTCCGATGAATCCAAGGAGCCGCTCGACGACTCGTTGAGTTCGGCCCGGGGCAGGCTGCATAATTATGTTCGACATTAGGGAAAGCTGTGCGACAAAGGAACGTCATGAGTTACTCTGATATCCGAATACTTACGATTTCGCCGGATGCTTGGCCCTATCTGGCCACTCCTCTTCGTCCTCTTCGGCGTCGGGGGAGTAGTTCGGCGGAGGAGTCTTCCTCTTCCTGGACCCTTCGGCCTCCCCCGTTGGGGCGGCCTTCCTTTTCTTTCCTCCCCCCGCTGGAGGGGGAGAGTTTTCTTCTTCCTCCTCCTCGTTCTCACGAGAGGAGAGCGTCTCGGTCTCGTCGGATGACGAGTCCGACACCACCACATTATGGGCACTCTTTTGAGTCCCCGTGGCCTTCTTCTTCTTGGCCTTCTTCTCCGGCACCACATAAGGCGCCGGAACCAACAGCTTCACTAGGAGAGCAGGGGATGGGTCTTCGGGCAAGGGAGCCGGACAGTTAATCGATCCGGACTGCGCCTGCCAAGCCTGTCAAAGGTGAGGGAGTTTAGATCCCGCATAGAGTCAAACTATGAAAAAAAAACTTAACATCCTGTAAAAGGTGAAAATAGCTTACCTCGCTAGCGTGACGCTACGAGCTGTATCCGCGGTCCTCGGAAGCGGATGTGGGAGCCTTCGCGCCTTTGGTTAGCACCTTCCAGACGTCTTCATACGTCGTGTCGAAGAGCCGGTTAAGGGTTTGGTGCTGCGCCGGGTTGAACTCCCATAGATTAAAGCCTCGTTGTTGACACGGGAGGATCCGGCGGACGAGCATAACCTGGACTACATTGACAAGCTTGATTGGCTTGCTCACCAGGGACTGGATGCATGTCTGCAATCCGGTCACCTCTTTTTCGTCGCCCCACGACAGGCCCGTCTCTTTCCAGGACATAAGCCGCGTGGGGGGTCCGGATCGGAACTCGGGGGCTGCGATCCATTTCAGATCGCGCGGCTCGGTGATGTAAAACCACCATGATTGCCACCCCTTCAGGGTCTCCACGAAGGAGCCCTCGAGCCATAGGACGTTGGCCATCTTGCCCGCCATGGCGCCTCCGCACTCCGCCTGGCTGCCGTGCACCACCTTGGGCTTGACGTTGAAGGTCTTGAGCCAGAGGCCGAAATGGGGGCGGATGCGGAGGAAAGCCTCGCACACGACGATAAACGCCGAGATGTTGAGGACGAAGTTCGGGGCCAGATCGTGGAAATCCAGGCCATAGTAAAACATGAGCCCCCGGACAAATGGGTGGAGTGGAAAACCCAGTCCGCGGAGGAAGTGGGGAAGGAATACTACCCTCTCATGGGGCCTTGGGGTGGGGAGAAGCTGTCCCTCCTCGGGAAGCCGGTGCGCGATGTCTTTGGACAAGTATCCGGCCTTCCTTAGCTTTTTGACACGGCCCTCCGTGACAGAGGAGACCATCCACTTGCCTCCCGCTCCAGACATTGCTGGAGAAGGTTGAGGTGGGAAGTGCGGGCTTGGGCGCTGGAGTTCGAGTGCGCAGGAGATGGATAGGCAAAGGAGGAAGAAGGCGCAGGTAAAAAGGTGGATCCTTATCCCCTTATATGGGCGGATGCGGTTGTGCGTCCCCACCAGCCTAGTAAAACTCGCTTGTCTCCCAAGCGCCGTGACAAATGGCGCGGTTGGGTTCCCATGTCCGTATTGATGAGAATCCCGTAAAAGGGGTACACGATCTCTGCTTTGACAAGACGTGCCAAGGAAATCGCCTCGCAAAACATGCTGAGGTGGAAAAGTAAAAACGATTCGAGTAAAGGACTTGGTCGTAGTGTGATGACGCACTGCGGAATACGTCGGCAGATTTGATTTGTGTCAATATTATTCTCTCTATGGCAATATGTGGAAACTTATTTTGCAGAGCCGGACACTACTCTTGGTGTTTACAATCTTCTACGAAGGACTTGGAGGAGGAACCCGCCTTGCAATGCCGAAGACAATTTGCGCGCCAGACTCGTCGTCATTGAAGCCTGGTTCAGGGGCTACTGAGGGAGTCCTGGATTAGGGGGTGTTCGGGTAGCTGGACTATACCTTCAGCCGGACTCCTGGACTATGAAGATACACGATTGAAGACTTCGTCGAGTGTCCGGATGAGACTTTCCTTGGCGTAGAAGGCAAGCTTGGCGATGCGGATATTCAAGATCTCCTACCATTGTAACCGACTTTATGTAACCCTAACCCTATCCGATGTCTATATAAACCGGAGGGTTGTAGTCCGTAGGCAATCAACTCCATACACAACAATCATACCATAGGCTAGCTTCTAGGGTTTAGCCTCCTTGATCTCGTGGTAGATCTACTCTTGTACTACCCATATCATTAATATTAATCAAGCAGGAGTAGGGTATTACCTCTATTGAGAGGGCCCGAACCTGGGTAAAAAACATCGTGTCCCTTGTCTCCTGTTACCATCTGGCCTTGACGCACAGTTCGGGACCCCCTACCCGAGATCCGCCGGTTTTGACACCGACACTAACCGCTAGCCATTTTTTTGATTCTCGACAACGCGTTTTGTGCACAGGCCAGAGAGTGCCCTGTGTGTCGGCTACCTACCAAGACAATTCAAAGGGAATTCACTAGCAAAACCACTTACCAGGGTCAGTACTTCAGAACAGTTCGCACTAAATAGACACCTTTATCCAGAGAGACAAATCTAATTACATGACTGGCCATATATACAGGCAGCTATTGCCAACGAAAGGGGCTCGCTCCTCATCGAGCTGATCCACATGGAAGGCAACACCGCCCCTCTGCAGCTAGAAGAACTCGACACCTTCGTCGAAGCTCTGAATGAGACGATGAAAGACTTAGGGGTTTAGGTGTGGCAAAGAGTGTTAGTTCTAATGTATCTAGGACGGCACTGGATAATAATGTAGAACAAGTGTCCCGTGGTCGCTCATTATGTATCTACTTTTAACTATTTTTCATGTAATCAGCAACATTTACATTTCCCTGAATATCGCAGCGTCCAAACAATAACAATTTGGTAATTGTCGAGATTTTCATTGACTACAATGCAATCTGGCCACTTTACACAACAGAACCACCATCCAGGAGATGGCCCAAGTCTAGGTACTGAACCAACTTATCTTATTTCTTCGTTGTAGAATAATTGAACTATGGAAGATGCCCCCAGGACAGCCATGTAATTTTAAGCCAAGTGCAAATCCGCCAACAGTTTTGTTGTCTGCCCAACATGTCATTTCCATTAAACTCCACATTCGCGCATTTTTCCCGCACCAGAATGAGTGAAGTGGGCACATAACCACCCACAAGCACAACTGCCTGGGGTGGAAGCGGTTATTGTGCCTCATCCAGCAAATACGTCAGTGCCACCACACAGCCAGAATCAGGTACTGTACATCATCCGGCAACTATGGCCCTGCCACCACCCAGGCAGAATTTTATATATCAAATTTTATATATCAAAAAGGCACAAACAAACCCAATCTGTGCGAAAACTTGGCACCCACAGCAGGACTCCCCCTAGACGATCTGAAATCGTTATCAATCCTTATGAGCTAAAAGTACAGCCACCTTATTGAACTAAAGACAGGAAATAACCAGTACAAGCTGAAAGTACAACCACCTTATTGGACTGTTCAGAAATGTCGCCCACCAACTTGTCTCAATAAACTGCCAGTCAGACATGGGAAAAACAAAACCATGACACTACAGATAGCAAAGAAGCAACAAACTCACTAAATATTTTTATGGTTTTATCCGTTCCGCACTGAAATGGTTACGATATTTTAGGTTTGCAAATACTTAAAACACCCGCCCAACTGGGATAGGAACTGGGGAATACTGATAATATTACAATATCTTATGTTTCTCGGACCACATTCATCTAGTAGCTGAAGGGGAGGATACACGAAACATACGGTGACCAACTTAAGATGAAGTCCCTGCTTTTGCAATATATGCAGGGGCATAGAGAGTTAATCTGTGTGGTTACCCAGGCCTTTTGGGATGACAGTCATGCTTCAACACGGCAGGGTAGGCTTCCAGTGTTACCCACCATCGTGAGGACAGCCCGAAGAAGCTTCTTCTTGAGAGCAACTGAAGAAGACCGCGACAAAACAAAATGGTCAAGCGAAACAGCATACCAAAACATTTTCATGCCCCACCATAAGATAATTTGCAGCCACTCACCTCAGTCAAGTTCATCGGATGCTGCCCAGGGACAAAGTTGATTATGTGGTGCACAACCTGCATAGCCGTGTCAGAGCTGAACCCCAACACAAAAAACTAGTTTTTAGAACATATGAAGGCAGAAAGGAACAAATTGTTTTGCGACAAGCAAAACTGACCTCTCATAGGTGCACGTAGCGTGGAAACAATAAGACCATCCATTGTGTGGCACCTTCCCCTCCCCCCAGAACATGTCCCACACTTCACGAATGCATCTAATAGCTCCTCCGCATTCCGCAAGTGCTTTGCTTTCATCTGGATCTCAGCAGGCTTGCAAATGTTCGGATCAATTATATGAAGAACCCTTCACAGCGTGTCAAAGACATACAGACTCCACCCTTGACCAAGATACACCACAACCAGCCCTTGTTTTTTGATTCAGTTAGACTAACAAAGCCAACAAGATAGCTACGAAAAGGCGGTACTTGATGCAACACATCCACTAAATGGAAGAGGAAAATCTGATCACTAACCAGTTCGCACGAAACCCTGGGTGGTAGTTGATTAAACATTGCACGGACATCCGCTCTCCTCCAGTACCCCCTAGTGTATGAAACTTTGAACTACAAGCAAAAAACATTTACTCTTCATCCAGACAACTGCTACTAAACAAAGCCAAGGAAAACAAGTTAATTGATGTGGACACACACTCACTGCCCAATCAGGCCCAATGATCAGTCTCCCTGATGCCAGGGTGCAGATCCCCAAACGCAGAATGGAGTCAAGGCCTTTTGGGGTAAGTGTTTTATCGATGTGGAACTCTTCCAGCACCTCCTCACTAGTCGTCTCAATGAGATATGGGCGCCCATGCTTGAACCACGCCCTGGACACGGAACCAAATCCATTTTGTTCATGCTATGTAGATTTTTGCAGTACGCACACACGCGCTGGTTATCCGATCAACAAATATGTCGAAACAAGTGTCCACCATGTTTGCACATACCTAGATAAATCATTGACCGATGAATCCATGTCCATTGCATAGAAACAATCATCTCTTCTCCGCCCCTCCATCTCAAAAACAGCTACTCCAACCGGGTTTGCAATCGAGTAGTCAGTAGTCATCCTTGGGCGTTTATTTGGCAGAGCTACAGCAAACCACCAAAGCAAATTGCTCTGCGTGAGTGCTGGACACACATGAAAACATGGGGTAAGTACAGAGGATTAAAAGCCACCATAACAATCACTTGGGTGGAAAACAAATAACTCATAATAAACTAGGGAGATAGAGACACAGTCGGGGAGGGAGGGCCACATACTGGGGGGCCGCAAAACTGCAGGTGGTTCTCTGAATGGGGAAGGACCAATGGTTAAATTTGTGTCGGCGTGCATAGGGTTCATCGGACCAACAAATGGTGTCCCATTTATGAAATCACAAACGTCATTCGCCAAATTCAAATCAAGGCGCCTGGCCACATTACCTACAAAATAGACAGCGACAGCAACACCCCGCCCTTCAGTAACTAAATAACAGTTAGGAATTAGCTTGTATTTTATACATTTTGTTGCACAGGAACTCAGAGAAGTTTATCCAGTTGCAAGCTTACCAATGCCGACACTGGTTGAACCAACTTCCTCAATGATGTCCTGCGGTTCAAGTCAAGGCTATCTGGGCTTGGGAACGGTCCAAAGAGCGTCCGTGCATCAGGGATCACATCGCTCTGTCCAGTATTACCAACCGCACTTCCACGAGCGTGCACAACACCTACACACACATTAAAATGCACGCTTGACCACCCCTACTGGCAGACATTCTCATATAGCATGATTTAGCAAGTAGATATCAAAAAACTAATAGACTCACCAGTGGCAGCACCCAAGCTTGATAGTAGATCCATGCCAAGCCGCTTCCAAATATTCGGGTTCACGAGCCTAGAAGTGGATGGACCTGTCACAAGGGAGAATTTATGTCTGTTTGCCACAAGCCATCACAACAAATAACCAACTAAACCCACACAAAGCTGACAACAACCCACACATACCTTCTACCTCTGGTACATGGCTTTTCCCTTCGACATCAGGCACAGCACCCGTGTTAGAATCTGAAACGAAACCGTTAGGCAAGCCTTTTTTGAAATGGAATATATCAAAATGATGTCAAAGGAGCAAGTCTCACCATGACTCTTAACAAAGGAAATCTCACCACCAGCTACCCTCAGCTTGAAATCAGCTACTTTTGAAACCACACACCCGATCATCTCATTACAGGAGTTGACATTGTTTACATTACGACTGTCAATCATCGCAAGAAAGCTGGTCATGCAAGACTCAACATGGTTCCTCAAGTTCATATTCTCCTCAGTACGAGATGTGTGCATTCATTACTGCACTCAAATAGTCAACCACCTGGGGGCAAAGTATCTCATCCCATTAGTGATTATGCATAGTAGGGAGCGGCAAGACACGCCGGCAGCAAAATATATACGATTCTGTGCCATAGATTGTACCTCAGTTTGCCACCCGGCCACTTCAGACAGTGAAACAATAGTTTCAGCTGGGGCAACAACTGGAGCAGCGTCAACATTCACAACAGGAGGCAACCCCTGGTTTGCCGAGTCCCCTATGGCGACACCTTCACCGACATACCTTATCTGGCAAGGAAATGCGGATCAAATGGGTATAATAAAACATCAGGGGGCAAGCATATGTGCAGAATTCATATTGATACAAAACAGCTATCCCATATGACAGTAATTATCTACTCACCCTCGCCTTGCCGTATAACCTGTGTCCAGCAATACTTCGACGATCAGCGTCCAAACCAGTGAGCAGCTGGAAGTCCTCAGCCTTGTACAATGTTATGCGGGGATGCCCTGGTTGCAACCCCCGCCCAGCCACCATTGCATCAAATGTGATTACCTGGGATAGTAGAGGAGGGAAAGCAACAATTCATCCTTATGGGATAGGTATGCAAAAGATGCGGCAAATGTATATGAAACATAGTATGTGAGATGAGGCTACCTGAGGAACCATCAGGAACCCTTGCAACTGAACCATCGTTGCCCCAGCATTGAGATCAGCATGCATCTTAGTCACACCAGCCATGATAACAGCTTTTATGTATCCACACCAATCAAACTCAAACATCTTCGATGGATCACGCACATCAATGAACACTTCCGGGCTGATCGGGTCGTCCTTCCGATTCACTGTAGGATTGAACAAGCAAGCAGTGCAAAGGAGAGCAAATGCAGCACATTGTCGATTGGACTCAAAATCGACACCTAGATCACCTGGGGAAGCAAGCACGGACCGCAGCATTTGCAAGCTAATCTTATCCAACGTCTCATCTAGTCCCAAACCGGCACACACGTCCCTGAAGATATCACGATCGACGCAGCTCGGCTCATGGGGGGAGGGAATCTCCCTGTCACCCGTCCCCCGATCTACTACATCCCTAACAGCATTAGCCGTCACCGACCGAGAACTGCCATCACCCAGCCTAACTGTTTTCCTAATGATAACCCACAAGTATAAGGGATCGCAACAGTTTTCGAGGGTAGAGTATTCGACCCAAATTTATTGATTCGATACAAGGGGAGCCAAAGAATATTCTCAAGTATTAGCAGCTGAGTTGTCAATTCAACCACACCTGGAAACTTAATATCTGCAACAAAGTATTTAGTAGCAAAGTAATATGATAGTAGTGGTAACAGTAGCAAAAGGTAACAATAGCAAAAGTAATGTTTTTGGTATTTTGTAGTGATGACAGCAATAGCAACGGAAAAGTAAATAAGCGAAGAACAATATATGGAAAGCTCGTAGGCAATGGATCGGTGATGGAGAATTATGCCAGATGCGGTTCATCATGTAACAGTCATAACCTAGGGTGACACAGAACTAGCTCCAATTCATCAATGTAATGTAGGCATGTATTCCGAATATAGTCATACGTGCTTATGGAAAAGAACTTGCATGACATCTTTTGTCCTACCCTCCCGTGGCAGCGGGGTCTTAATGGAAACTAAGGGATATTAAGGCCTCTTTTAATAGAGTACCGAAACAAAGCATTAGCACATAATGAATACATGAACTCCTCAAACTACGGTCATCACCGATAAGTATCCCGATTATTGTCACTTCGGGGTTAACGGATCATAACACATAATAGGTGACTATAGACTTGCAAGATAGGATCAAGAACTCTCATATATTGATGAAAACATAATAGGTTCAGATCTGAAATCATGGCACTCGGGCCCTAGTGACAAGCATTAAGCATAGCAAAGTCATAGCAACATCAATCTCAGAACATAGTGGATACTAGGGATCAAACCCTAACAAATCTAACTCGATTACATGATAAATCTCATCCAACCCATCACCGTCCAGCAAGCCTACGATGGAATTACTCACGCATGGCGGTGAGCATCATGAAATTGGTGATGGAGGATGGTTGATGATGACGATGGCGATAGATTCCCCTCTCCGGAGCCCCGAACAGACTCCAGATCAGCCCTCCCGAGAGGTTTTAGAGCTTGGCGGCGGCTCCGTATCGTAAAACGCGATGAATCCTTCTCTTTGATTTTTTTTCTCTCTGAAACCAAATATATAGAGTTGGAGTTGAGGTCGGAGGAGCTCCAGGGGGCCCACGAGGTAGGGGGCGCGCCCCCACCCTCGTGGACAGGTGGTGGGCCCCCTGGCCTTCATCTTTTGCAAGGATTTTTTTATTATTTCCGAGTAGATGTTTCGTGAAGTTTCAGGTCATTCTGAGACTTTTGTTTCTGCACATAAATAACATCATAGCAATTCTGCTGAAAACAACGTCAGTCCGGGTTAGTTCCATTCAAATCATGCAAGTTAGAGTCCAAAACAAGGGCAAAAGTGTTTGGAAAAGTAGATACGATGGAGACGTATCAACTCCCCCAAGCTTAAACCTTTGCTTGTCCTCAAGCAATTCAGTTGATAAACTGAAAGTGATAAAGAAAAACTTTTACAAACTCTGTTTGCTCTTGTTGTTGTAAATATGTAAAGCCAGCATTTAAGTTTTTAACAAAGATTATGACTAACCACATTCACAATAACACTTAGGTCTCAAGTTTACTCACATCAATGGCATAATCAACTAGCGAGCAATAATACTAAATATCGGATGACAACACTTTCTTAAAACAATCATAATATGGTATAACAAGATGGTATCTCGCTAGCCCTTTCTAAGACCGCAAAACATAAATGCAAAGCACCTTTAAAGATCAAGGACTGACTAGACATTGTAATTCATGGTAAAAGAGATCCAGTCAAGTCATACTCAATGTAAACTAACAGTAATGAATGCAAATGACAGCGGTGCTCTCCAACTGGTGCTTTTTAATAAGATGAGGATGACTCAACATGAAAGTAAATAGGTAGGCCCTTCACAGAGGGAAGCAGGGATTTGTAGAGGTGCCAGAGCTCGGTTTTGAAATAGAGATGAATAATATTTTGAGTGGTATACTTTCATTGTCAACATAACAACCAAGAGATGGCAATATCTTCCATGCTACACACATTATAGGCGGTTCCCAAATAGAATGGTAAAGTTTATACTCCCCCTCCACCAACAAGCATAAATCCATGGCTTGCTCGAAACAACGAGTGCCTCAAACTAACAAGAGTCCCAGGGGGAGTTTTGTTTGCAATTATTTTGATTTAGTTTGCATAAAGCATGGGACTGGGCATCCTGGTGACCAGCCACTTTCTCGTGAGTGAGGAGCGGAGTCCACTCCTCTTGAGAATAACCCGCCTAACATGGAAGATACGGACAACCCTAGTTGATACATGAGCTATTCGAGCATACAAAACAGGATATTTATTTGAAGGTTTAGAGTTTGGCACATACAAATTTACTTGGAACGGCAGGTAGATACCGTATATAGGTAGGTATGGTGGACTCATATGGAATAACTTGGGGTTTATTGGAGTTGGATGCACAAGCAGTATTCCCGCTTAGTACAGGTGAAGGCTAGCAAAAGACTGGGAAGCGACCAGCTAGAGAGCAACAACAGTCATGAACATGCATTAAAATTAATCAACACCGAATGCGAGCATGAGTAGGATATAATTCACCATGAACATAAATATCATGAAGGCTATGTTGATTTTGTTTCAACTACATGCGTGAACATGCGCCAAGTCAAGTCACATAAATCATTCAAAGGAGGATACTACCCTATCATACAACATCACAATCATTTTAATAGCATGTTGGCACGCAAGGTAAACCATTATAAGCTCCTAGCTAATCAAGCATGGCACAAGAAACTATGATCTCTAGTTGTCATTGCAAACATGTTTATTCATAACAGGATGAATCAGGAACGATGAACTAATCATATTTACAAAAACAAGAGAAGTCGAGTTAATACCAGCTTTTCTCATCTCAGTCAGTCCATCATATATCGTCATAATTGCCTTTCACTTGCACGACCAAATAGTGTGAATAATAATAATAGTGCACGTGCATTGGACTAAGTTGGAATCTGCAAGCATTCAATAAA
Organism: Triticum dicoccoides; assembly: GCF_002162155.2. Lineage (NCBI taxonomy): Eukaryota > Viridiplantae > Streptophyta > Magnoliopsida > Poales > Poaceae > Triticum > Triticum dicoccoides. The sequence goes on along the minus strand of NC_041380.1, from coordinate 542,256,487 downwards.
CAGGAGAAGACAAGGCAATATGGGCTCTTGGTCAAATAAAAAATAATGCATATAAGAGCCACTTCAACAATTTAATTATGGTTTTCTCCTATCGACCCCCAAAGAAAAGAAATAAAACTATTTACACGGGAAAGCTCCCAACAAGCAAAAAGAAGAATAGGAAATCTTTTGGGGTTTTCTTTTTAATTACTACTACAAGCATGGAAAGTAAGCTAATTAAAAGCTACAACTAATTCTTTTGGTTTTTTCTTAAGGTTTATTAAACACACAAGAAGAAGCATAAAAAGGAAATAAACTAGCATGGATGATACAATGAAAAAGTATGAGCACCGACATCTAGCAATGAGTGTGTGAACATGAATGTAATGTCGGTGAGAAATACGTACTCCCCCCAAGCTTAGGCTTTTGGCCTAAGTTGGTCTATGGCCATGGCTGGCCTGGCGGATATCCATAATAATAGTTGGGGTCCTACTGCGAAGAAGAAGACTCTGATTGCCATTGGCTGGCAATCATCTCCGGATCCCACAGATAATTAGACTGTCGTGGAGGATCAACTTGTGGTTCCGACTCTGGCTCTGCGGCTGATGTAGGGTTCCGGTAGGCGTGAATAGCCTCTAACGGAACAAGGTACTTACTGTTCACGTCGGTCGTGGAGGAAGGCGGTGAGGCCTGCATTCTCAGCCAATTCATAAAAATCTTCCTAAATCCCGGCTTCTCTCAAGAAATCATCGGAAGGCCATTCACACGACCGAACCTCCGCGGTGCGAGGCAGACTATATTTGGGCTTCTGTGCCTTTTCCTTCAAGCTTCGGCTCGATGAGCCCCTCCAAAGTCTCTTCATTATTTTCTGAAAAATTCTGAAATCTTTAGTAACTTCAAAATGAAAGTAAACTAAACTCAACAAAATTGATAGCAACTACTCCTACAAGTGCCTAGAGCCTATATCATGCATCAAAACTACTTTTGACCATATAAATTTGACATGCAAGCTCAAGAATAGGGTCACCTAAGCAGCAGAAATTTGGAATGAATAAAGCACTAGAACAAAAACTAATTGGACCAATGGAGGAGTCACATACCAAGGAACAATCTCCCCAAGCAGTTTTGTGAGAGGTGCTTTGAGCAAGGAGATCGAAAATCGCAGCAAAATGAGCTAGAACTCGTGCTTGAGCTGGATATTCGTGTTTGTGGGAGGAAGGAGAAGTGTGTGGGTGCAGAAATAAGTGGAGGAGGGCCACCGTGGGCCCACGAGGCAGGACCCTCATGGCCAGGTGCCAGCTCCTCCTGCTGTGTTCTCAGTGCCAAATATTCTCAAATATTCCAGAAAAAATCATATTTAAATTTCAGGGCATTTGGAGAACTTCTATTTTCGGGTATTTTTATATTGCACGGATAAATCAGATAACAGACAGAAAAAATACTATTTTTATTTTATTTAATATAAATAACAGAAAGTAAGATGAGGGTACAGCAGGTTGTGCCTTTTAGTTTCATCCATCTCATGATCATCAAAAGGAATCCACTAACAAGGTTGATCAAGTCTTGTTAACGAACTCATTCCGAATAACATGGAACCGGAGAAATTTTGAATAACACTATGTTACCTCAACGGGGATATGCACATCCCCAATAATAAGAATATCATATTTCTTCTTGACAGTAGGAAGAGGAAATTCAAAACCTCCAAATATAATCGATGGAATTTTTCCAATAGAGTTGATACTATGAACTTGAGGTTGTTTCCTCGGAAAGTGTACCGTATGCTCATTACCATTAACATGAAAAGTGACATTGCCTTTAGTGCAATCAATAACAGCCCCTGCAGTGTTCAAAAAAGGTCTTCCAAGAATAATAGACATACTATCGTCCTCAGGAATATCAAGAATAACAAAGTCCGTTAAAATAGTAACGTTTGCAACTACAACAGGCACATCCTCACAAATACCGACAAGTATAGCAGTTGATTTATCAGCCATTTGCAAAGATATTTCAGTAGGTGTCAACTTATTCAAATCAATTCTACGATATAAAGAGAGAGGCATAACACTAACACCGGCTCCAAGATCACATAAATCAGTTTTAACATAGTTTCTTTTAATGGAGCATGGTATAGTTGGTACACCGGGATCTCCAAGTTTCTTTGGTATTCCACCCTTAAAAGTATAATTAGCAAGCATGGTGGAAATTTCAGCTTCCGGTGTCTTTCTTTTATTTGTAACAGTATCTTTCATTTACTTAGCATAAGGATTCATTTTAAGCATATCAGTTAATCGCATACGCAAAAAGATAGGTCTAATCATTTTAGAAAAGCGCTCAAAATCGTCATCATCCTTTTTCTTGGATGGTTTGGGAGGAAAAGGCATGGGTTTCTGAACCCAAGGCTCTCTTTCCTTACCGTGTTTCCTAGCAACAAAGTCTTTCTTATCATAACAGCAGGTTCAATTTCTATATCATTATCATTACTAGGTTGAGCATCATCATGAACATTATCATTAACATTATCACTAGTTTCAGGTTCATTACCAGATTGTGTTTCAGCATCAGAGATAGAAATATCATTTGGATTCTCAGGTGTTTCATGTTGGGGAACGTAGCAGAATTTTATATTTTTCTACGCATCACCAAGATCAATCTATGGAGTCATCTAGCAACGAGGGAGAGAGGAATGCATCTACATACCCTTGTAGATCGCGCACAGAAGCGTTCAAGAGAACCGGGTTGATGGAGTCGTACTCGACGTGATCCAAATCACCAATGACCTAGCGCCGAATGGAATACACCTCCGCGTTCAACACACGTACGGTTGGGAAGACGTCTCCTCCAACTTGATCCAGCAAGGGGGAAGGAGAGGTTGATGAAGATCCAGCAGCACGACGGCGTGGTGGTGGAAGCAACGGTGATCTCGGCACGGCTTCGCCAAGCGCAGGGAGATGGAGGAGTATCACGGGAGGGAGAGGGAGAGGCCAGGGGCTAGGGTGCGGCTGCCCTCCCTCCCCCCCACTATATATAGGGTCCCTAGGGGGGGCGCCGGCCCTAGGATATCCAATCTCCTAGGGGGGTGGCGACCAATGGGGTGGCTTGCCCCCCAAGGCAAGTGTGGCGCCCCCACCACTAGGGTTTCCAACCCTAGGCGCGGGAGGAGGCCCAAGGGGGGCGCACTAGCCCACTAGGGGCTGGTTCCCCCCCCCCCCACTTCAGCCCGTGGGGCCCTCCGGGATAGGTGGCCCCACCCGGTGGACCCCCGGGACCCTTCCGGTGGTCCCGGTACAATACCGATTACCCCCGAAACTTTCCCGATGGCCAAAACTTGACTTCCTATATATAAATCTTCACCTCCGGACCATTCCGGAATTCCTCGTGACATCCGCGATCTCATCCGGGACTCCAAACAACTTTCGGGTTACCGTATACTAATATCTCAACAACCCTAGCATCACCGAACCTTAAGTGTGTAGACCCTACGGGTTCGGGAGACATGCAGACATGACCGAGACGACTCTCCGGCCAATATCCAACAGCGGGATCTGGATACCCATGTTGGCTCCCACATGCTCCTCGATGATCTCATCGGATGAACCACGATGTCGAGGATTCAATCAATCCGCATACAATTCCCTTTGTCAATCGGTACGTTACTTGCCCGAGACTCGATCGTCGGTATCCCAATACCTTGTTCAATCTCGTTACCGACAAGTCACTTTACTCGTACCGTAATGCATGATCCCGTGATCAACCACTTGGTCACATTGAGCTCATTATGATGATGCATTACCGAGTGGGCCCAGAGATACCTCTCTGTCATACGGAGTGACAAATCCCAGTCTCGATTCGTGCCAACCCAACAGACACTTTCAGAGATACCTTTAGTGTACCTTTATAGTCACCCAGTTACGTTGTGACGTTTGGCACACCCAAGGCACTCCTACGGTATCTGGGAGTTGCACAATCTCATGGTCTAAGGAAATGATACTTGACATTCGGAAAAGCTACAGCAAACAAACTACACGATCTTTGAGCTATGCTTAGGATTGGGTCTTGTCCATCACATCATTCTCCTAATGATGTGATCCCGTTATCAATGACATCCAATGTCCATAGTCAGGAAACCATGACTATCTTTTGATCTATGAGCTAGTCAACTAGAGGCTCACTGGGGACGTATTGTGGTCTATGTATTCACACATGTATTACGATTTCCGGATAACACAATTATAGCATGAACAATCGACAATTATCATGAACAAAGAAATATAATAATAACCATTTTATTATTTCCTCTAGGGCATATTTCCAACAGTCTCCCACTTGCACTAGAGTCAGTAGTCTAGTTACATTGTGATGAATCGAGCACCCATGCAGTTCTGGTGTTGATCATGTTTTGCTCTAGGGAGAGGTTTAGTCAACGGATCTGCCACATTCAGGTCCGTATGTACTTTACAAATCTCTATGTCTCCATTTTGAACACTTTCACGAATGGAGTTGAAGCGACGCTTGATATGTCTGGTCTTCCTATGAAACATGGGCTCCTTGGCAAGGGCAATAGCTCCAGTGTTGTCACAAAAGAGAGTCATCGGGCCCGACGCATTGGGTATGACTCCTAGGTCGGTAATGAACTCCTTCACCAGATTGCCTCTTGTGCTGCCGCCGAGGCTGCCATGTACTCCGCTTCACATGTAGATCCCGCCACAACGCTTTGCTTGCAAATGCACCAGCTTACTGCCCCACCATTCAAAATATACACGTATCCGGTTTGTGACTTAGAGTCATCCAGATCTGTGCCAAAGCTAGCATCGACGTAACCCTTTACGACGAGCTCTTCGTCACCTCCATAAACGAGAAACAAATCCTTAGTCCTTTTCAGGTATTTCAGGATATTCTTGACCGCTGTCCAGTGTTCCATGCTGGGATTACTTTGGTACCTTCCTACCAAACTTACGGCAAGGTTTATATCAGGTCTGGTACACATCATAGCATACATGATAGACCCTATGGCCGAGGCATAGGGGACGACACTCATCTTTTCTCTATCTTCTATCGTGGTCGGGCATTGAGCCGTGCTCAATCTCGTACCTTGCAATACAGGCAAGAACCCCTTCTTTGACTGATCCATTTTGAACTTCTTCAATATCTTGTCAAGGTACGTACTCTGTGAAAGACCAATGAGGCGTCTCGATCTATCTCTATAGATCTTGATGCCTAATATATAAGCAGCTTCTCCAAGGTCCTTCATTGAAAAACACTTGTTCAAGTAGGCCTTTATGCTTTCCAAGAATTCTATATCATTTCACATCAACAGTATGTCATCCACATACAATATGAGAAATGCTACAGAGCTCCCACTCACTTTCTTGTAAATGCAGGCTTCTCCATAAGTCTGCATAAACCCAAACGCTTTGATCATTTCATCAAAACGAATGTTCCAACTCCGAGATGCTTGCACCAGCCCATAAATCGAGCGTTGGAGCATGCACACCTTGTCAGCATTCTTAGGATCGACAAAACCTTCCGGCTGCATCACATACAATTCTTCCTCAAGGAAACCATTAAGGAATGCCGTTTTGACGTCCATTTGCCATATCTCATAATCATAGAATGCGGCAATTGCTAACATGATTCGGACGGACTTCAGCTTCGCTACGAGTGAGAAAGTCTCATCGTAGTCAACACCTTGAACTTGTCGATAACCCTTAGCGACAAGCCGGGCTTTATTGATAGTTATGTTACCATCCGTGTCTGTCTTCTTCTTAAAGATCCATTTATTTTCTATGGCTCGCCGATCAACGGGCAATTCAGTAAAAGTCCATACTTTGTTTTCATACATGGATCCTATCTCGGATTTCTTGGCTTCCAGCCATTTGTCGGAATCCGGGCCCGCCATCGCTTCTTCATAGTTCGAAGGTTCACCGTTGTCTAACAACATGATTTCCAAGACAGGGTTGCCGTAGCACTCTGGTGCGGAACGTGTCCTCGTGGACCTACGAAGTTCAGTAGCAACTTGATCTAAAGTTTCATGATCATCATCATCAACTTCCTCTCTAGTCGGTGCAGGCACCTCAGGAACATTTTCTTGAGCTGCGCCGCTTACCGGTTCAAGAGGTAATACTTCATCAAGTTCTTCTTTCCTCCCACTTATTTCTTTCGAGAGAAACTCTTTCTCTAGAAAGGACCATTCTTGGCAACAAAGATCTTGCCTTCGGATCTGAGGTAGAAGGTATACCCAATAGTTTCTTTAGGGTATCCTATGAAGACGCATTTTTCCGATTTGGGTTCGAGCTTTTCAGGTTGAAGTTTCTTGACATAAGCATCGCATCCCCAAACTTTTAGAAACGACAGCTTAGGTTTCTTCCCAAACCATAATTCATACGGTGTCGTCTCAACGGATTTTGACGGAGCCCTATTTAAAGTGAATGCGGCAGTCTCTAAAGCATAGCCCCAAAATGACAACGGTAAATCGGTAAGAGACATCATAGATCGCACCATATCCAATAGAGTGCGATTACGACGTTCGGACACACCATTACGCTGAGGTGTTCCAGGCGGCGTGAGTTGTGAAACTATTCCACATTTCCTTAAGTGTGTGCCAAATTCGTGACTCAAGTATTCTCCCCCACGATCTGATCGCAAGAACTTGATTTTCTTGTCACGTTGATTCTCAACCTCACTATGAAATTCCTTGAACTTTTCAAAGGTCTCAGACTTGTGTTTCATTAAGTAGACATACCCATATCTACTCAAGTCATCAGTGAGGGTGAGAACATAACGATAGCCACCGGGAGCCTCAACACTCATTGGACCGCACACATCCGTATGTATAATTTCCAATAAGTTGGTTGCTCGCTCCATCGTTCCTGAGAACGGAGTCTTGGTCATTTTACCCATGAGGCATGGTTCGCACGTGTCAAATGATTCGTAATCAAGAGACTCCAAAAGTCCATCTGCATGGAGCTTCTTCATGCGTTTGACACCTATGTGACCAAGGCAGCCACAAGTATGTGGGACTATCATTATCAACCTTACATCTTTTGGTATTCACACTATGAATATGTGTAACATTACGCTCGAGATTCATTAAGGATAAACCATTCACCAACGGAGCATGACCATAAAACATATCTCTCATATAAATAGAACAACCATTATTCTCGGATTTAAGTGAGTAGCCATCTCGAATTAAATGAGATCCTGATACAATGTTCATGCTCAAAGCTGGCACTAAATAACAATTATTGAGGTTTAAAACTAATCCCGTAGGTAAATGTAGAGGCAGTGTGCCGACGGCGATCACATCGACCTTGGAACCATTCCCGACGTGCATCGTCACCTCGTCCTTCGCCAGTCTCCGTTTATTCCGTAGCTCCTGCTTTGAGTTACAAATGTGAGCAACCGCACCGGTATCAAATACCCAGGAGCTACTACGAGTACGGGTAAGGTACACATCAATTACATGTATATCACATATACCTTTAGTGTTGCCGGCCTTCTTGTCCGCTAAGTATTTGGGGCAGTTCCGCTTCCAGTGACCACTTCCCTTGCAATAAAAACACTCAGTCTCAGGCTTGGGTCCATTCTTTGGCTTCTTCCCGGCAGCTTGCTTACCGGGCGCGGCAACTCCCTTGCCGTCCTTCTTGAAGTTCTTCTTACCCTTGCCTTTCTTGAACTTAGTGGTTTTATTCACCATCAACACTTGATGTTCCTTTTTGATTTCCACCTCTGCTGATTTCAGCATTGAATATACCTCAGGAATGGTCTTTTCCATCCCCTGCATATTGAAGTTCATCACAAAGCTCTTGTAGCTCGGTGGAAGCGACTGAAGGATTCTGTCAATGACCGCGTCATCCGGGAGATTAACTCCCAGCTGAGTCAAGCGGTTATGCAACCCAGACATTTTGAGTATGTGCTCATTGATAGAACTATTTTCCTCCATCTTACAGCTGAAGAACTTGTCGGAGACTTCATATCTCTCGACCCGGGCATGAGCTTGGAAAACCATTTTCAGCTCTTCGAACATCTCATATGCTCTGTGTCTCTCAAAACGCTTTTGGAGCCCCGGTTCTAAGCTGTAAAGCATGCCGCACTGAACAAGGAAGTAATCATCAGCACGTGACTGCCAAGCGTTCATAACGTCTTGGTTCTCTGGGATAGGTGCGTCACCTAGCGGTGCTTCTAGGACATAATCTTTCTTGGCAGCTATGAGGATGATCCTCAGGTTCCGGACCCAGTCCGTATAGTTGCTGCCATCATCTTTCAGCTTGGTTTTCTCTAGGAACGCGTTGAAGTTGAGGACAACATGGGCCATTTGATCTACAAGACATATTGTAAAGATTTTAGACTAGGTTCATGATATTTAAGGTCATCTAATCAAATTACTCAATGAACTCCCACTCAGATAGACATCTCTCTAGTTATCTAAGTGAAACATGATCCGAGTTAACTAGGCCGTGTCCGATCATCACGTGAGACGGACTAGCCAACATCGGTGAACATCTTCATGTTGATCATATCTTCTATACGACTAATGCTCGACCTTTCGGTCTTCCGTGTTCTGAGGCCATGTCTATACATGCTAGGCTCGTCAAGTCAACCTAAGTGTATTGCGTGTGTAAATTTGGCTTACACCCGTTGTATTCGAACGTTAGAATCTATCACACCCGATCATCACGTGGTGCTTCGGAACAACGATCCTTCGCAACGGTGCACAGTTAGGGGGAACACTTTCTTGAAATTATTACGAGGGATCATCTTATTTAAGCTACCGTCGTTCTAAGAAAATAAGATGTAAAACATGATAAACATCACATGCAATCAAATAGTGACATGATATGGCCAATATCATTTGCTCCTTTTGATCTCCATCTTCAGGGATCCATGATCATCGTTGTCACTGGCACGACACCATGATCTCCATCATCGTGTCTTCTTGAAGTTTTCTCGTCATCTATTACTTCTATTACTATGGCTAACGCTTTAGCAATAAAGTAAAGTAATTACATGACGTTTATGTTGACATGCAGGTCATAAATAAATAAAGACAACTCCTATGGCTCCTGCCGGTTGTCATACTCATCGACATGCAAGTCGTGATTCCTATTACAAGAACATGATCAATCTCATACATCACATATATCATTCATCACTTCCTTTTGGCCATATCACATCACATGGCACATGCTGCAAAAACAAGTTAGACGTCCTCTAATTGTTGTTGCAAGTTTTTACGTGGCTGTTATAGGTTTCTAGCAAGAACGTTTCTTACCTACGCCAAAACCACAACGTGATATGCCAATTTATATTTACCCTTCATAAGGACCCTTTTCATCGAATCCGATCCGACTAAAGTGGGAGAGACAGACACCCGCCAGCCACCTTATGCAGCTAGTGCATGTCAATCGGTGGAACCAGTCTCACGTAAGCGTACGTGTAAGTTCGGTCCGGGCCGCTTCATCCCACGATGCAGCCGAATCAAGATAAGACTAGTAACGGCAAGCAAATTGACAATATCCACGCCCACAACTGCTTTGTGTTCTACTCGTGCATAGAAACTACGCATAGACCTAGCTCATGATGCCACTCTTGGGGAACGTAGCAGAATTTTAAAATTTTCTACGCATCACCAAGATCAATCTATGGAGTCATCTAGCAACGAGGGAGAGAGGAGTGCATCTACATACCCTTGTAGATCGCGCGCAGAAGCGTTCAAGAGAACCGGGTTGATGGAGTCGTACTTGAGGTGATCCAAATCACCGATGACCTAGCGCCAAACGGACGGCACCTCCGTGTTCAACACACGTACGGTTGGGAAACGTCTCCTCCAACTTGATCCAGCAAGGGGGAAGGAGAGGTTGATGAAGATCCAGTAGCACGACAGTGTGGTGGTGGAAGCAACGGTGATCTCGGCAGGGCTTCGCCAAGCGCAGGGAGACGGAGGAGTGTCATGGGAGGGAGAGGGAGAGGCCAGGGGCTAGGGTGCGTCTGCCCTCCCTCCCCCCCCACTATATATAGGGTCCCTAGGGGGGCGCCGGCCCTAGGAGATCCAATCTCCTAGGGGGGCGGCGGCCAAGGGGGTGGCTTGCCCCCCCAAGGCAAGTGTGGCGCCCCCCACCCTAGGGGTTTCCAACCCTAGGCGCAGGGGGAGGCCCAAGGGGGGCGCACCAGCCCACTAGGGGCTGGTTCCCCTCCCACTTCAGCCCATAGGGCCCTCCGGGATAGGTGGCCCCACCCGGTGGACCCCCGGGACCCTTCCGGTGGTCCCGGTACAATACCGATTACCCCCGAAACTTTCCCGATGGCCGAAACTTGACTTCCTATATATAAATCTTCACCTCCGGACCATTCTGGAACTCCTCGTGATGTCCGGGATCTCATCCGGGACTCCGAACAACTTTCGGGTTACCGTATACTAATATCTCAACAACCCTAGCGTCACCGAACCTTAAGTGTGTAGACCCTACGGGTTCGGGAGACACACAGACATGACCGAGACGACTCTCCGGTCAATAACCAATAGCGGGATCTGGATACCCATGTTGGCTCCCACATGCTCCTCGATGATCTCATCGGATGAACCACGATGTCGAGGATTCAATCAATCTGTATACAATTCCCTTTGTCAATCGGTACGTTACTTGCCCGAGACTCGATCGTCGGTATCCCAATACCTCGTTCAATCTCGTTACCGGCAAGTCACTTTACTCGTACCGTAATGCATGATCCCGTGATCAACCACTTGGTCACATTGAGCTCATTATGATGATGCATTACTGAGTGGGCCTAGAGATACCTCTCCGTCATACAGAGTGACAAATCCTAGTCTCGATTCGTGCCAACCCAACAGACACTTTCGGAGATACCTATAGTGTACCTTTATAGTCACCCAGTTACGTTGTGACGTTTGGCACACCCAAGGCACTCCTACGGTATCCGGGAGTTGCACAATCTCATGGTCTAAGGAAATGATACTTGACATTCGGAAAAGCTATAGCAAACGAACTACACGATCTTTGAGCTATGCTTAGGATTGGGTCTTGTCCATCACATCATTCTCCTAATGATGTGATCCCGTTATCAATGACATCCAATGTCCATAGTCAGGAAACCATGACTATCTTTTGATCAACGAGCTAGTCAACTAGAGGCTCACTAGGGACGTGTTGTGGTCTATGTATTCACACATGTATTACGATTTCCGGATAACACAATTATAGCATGAATAATAGACAATTATCATGAACAAAGAAACATAATAATAACCATTTTATTATTGCCTCTAGGGCATATTTCCAACATTTCAGTAATAGGTTCACTAGAAGCATGCAAAGTCCTATCATTTTTCTTTTTCTTTCTTTTAGAATGACTAGGTGCATCTATATTATTTCTCTGAGAATCTTGCTCAATTCTCTTAGGGTGGCCTTCAGGATACAAAGGTTCCCGAGTCATTCTACCAGTTCTAGTAGCCACTCTAATAGCATAATCATTATTCTTACTATTCAATTCATTGAGCAAATCATTTTGAGCTTTAAGTACTTGTTCTACTTGAGTGGTAACCATAGAAGCATGTTTACTAATAAGTTTAAGTTCACCTTTAACATTAGCCATATAATCACCCAAGTGTTCAAGCATATTTGAATTGTATTTCAATTGTCTACCAAAGTAAGGATTAAACTCTTCTTGCTTAACCATAAATTTATCAAACTCATCTAAGCATGGGCTAGCAAACTTAGTAAACAGGATTTCAGCTTTATCATATCTATAGAGAGAATTTACCTTTACTACCTGTGTCGGGTTATCAAGACCATGTATTTATTCAATAGGTAATGGATTAAGATCATATGCTTCTTCAACAGGCGGTAAATTAAGACCGTGTATTTCTTCAATAGGAGGAAAATTCTTAACATTTTCAGCTTTAATACCTTTTTCTTTCATAGATTTCTTTGCCTATTACATATCTTCAGGGCTGAGAAATATAACACCTCTCTTTTTCGGAGTTGGTTTAGGAATAGGCTCAGGAGCTGGCTCAAGAAGTGTACAATTATTTTCATTTTCCAACATATTATTCAATAGAATTTCAGCTTCATCCGGTGTTCTTTCCCTGAAAACAGAACCAGCACAACTATCCAGGTAATCTATGTAAGCATCGGTTAGTCCATTATAAAAGATATCAAGTATTTCATTTTTCTTAAGAGGATGATCATGAAAAGCATTAAGTAATTGGAGAAGCCTCCCCCAAGCTTGTGGGAGACTCTCTTCTTCAATTTGCACAAAATTATATATATCCCTTAAAGCAGCTTGTTTCTTATGAGCAGGGAAATATTTAGCAGAGAAGTAATAAATCATATCCTGGGGACTACGCACACAACCAGGATCAAGAGAATTAAACCATATCTTAGCATCGCCCTTTAATGAGAATAGAAATATTTTAAGGATATAAAAGTAACGGGTTCTCTCATCATTAGTGAACAGGGTGGCTATATCATTTAATTTAGTAAGATGTGCCACAACAGTTTTAGATTCATAGCCATGAAAAGGATCAGATTCAACCAAAGTAATTATATCAGGATCAACAGAGAATTCATAATCCTTATCAGTAACAAAGATAGGTGAAGTAGCAAAAGAGGGTCGGGTTTCATCCTAGCATTTAGAGATTGCTTATTCCATTTAGCTAATAACATCTTAAGTTCATAACTATCTTTGCAAGCTAAAGTAGCTAAAGAAGATTCTTTATCAAAAACATAACCTTTAGGAATAACGGGGGAGTCTTCATCATCAATATTATCAAATTCAATATTTGCATTCTCTCTAGCCCTAGCAAGTTGTTCATCAAGAAATTCACCAAGTGGCACAGTAGTATCAAGCATAAAAGTAGTTTCATCATAGGTATCATGCATAGCAGAAGTGGCATCATCAATAACATGCGACATATCAGAACGAATAGCAGAAGCAGGTTTAGGTGTCGCAAGCTTCCGGGCTGATCGGGTCGTTCTTCCGATTCACTCTAGGATTGAACAAGCAAGCAGTGCAAAGGAGAGCAAATGCAGCACATTGCTTGTTGGACTCAAAATCGACACTTAGATCACCTGGGGAAGCAAGCACGGACCGCAGCATTTGCAAGCTAATCTTATCCAGCGTCTCACCTAGTCCCAAACCGGCACACACGTCCCTGAAGATATCACGATTGACGCAGCTCGGCTCATGGGGGAAGGGAATCTCCCTGTCACCCGTCCCCAGACCTACTACATCCCTAACAGCGTTAGCCGTCACCGGCCGAGAACTGCCATCACCCAGCCTAACTGTTTTCCTAATGATAACCCACAAGTATAGGGGATCACAACAATTTTTGAGGGTAGAGTATTCGACCCAAATTTATTGATTCGACACAAGGGGAGCCAAAGAATATTCTCAAGTATTAGCAGCTGAGTTGTCAATTCAACCACACCTGGAAACTTAATATCTACAGCAAAGTATTTAGTAGCAAAGTAATATGATAGTAGTGGTAACGGTAGCAAAAGGTAACAGTAGCAAAAGTAATGTTTTTGGTATTTTGTAGTGATTATAGCAATAGCAACGGAAAAGTAAATAAGCGAAGAACAATATATGGAAAGCTCGTAGGCAATGGATCGGTGATGGAGAATTATGTCGGATGTGGTTCATCGTGTAACAGTCATAACCTAGGGTGACACTGAACTAGCTCCAATTCATCAATGTAATGTAGGCATGTATTCCGAATATAGTCATACGTGCTTATGGAAAAGAACTTGCATGACATCTTTTGTCCTACCCTCCCGTGGCAGCGGGGTCCTAATGGAAACTAAGGGATATTAAGGCCTCCTTTTAATAGAGAACTGGAACAAAGCATTAGCACATAGTGAATACATGAACTCCTCAAACTACGGTCATCACCGGTAAGTATCCCGATTATTGTCACTTTGGGGTTAACGGATCATAACACATAATAGGTGGCTATAGACTTGCAAGATAGGATCAAGAACTCTCATATATTGATGAAAACATAATAGGTTCAGATCTGAAATCATGGCACTCGGGCCCTAGTGACAAGCATTAAGCATAGCAAAGTCATAGCAACATCAATCTCAGAACATAGTGGATACTAGGGATCAAACCCTAACAAATCTAACTCGATTACATGATAAATCTCATCCAACCCATCACCGTCCAGCAAGCCTACGATGGAATTACTCACGCACGGCGGTGAGCATCATGAAATTGGTGATGGAGGATGGTTGATGATGACGATGGCGACGGATTCCCCTCTCCGGAGCCCCGAACGGACTCCAGATCAGCCCTCCCGAGAGGTTTTTGGGCTTGACGGCGGCTCCGTATCGTAAAACGCGATGAATCCTTCTCTCTGTTTTTTTCTCTCCGAAACCAAATATATAGAGTTGGAGTTGAGGTCGGAGTAGCTCCAGGGGCCCATGAGGTAGGGGGCGCGCCCTAGGGGGGCAGGCGCGCCCCCACCCTCGTGGACTGGTGGTGGGCCCCTGGCCTTCATCTTTTGCAAGGATTTTTTATTATTTCCGAATAGATGTTCCGTGAAGTTTCAGGTCATTCTGAGAACTTTTGTTTCTGCACATAAATAACACCATAGCAATTCTGCTGAAAACAGCGTCTGTCCAGGTTAGTTCCATTCAAATCATGCAAGTTAGAGTCCAAAACAAGGGCAAAAGTGTTTGGAAAAGTAGATACGATGGAGATGTATCACCTAACTGGATCTATCCTATTAGCATTCCAGAAACTGTACTGGCGGTCTATGTTCACAAATTTAGGGAGTGATAGCATGGCGCCAAGGCCCCTCTCAACAAACAGTTTTTTTGTGGTTCCGTCAGGCCAGCAACAACTTTGTTCACTATCATAGGGGCTAGGTAGCTCCGAACCTGGATCTTGCCGTAGTTTTCATCGAACTCGTTGCTTGGATCGTCATTGATAACCCAAAAGTATAGGGGATCACAACAGTTTTCGATAAGTAAGAGTGTCGAACCCAACGAGGAGCTAAAGGTAGAACAAATATTCCCTCAAGTTCTGTCGACCATCGATACAACTCTACGCACGCTTGACGTTCGCTTTACCTAGAACAAGTATGAAACTAGAAGTACTTTGTAGGTGTTGTTGGATAGATTTGCAAGATAATAAAGATTACGTAAATAAAAAGTAGGGGCTGTTTAAGTAAAGACACAATAAAGTAAATATAGCGAGTGTGGAAAAGTGGTGGTAGGAGTTGCGAAATTGCCCCTAAGCAATTGACTACTTTACTAGACCGATAGCAAGTATTATGTGGGAGAGGCCACTGCTAGCATGTCATCCATGACTTGGAATTCTATGCACTTATCATTGGAACTATTAGCAAGCATCCGCAACTACATCAATATTAAGATACGAGTGGTTCAAAGCAATAGTCTATCATTTGACATAAAAACAATAATACTTCAAGCCTACTAATAAAGCAATCATGTCTTTTCAAAATAACAAGGCCAAAGAAAGTTATCCTTGCAAAATCATATAGTCTGGCTATGCTCCATCTTCTTCACACAAAATATTCACATCATGCACAACCCCGATGACAAGCCAAGCAATTGTTTCATACTTTTGACGTTCTCAAACATTTTCGACTTTCACTCAATACATGAGCGTGAGCCATGGACATAGCACTATAGGTGGAATAGAATATGATGGTGGAGGTTGTGTGGAGAAGACAAAAAAGGAGAAAGTCTCACATCGACGCGACTAATCAACGGGCTATGGAGATGCCCATAAATTGATGTCAATGTGAGGAATAGGGATTGCCATGCAACAGATGCACTAGAGCTATAACTATATGAAAGCTCAAACTGAAACTAAGTGGGTGTGCATCCAACTTGCTTGCTCATGAAGACCTAGGGCATTTGAGGAAGCCCATCGTTGGAATATACAAGCCAAGTTCTATAATGAAGATTCCCACCAGTATATGAAAGTGATAACTTAAGAGACTCTCTATATGAAGAACATGGTGCTACTCTGAAGCACAAGTGTGGTAAAAGGATAGTAACATTGCCCCTTCTCTCTTTTTCTCTCATTTTTTTATATTTTTTTAGTTTCTCTTTTTTTGGGCCTTCTCTTTTTTTGGCCTTTCTCTTTTTTATATATTTTTTCGTCCGGAGTCTCATCCCGACTTGTGGGGGAATCATAGTCTCCATCATCCTTTCCTCACTGGGGAAATGCTCTAATAATGATGATCATCACACTTTTATTTACTTACAACTCGATATTACAACTCGATACTAGAACAAAGTATGACTCTATATGGATGCCTCAGGCGGTGTACCGGGATGTGCAATGATCTAGCGTAGCAATGGCATCAAAAAATGGACAAGCCATGAAAACGTCATGCTAGCTATCTTACGATCATGCAAAGCAATGTGACAATAAATGCTCAAGTCATGTATATGATGATGATGGAAGTTGCATGGCAATATATCTCGGAATGGCTATGGAAATGCCATAATAGGTAGGTATGGTGGCTGTTTTGAGGAAGATATAACGAGGTTTATGTGTGACAGAGCGTATCATATCACGGGGTTTGGATGCACCGGCGAATTTTGCACCAACTCTTGAAGTGAGAAAGGGCAATGCACGGTACCGAAGAGGCTAGCAATGATGGAAGGGTGAGAGTGCGTATAATCCGTGGACTCAACATTAGTCATAAAGAACTCACATACATATTGCAAAAATCTATTAGTCATCGAAACAAAGTACTACGTGCATGCTCCTAGGGGGATAGATTGGTAGGAAAAGACCATCGCTCGTCCCCGACCGCCACTCATAAGGAAGACAATCAATAAATAAATCATGCTCCAACTTCGTTACATAACGGTTCACCATACGTGCATGCTACGGGAATCACAAACCTCAACACAAGTATTTCTACAATCCACAACTACCCACTAGCATGACTCTAATATCGCCATCTTTATATCGCAAAACTATTGCAAGGAATCAAACACATCATATTCAGTGATCTACAAGATTTATGTAGGATTTTATGACTAACCATGTGAATGACCAATTCCAGTCATCTCTCTAAATAGATATAGGTGAAGCAAGAGAGTGTAATTCTTTCTACAAAAGATATGCCCACGCTCTAACAGTTATAAGTGAAGTAAAAGAGCATTCTACAAATGGCGGTTGTCCAAGTGAAGAGAAACAGGCAATCCAAACTTCAAATGATATAAGTGAAGCACATGAAGCATTCTATAAAGCCATACTCAAAAGATATAAGTGAAGTGCATAGAGCATTCTATAAATCAACCAAGGACTATCTCATACCAGCATGGTGCATAAAAGAAAAATGAAAACTAAATGCAAAAGACGCTCCAAGATTGCACATATCGCATGAACGAAACGAATCCGAAAACATACCGATACTTGTTGAAGAAAGAGGGGATGCCTTCCGGGGCATCCCCAAGCTTAGACGCTTGAGTCTCCTTGAATATTTACTTGGGGTTCCTTGGGAATCTCCAAGCTTGAGCTCTTGCCTCTCTTCCTTCTTCTCACATCGAGACCTTCTCGATCATCGAACACTTCATCCACACAAAACTTCAACAGAAAACTCGGTAAGATCTGTTAGTATAATAAAGAAAATCACTACTCTAAGTACTATTTCAAACCAATTCATATTTTTTTGCATTGTGTCTACTGTAATATAACTTTTTCATGGCTTAATGCACTGATATAAATTGATAGTTTCATCAAAACAAGCAAACTATGCATCAAAAACAGAATCTGTCTAAAACAGAACAGTCTGTAATAATATGAACATTCACCATACTTATGATACTTGAAACATTTTTCCAAAATTAGGCAAAATAAAAAATTTGTATAGAAAGACACTGAAAAAAGAATCAGAACCATTTGATGTTCCAGCTAAAAATGTAAAATCATGCACTACAGCCAAAGTTTTTGTCCTGCACCATACAAACCATGAAGCAAATGTAAACATCCTAAAGGCAAACCTTGGCACATTATTTTTATAATACGATGGAATTGTACAAGGGGGTAATTATTTTTGTTTAAAAGTTTATGTAATCAAGATTCACAAAGTTGCCGTGAGCATGAACAAAGTTCAAGGAGCTCTCCCACTTCAACAATGCTTGTCTTTCTCACTTTCACTTTCCTTTTTGAAAAAGTTTTGGGTTCCCCTCTTTATTTTTGTTGTTTTTAAACTATATATAAAAGCACTCAACAGAAATAAATGACTCTCTAAAACTTCCGGGTTGTCTCCCTGGCAGCGCTTTCTTTAAAGCCATTAAGCTAGGCATGTAGTGCTCAAGTAGTGAATCCACCCGGATCCCAAGGTATATCAAAGCCAATTTTAATTAACAATGATTTATAATTTAGTAGTGAACACAAAGCAACATATATCATGTAATGACGAAGTCTAACTCTCTTCCTATGCATCGGCATGTCATAAAAGAACAATTCATGCACACATAATAAAGGCCAATGCATAGTATAAATAGTTTCTTGCAATTTTATCATGTGGGAAACATAGAGAGGTGGAGATATAGTTCCTCTCTCATAATAATTGCAAGTAAGAGCAGCAAGCACATGCATATTATATTCATCAAAATCATCATGTGCAACGGTATAAGGCAACCCATCAATATAATCCTTAATAAGGGTAAACTTCTCCGATATAGTGTAGTCGGGAGAATTCAAAAAGATAATAGGACTATCATGTGTGGGTGCAATAGCAACAATATCATGTTTAACATGAGGAACTATAGCAAGTTCATCTCCATAAGCATAATTCATATTGGCATCTTGGCCACAAGCATAGCAAGCATCATCAAAAAGGGATATTTCAAAAGAATCAACGGGATCATAGCAATTATCATAGCATTCATCCTTCGGTAAGCATGAAGGGAAATTAAACAATGTATGAGTTGAAGAGTTACTCTCATTAGAAGGTGGGCACGGGTGATCAATCCGCTCTTCCTCCTTTTGTTCTTCGCTCTCCTCCTCATATTTTTCAACCAATGAGCTCACAGTTTCATCAACTTCTTCTTCCATAGATTCCTGCAAAATATTAGTCTCTTCTTGGACAGCGGAGACTTTCTCAATAAGTGCACTAATATCATAATTGTATTCATAATTCTCATAGCAATATTTAAGGATAGCTAAATTTTCAGGTCTATAAACCGAATCATCAAAATCTTCAAACTCTTTAAACATAGATTCAATTTCATAAGCACCCATAAAAGCAACAAATTCTTCTATTTGTTCCACATCATAGTAATCATATATACCATTAGCATAAGAAGCTAAGGTTTTATTATCATTAAATTGTCATAAAAAGGGAAGGTGTGGAGCCTTCATCCTAGAGCAACAAGTATAATCATATCTCAAGCATAGTTGCCTAGCATACCAATTCAATATATGAATTTGATCCCATAATAGTTTCCCTTTTTGTGTCAAGCGGTAATCCCTAAAGTATTCACGTTGATACTCCCATTACATAATTGAAAGGGGTTTTCTCAAGATTATTAAAGTAGTACATAATATCTTTCACATAACTAGCATCGAGGGTTTTAGGAGGTTCCCCATCTCCATGAGCAGAAAGTACACCTAATTTTTTTGGTATTTCGTGTTCCATATCCATAACTAAAGATAAAGAACAACTAAGAACAGCAAATAAAAATTACTTAGTGATAAAGCAAACAAGCACACACGTGAATATTCACCCTACGCTATTGCTCCCCGGCAATGGCGCCAGAAAAAGGTCTTGATAACCCACAAGTATAGGGGGTCGCAACAGTTTTCAATAAGTAAGAGTGTCGAACCCAACGAGGAGCTAAAGGTAGAACAAATATTCCCTCAAGTTCTATCGACCACTGATACAACTCTACGCTCGCTTGACGTTTGCTTTACCTAGAACAAGTATGAAACTAGAAGTACTTTGTAGGTGTTGTTGGATAGATTTGCAAGATAATAAATATTACATAAATAAAAAGTAGGGGCTGTTTAAGTAAAGACACACTAAAGTAAATATAGCGAGTGTGGAAAAGTGGTGGTAGGAGTTGTGAAATTTCCCCTAAGCAATTGACTACTTTACTAGACCGATAGCAAGTATTATGTGGGAGAGGCCACTGCTAGCATGCCATCCCTGACTTGGAAGTCTATGCACTTATGATTGGAACTATTAGCAAGCATCCGCAACTACTAACGTTTATTAAGGTAAAACCCAACTGAGGGAGTCCTGGATTAGGGGGTCTCCGGACAGCCGGATTATATCCTATGGCCGGACTATTGGACTATGAAGATACAAGATTGAAGACTTCATCCCATGTCCGGATGGGACTCTACTTGGCGTGGAAGGCAAGCTAGGCAATACGGATATGTATATCTCCTCCTTTGTAACCGACCTTGTGTAACCCTAGCCCCTTTCGGTGTCTATATAAACCGGAGGGTTTTAGTCCGTAGGACAACAGACAATCATACCATAGGCTAGCTTCTAGGGTTTAGCCTCTCTGATCTCGTGGTAGATCAACTCTTGTACTACTTATATTATCAAGAACAATCAAGTAGGAGTAGGGTATTACCTCCATCAAGAGGGCCCAAACTTGGGTAAACATCGTGTCCCCTGCCTCCTGTTACCATCCGCCTTAGACGCACAGTTCGGGACCCCCTACCCGAGATCCGCCAGTTTTGACACCGACATTGGTGCTTTCATTGAGAGTTCCACTGTGTCGTCATCATAAGGTGGATGGCTCGTCTCGTTGTCAAGGACAACGTCACCTCTGGGGGAGCCCTGGCTGTAGGCCAAACTCTTCGATTAGGCGGCTTCGTCATGACCGCCCGCTCGGCCGCTGCACCGACGATGACTTCTCGGGTCATCAAAAATAGCCTCCACATTGGCTCGAAATTTGCCGAGCAGATGGATCCAATGGAGCTCTCCTCTTTGAACGAGCTCTTGGATCTCATCGCCGCTCTGGGAGTCACTACGGACTATGACCGGATCGGGCTTAAACCCGACCAAAGGGAGATTAAGTCCCCGCCGGTCACCCATCAGATAGCGGTGGTCGAGGAGCAATGCGGCGATTCTCCCTCTATCCTGAGAACGAACTATGTCCGGATCCCCGAGCTCGCCGAGCCAGATACCCGCTCACGGGAGGACACCGCCTTAACCTTGAACCCAGAATCAGGCCGTATACCGAACCCGCGGGGCAACATCCCGGAGCCCAAACTTCCAAGATCGGAAACTCCCCTGCCCCGGGACTATAGATTGGGTCAAGGTTTGGAATTAAATCTACCCACCCGCCCAGATACAAACGATCTTTCCCACATTAGGCAAGCGCCCCAAGAGACAGTACATCACTATTGGGCCAGATTCCTCCTTGTAATGAACAAGGTCAAGGACTATCGCGAGGAAGACGCAATTTCATTCTTTTGCAACAATTGCACGAACAAGGGATTCCTCAATGCCATAAGTCGCCGTGACATAGCACACTTCGCTGACTTGGCGGCCATATATAGTACGGAAATACTGTGCGATGGAGAGTGCCTGGAAAACCCAAACGCAATTCTAGGATAATCCGGCTCTGACAAAACCCCCAGTCCGGACTAAAAGGGTGCACTCCCATAAGTCGCCCGATTCAATTACAAAGAAGCAAAAGCCCACTACAGGGCATGGAACCATGTTGGAGGGATGGCTCAATGGGCCCTGCAAAATCCACAGTACAGCGGATGCCATATCAACACACAGCCTTAGAGCATGTTGGGTACTCCGGCAAGTGGCCAAAAGCGGCAAGGATCTCCTCGCCCAACTTATCTCAGAACACCTTCCCATGAATAATAATACAGTATTAATGGTCTTCGAGACCTTCGCCTCAAATAATAGGTGTAAGCGAGCACTCCACAGCCTCGCCGAAATCTGCCATGTGGCAACAATAAATCCATGGAGCAACACGGCTATTACCTTCAATGCCAGTGACGAACCTAAATTCCAAACAGCCCGAGCACCAGCCGCTTTGGTCCTCAGTACAATTGTGGACGGCTTTCGGCTCACCAAGGTGCTCATGGACGGCGGCAGCGGATTAAACCTCATCTATGAGGAAACTCTCCAAAAAATGGAAATAGACAGCAACCGCATCGAGCAAAGCAGTACGCCCTTTCGAGGAATCATCCCTAGTTGGGAGGCACGTTGCACTGGGAAAATCACACTTGATGTGGTATTCGGCACTCCGGAGAATTACAGGTCCGAAGAAATTACATTCCAAGTGTCCCCGTTCAGTAGCGGATACCACGCCCTTCTAGGGCGGGAGGCATTCACAATCTTTCAAGCCATACCCCATTATGGGTACATGAAGCTCAAAATGCCCGGACCCAATGGAATCATCACTCTAGTTAGTGATCCGGACATAGTGTTGGAAATATGCCCTAGAGGCAATAATAAAATGGTTATTATTATATTTCCTTGTTCATGATAATTGTCTATTGTTGATGCTATAATTGTGTTATCCGGAAATCGTAATACATGTGTGAATATATAGACCACAACATGTCCCTAGTGAACCTCTAGTTGACTAGCTCGTTGATCAACAAATAGTCATGGTTTCCTGACTATGGACATTAGATGTCATTGATAATGGGATCACATCATTAGAAGAATGATGTGATGGACAAGACCCAATCTTAAGCATAGCACAAGATCGTGTAGTTCGTTTGCTAGAGCTTTTCCAGTGTCAAGTATCATTTCCTTAGACCATGAGATCGTGTAACTTCCGGATGCCGTAGGCGTGCTTTGGGTGTACCAAACGTCACAACGTAACTGGGTGACTGTAAAGGTATACTACAGGTATCCCCGAAAGTATCTGTTGGGTTGACACGGATTGAGACTGGAATTTGTCACTCCGTATGACGGAGAGGTATCTCTGGGCCCACTCGGTAATGCATCATCATAATGAACTCAATGTGGCAAAGTGTTTGGTCACGGGATCATGCATTACGGTACGAGTAAAGTGACTTGCCGGTAACGAGATTGAACGAGGTATTGGGATACCGACAACCGAATCTCGGGCAAGTAACGTACCGATTGACAAAGGGAATTGAATATGGGATTGATTGAATCCTTGACATCGTGGTTCATCCAATGAGATCATCGTGGAACATGTGGAAGCCAACATGGGTATCCAGATCCCGCTGTTGGTTATTGACCGAAGAGTCGTCTCGGTCATGTCTGCATGTCTCCCGAACGCGTAGGGTCTACACACTTAAGGTTCGGTGACGCTAGGGTTGTAGAGATATTAGTATGCGGTAACCCGAAAGTTGTTTGGAGTCCCAGATGAGATCCTGGACATCACGAGGAGTTCTGGAATAGTCCGGAGGTGAAGAATTATATATAGGAAGTCCAGTTTCGGCCATCGGGAAAGTTTCAGTGGTCACCGGTATTGTACCGAGACAACCGGAAGGGTCCCGGGGGTCCACCGGATGGGGCCACCTATCCCGGAGGGCCCCATGGGCTGAAGTGGGGAAGGGAACCAGCCCCTGGTGGGCTGGTGCGCCCCCCTGGGCCTCCCCCTGCGCCTAGGGTTGGAAACCCTAGGGGTGGGGGGCGCCCCACTTGGCTTGGGGGGCAAGCCACTCCCCTTGGCCGCCGCCCCCCTTGAGATCCAATCTCTAGGGCTGGCGCCCCCCTAGGGGCCCTATATATAGTGGGGGGAAGGGAGGGTAGCCGCACCAAGTCCCTGGCCCCTCCCTCTCCCCTTGTAACACCTCTCTCTCTCTCTCATTGGAGCTTGGTGAAGCCCTCCCGAGATCACCGCTGCTTCCACCACCACGTCGTCGTGCTGCTGGATCTCCATCAACCTCTCCTCCCCTTGCTGGATCAAGAAGGAGGAGACGTCTTCCCAACCATGCGTGTGTTGAACGCGGAGGTGCCGTCCATTCGGCGCTAGGTCATCGGTGATTTGGATCACGACGAGTACGACTCCATCAACCCCGTTCTCTTGAACGCTTCCGCTCGCGATCTACAAGGGTATGTACATGCACTCCCCTCTCCCTCGTTGCTAGATGACTCCATAGATTGATCTTGGTTATGCGTACAAAATTTTAAAATTCTGCTACGTTCCCCAACAGTGGCATCATGAGCTAGGTCTATGCGTAGTTTCTATCCACGAGTAGAACACAAGTTGTTGTGGGCGTTGATTTTGTCAATTTACTTGCCGTTACTAGTCTTATCTTGATTCGGCGGCATCGTGGGATGAAGCGGACCGGACCGACCTTACACATACGCTTACGTGAGACTAGTTCCACCGACTGACATGCACTAGTTGCATAAGGTGGCTAGGGGTGTCTGTCTCTCCCACTTTAGTCGGATCGGATTCGATGAAAAGGGTCCTTATGAAGGGTAAATAGAAATTGGCATATCACGTTGTGGTTTTGGCATAGGTAAGAAACGTTCTTGCTAGAAACCTATAGCAGCCACGTAAAAACTTGCAACAACAATTAGAGGACGTCTAACTTGTTTTTGCAGCATGCGCCATGTGATGTGATATGGCCAAAAGGATGTGATGAATGATATATGTGATGTATGAGATTGATCATGTTCTTATAATAGGAATCATGACTTGCATGTCGATGAGTATGACAACCGGCAGGAGCCATAGGAGTTGTCTTAATTTATTTATGACCTGCATGTCAACATAAACGTCATGTAATTACTTTACTTTATTGCTAAACCGTTAGCCATAGTAGTAGAAGTAATAGATGATGAGACAACTTCATGAAGACACGATGATGGAGATCATGATGATGGAGATCATGATGATGGAGATCATGGTGTCATGCCGGTGACGATGATGATCATGGCGCCCCGAAGATGGAGATCAAAAGGAGCAAATGATATTGGCCGTATCATGTCACTATTTGATTGCATGTGATGTTTATCATGTTTTTGCTTCTTATTTGCTTAGAACGACGGTAGTAAATAAGATGATCCCTCACATAATTTCAAGAAAGTGTTCCCCCTAACTGTGCACCATTGCTAAGGTTCATTGTTCTGAAGCACCACGTGATGATCGGGTGTGATAGGTTCTAATGTTCGCATACAACGGGTGTAAGCCAGATTTACACACGCAATACACTTAGGTTGACTTGATGAGCCTAGCATGTACAGACATGGCCTCGGAACATGAAAGACCGAAAGTTCGAACATGAGTCATATAGAAGATACGATCAACATGAAGATGTTCACCAACGATGACTAGACCGTCTCACGTGATGATCGGACACAGCCTAGTTGACTCGGATCATGTATCACTTAGATGACTAGAGGGATGCATGTCTGAGTGGGAGTTCATTAAATAATTTCATTAGATGAACTTAATTATCATGAACTTAGTCTAAAATCTTTGCAATATGTCTTGTAGATCAAATGGCCCACGCTAATGTTGCCCTCAACTTCAACGCGTTCCTAGAGAAAACCAAGCTGAAAGACGATGGCAGCAACTACACGGACCGGGTCCGTAACCTGAGGATTGTCCTCATAGCTGCCAGGAAAGCATATGTCCATGATGCACCGCTAGGTGAAGCACCTGTTTTCCCTACAGAACAAGACGTTATGAAAGCTTGGCAGACACGTAGTGATGATTACTCCCTGGTTCAGTGCGGCATGCTTTACAGCTTAGAACCGGGGCTCCAAAAGCGTTTTGAGCAACACGGAGCATATGAGATGTTCCAAGAGCTGAAAATGGTTTTCCAAGCTCATGCCCGGGTCAAGAGATATGAAGTCTCCGACAAGTTCTAAAGTTGTAAGATGGAGGAGAACAGTTCTGTCAGCGAGCACATACTCAAAATGTCTAGGCTGCATAACCGCTTGTCTCAGCTAGGAGTTAATCTCCCGGATGATGCGGTCGTTGACAGAATCCTTCAGTCGCTCCCACCTAGCTACAAGAGCTTTGTGATGAACTTCAATATGCAGGGGATGGAAAATACCATTCCCGAGGTATATTCAATGCTGAAATCAGCGGAGGTGGAAATCAAAAAGGAACATCAAGTGTTGATGGTGAATTTAACCACTGAGTTCAAGAAAGGCAAGGGTAAAAAGAACTTCAAGAAGGACGGCAAGGGAGTTGCCGCGCCCGGTAAGCAAGCTGTCGGGAAGAAGTCAAAGAATGGACCCAAGCCTGAGACTGAGTGCTTTTATTGCAAGGGAAACGGTAACTGGAAGCGGAATTGCCCCAAGTACTTAGCGGAAAAGAAGGCCGGCAATACCAAAGGTATATGTGATATACATGTTATTGATGTGTACCTTACCAGCGCTCGTAGTAGCTCTTGGGTATTTGATATCGGTGCAGTTGCTCATATTTGTAACTCAAAACAGGAACTGCGGAATAAACGGAGACTGGCGAAGGACGAGGTGACGATGCGCGTCGGGAATGGTTCCAAGGTCGATGTGATCACCGTCGGCACGCTACCTCTGCATTTACCTACGGGATTAGTTTTAAACCTCAATAATTGTTATTTAGTACCAGCTTTGAGCATGAACATTGTATCTGGATCTCGTTTAATGCGAGATGGCTACTCATTTAAATCTGAGAATAATGGTTGTTCTATTTATATGAGAGACATGTTTTATGGTCATGCCCCGCTGGTCAATGGTTTATTCTTATTTAATCTCGAACATGATGTTACACACATTCATAGTGTGAATGCCAAAAGATGTAAGGTTGACAATGATAGTCCCACATACTTGTGGCACTGCCGCCTTGGTCACATTGGTGTCAAACGCATGAAGAAACTCCATACAGATGGACTTTTGGAGTCTCTTGATTACGAATCATTTGACACGTGCGAACCATGCCTCATGGGTAAAATGACCAAGACTCCGTTCTCCGGAACAATGGAGCGAGCAACCAACTTATTGGAAATCATACATACTGATGTGTGCGGTCCAATGAGCGTTGAGGCTCGCGGTGGCTATCGCTATGTCCTCACCCTCACTGATGACTTAAGTAGATATGGGTATGTCTACTTAATCAAACACAAGTCTGAGACCTTTGAAAAGTTTAGGGAATTTCAGAGTGAGGTTGAGAATCAACGTGACAGGAAAATCAAGTTCTTATGATCAGATCATGGGGGAGAATATTTGAGTCACGAATTTGGCACACACTTAAGGAAATGTGGAATAGTTTCACAACTCATGCCGCCTGGAACACCACAATGTAATGGTGTGTCCGAACATCGTAATCGCACCCTATTGGATATGGTATGATCTATGATGTCTCTTACCAATCTACCGCTATCATTTTGGGGTTATGCTATAGAGACTGCCGCATTCACTTTAAATAGGGCTCCGTCGAAATCCATTGAGACGACACCGTATGAATTGTGGTTTGGCAAGAAACCTAAGTTGTCGTTTCTGAAAGTTTGGGGATGCGATGCTTATGTCAAGAAACTTCAACCTTAAAAGCTCGAACCCAAATCAGAAAAATGTGTCTTCATAGGATACCCTAAGGAAACTATTGGGTATACCTTCTATCTTAGATCCGAAGGCAAGACCTTTGTTGCCAAGAATGGATCCTTTCTAGAGAAAGAGTTTCTCTCGAAAGAAGTAAGTGGGAGGAAAGTAGAACTTGATGAAGTATTGCCACTTGAACCGGAGAGTGGAGCAGCTCAAGAAATTGTTCCTGAGGTGTCTGCACCGACTAGGGAGGAAGTTAATGATGATGATCATGAAACTTTAGATCAAGTTGCTACTGAACTTCGAAGGTCCACAAGGACGCGTTCCGCACCAGAGTGGTACGGCAACCCTGTCCTGGAAATCATGTTGTTGGACAATGGTGAACCTTCGAGCTATGAAGAAGCGATGGCGGGCCCAAATTCCGACAAATGGCTGGAAGCCATGCAATCCGAGATAGGATCCATGTATGAAAACGAAGTATGGACTTCGACTGACTTGCCCGTTGATCGGTGAGCCATAGAAAATAAATGGATCTTTAAGAAGAAGACAGACGCGGATGGTAATGTGACCATCTATAAAGCTCGGCTTGTCGCTGAGGGTTATCGACAAGTTCAAGGGGTTAACTACGATGAGACTTTCTAACCCGTAGCGAAGCTGAAGTCCATCTGAATCATGTTAGCAATTGCCGCATTCTATGATTATGAGATATGTCAAATGGACGTCAAAACGGCATTCCTTAATGGTTTCCTTAAGGAAGAATTGTATATGATGCAGCCGGAAGGTTTTGTCGATCCTAAGAATGCTGACAAGGTGTGCAAGCTCCAACGCTCAATCTATGGGCTGGTGCAAGCATCTCGGAGTTGGAACATTCGTTTTCATGAGATGATTAAAGCGTTTGGGTTTACGCAGACTTATGGAGAAGACTGCGTTTACAAGAAAGTGAGTGGGAGCTCCGTGGCATTTCTCATATTGTATGTGGATGACATACTATTGATGGGAAATGATATAGAATTCTTGGAAAGCATAAAGGCCTACTTGAACAAGTGTTTTTCAATGAAGGACCTTGGAGAAGCTACTTATATACTAGGCATCAAGATCTATAGAGATAGATCGAGACGCCTCATTGGTCTTTCACAAAGTACATACCTTGACAAGATACTGAAGAAGTTCAATATGGATCAGTCCAAGAAGGGGTTCTTGCCGATATTGCAAGGTGTGAGATTGAGCACAGCTCAATGCCCGACCACGGCAGAAGATAGAGAAAAGATGAGTGTCGTCCCCTATGCCTCGGCCATAGGGTCTATCATGTATGCCATGCTGTGTACCAGACCTAATGTAAACCTTGCCGTAAGTTTGGTAGGAAGGTACCAAAGTAATCCTGGCATGGAACACTGGATAGTGGTCAAGAATTTCTTGAAATACTTGAAAAGGACTAAGGATATGTTTCTCGTGTATGGAGGTGACGAAGAGCTTGTCGTAAAGGGTTACGTCGATGCTAGCTTCGACACAGATCTGGATGACTCTAAGTCACAAACCGGATACGTGTATATTTTGAATGGTGGGGCAATCAGCTGGTACAGTTGCAAGCAAAGCGTCGTGGCGGGATCTACATGTGAAGCGGAGTACATGGCAGCCTCAGAGGCAGCACAAGAATCAATCTGGGTGAAGGAGTTCATTACCGACCTAGGAGTTATTCCCAATGCGTCGGGCCCGATGACTCTCTTCTGTGACAACACTGGAGCTATTGCCCTTGCCAAGGAGCCCAGGTTTCACAGGAAGACCAGGCATATCAAGCGTCGCTTCAACTCCATTCGTGAAAATGTTCAAAATGGATACATAGATATTTGCAAAGTGCATACGGACCTGAATGTCGCAGATCCGTTGACTAAACCTCTTCCTCGAGCAAAACATGATCAATACCAGAACTCCGTGGGTGTTCGATTCATCACAATGTAACTAGATTATTGACTCTAGTGCAAGTGGGAGACTGTTGGAAATATGCCCTAGAGGCAATAATAAAATGGTTATTATTATATTTCCTTGTTCATGATAATTGTCTATTGTTCATGCTATAATTGTGTTATCCGGAAATCGTAATACATGTGTGAATATATAGACCACAAGATGTCCCTAGTGAACCTCTAGTTGACTAGCTCGTTGATCAACAGATAGTCATGGTTTCCTGACTATGGACATTAGATGTCATTGATAACGGGATCACATCATTAGAAGAATGATGTGATGGACCAGACCCAATCTTAAGCATAGCACAAGATCGTGTAGTTCGTCTGCTAGAGCTTTTCCAGTGTCAAGTATCATTTCCTTAGACCATGAGGTTGTGTAACTTCCGGATGTCGTAGGAGTGCTTTGGGTGTACCAAACGTCACAACGTAACTGGGTTACTATAAAGGTATACTACAGGTATCCCCGAAAGTATATATTGGGTTGACACGGATCGAGACTGGAATTTGTCACTCCGTATGACAGAGAGGTATCTCTGGGCCCACTCGGTAATGCATCATCATAATGAGCTCAATGTGACCAAGTGTTTGGTCATGGGATCATGCATTACGGTACGAGTAAAGTGACTTCCTGGTAACGAAATTGAACGAGGTATTGGGATACCGACGATCGAATCTCGGGCAAGTAACGTACCGATTGACAAAGGGAATTGAATATGGGATTGATTGAATCCTCGACATCGTGGTTCATTCGATGAGATCATCGTGGAACATGTGGGAGCCAACATGGGTATCCAGATCCCACTGTTGGTTATTGACCGGAGAGTCGTCTCGATCATGTCTGCATGTCTCCCGAACCCGTAGGGTCTACACACTTAAGGTTCGGTGACGCTAGGGTTGTAGAGATATTAGTATGCGGTAACCCGAAAGTTGTTCGGAGTCCCAGATGATATCCCGGACATCACGAGGAGTTCCAGAATGGTCCGGAGGTGAAGAATTATATATAGGAAGTCCAGTTTCGGCCATCGGGAAAGTTTCGGGGGTCACCGGTATTGTACCGGGACCACCGGAAGGGTCCCGGGGGTCCACCGGGTGGGGCCACCTATCCCGGAGGGCCCCATGGGCTGAAGTGGGGAAGGGAACCAGACCCTAGTGGGCTGGTGTACCCCCCTTGGGCCTCCCCTGCACCTAGGGTTGGAAACCCTAGGGGTGGGGGGCGCCCCACTTGGCTTGGGGGGCAAGCCACCCCCCTTGGCTGCCGCCCCCCTTGAGATCCAATCTCTAGGGTCGGCGCCCCCCCTAGGGGCCCTATATATAGTGGGGAGAGGGAGGGCAGCCGCACCAAGTCCCTGGCCCCTCCCTCTCCCCTCGTAACACCTCTCTCTCTTGTTGGAGCTTGGTGAAGCCCTGTCGAGATCACCGCTGCTTCCACCACCACGCCGTCATGCTGCTGGATCTCCATCAACCTCTCCTCCCCTTGCTGGATCAAGAAGGAGGAGACGTCTTCCCAACCGTACGTGTGTTGAACGTGGAGGTGTCGTCCGTTCGGCGCTAGGTCATCGGTGATTTGGATCACGACGAGTATGACTCCATAAACCCCGTTCTCTTGAACGCTTCCGCTCGCGGTCTACAAGGGTATGTAGATGCACACCCCTCTCCCTCGTTGCTAGATGACTCCATAGATTGATCTTGGTGATGCATAGAAAATTTTAAAATTCTGCTACGTTCCCTAACACATAGCACTCCACGCCGAGAACAAAACAGCCGCACTAGCCCTCGAGACATTATCTGAAGCCCTTGTGGCAGAGGAGTTAACCGCGCTGCGCTCCACGGTAGATAGGGACGATGTGATACTAGACAAAAGATCCAAGTCCACCTCATTTAAACCAGTGGACGAAATAGTCAAATTCCAAGTCCATCCAACGGACCCCACAAAAACAGCATCCATTAGGGCACAATTAAACCCCGATGTAGACACCGCACTACGGGAGTTTCTGCGCGAGAATTGGGATATATTCGCCTGGCATCCTTCAGACATGCCAGGAATCCCACGCAGATTGGCCGAGCATAGCCTTAATGTCCTAAAAGGATTCAAGCCGGTCAAGCAGACTCTTCGGCGCTTCTCTGAACCTAAGCGACAAGCCATGGGAGAAGAGCTAGCCAAGCTACTAGAGGCCGGATTTATTAGAGAAATAAAGCATCCGGACTGGCTAGCAAACCTGGTGATGGTACCAAAGAAGGACAAATCCTGGCGCCTATGCGTCGACTTCAAAGACCTTAATAAGGCTTGCCCAAAGGATCCCTTTCCACTCCCTCGCATCGATCAAATCATCGACGCTACCGCAGGACACGAATCATTGTGCTTCCTCGATGCATACTCCGGTTACCACCAGATTAAGATGGCGGAGTCTGATCAAGCCGCAACGGCATTTATCACGCCGTACGGTCCCTTCTATTTTAACACAATGCCCTTCGGGCTCAAAAACGCCGGTGCAACATATCAGCGCATGATCCAGACATGTCTGGAAAAGCAGATCGGCAAGACTGTGGAGGCATATGTAGACGATGTGGTCATTAAAACCAGACACGTCGACTCTTTAATAGATGACTTGAGGCTCACGTTCACCAATCTCCGAACATACGACATCAAGCTCAATCCGGAAAAATGTGTTTTCGGCATTTCCGCTGGAAAGCTCCTGGGCTTCATCATCTCCAGTAGAGGAATTGAAGCAAATCCAGCTAAAATCCGAGCTCTGTCGCAGTCGGCTATCCCAACTGACCTCAAGCAAATCCAGAAATTGACTGGATTTGTGGCGGCTCTAGGCCGCTTTATCTCCCGATTAGGAGAAAAGGCACTTCCCCTTTATCGCCTTCTTCGGTGCACCGAACACTTCGAGTGGACGGACTCAGCCACGGCCGGACTGGAAGAAATAAAAGCCATCATGACCACCAACCCAATCTTGGCCGCGCCAACTATGGGAGAACCAATGCTATTATATATAGTGGCTACTCATCAAGTTGTAAGTGCAGTGCTCATCGTCGAACAAGAGATGGACGGACATAAATTCCCACTTCAAAAGCCGGTATATTATGTATCCGCCGTCCTCACCCCATGCAAATCATGGTGCCCACGTTATCAAAAGATAGCATACGCGGTATTCATGGCATCCCGGAAATTACGACACTACTTTCAAGAGTGTTCAATCACGGTGGCCTCCGAAGTACCACTCAATGACATAATAAACAACCGCGATGCTACGGGCCGGATTGCCAAATGGGCCATCGAGCTCCTCTCGTCCGACATAACATACAAACCACGGTGAGCCATTAAGTCAAGTATTGGCCGATTTTGTAGCCGAATGGACAGAAGCCGAACTCCCTAAAGAGTATGGTGCATACTCCAATTGGATCATGCACTTCGACGGCTCTAAAATGATGGCTGGCCTAGGGGCTGGGGTCATCCTGACGTCCCCCACCGGAGATACAGTACAATACGTGCTCCAAATACTATATACAAACTCCAATAACGCGGCCGAATATGAGGCCCTTCTACACGGTCTCCGGATGGCAATCTCCATGGGCATTCAACGCCTGGAGGTGCACGGGGACTCGAACCTCGCAATATCCCAAATAAATGGAGACTTCGATGCCAAGGATCCGAAAATGGCGGCATATCGCAACGCCATCCTCAAAATGTCAGCTCGGTTCGAGGGGCTTGAATTCCACCATGTGGCTCGGGAAAACAACCAGGCGGTGGACATCCTCGCCCGTATCGACGCTAAACGCGACCCTGTCCCACCGAACATCTTCCTGGAAAGACTGTTCAAACCATCCGTGGTATGGGAAGGGGGCACCGGCAAAAATAGTCCGAACCCGGCCACATCCCCAGATAACGAACAATCTGACACAATCGGAGGTTCTGCCACCGAAATAACACCTTCAGCCCACGTGATAATGGTTGTCATAGCCCCGTGGACAGAACCATTCCTGGCCTACCTAACTAGGCAGGAACTACCCGAGGACCAAAATGAGGCACGCTGCATAGTGAGGCGATCTAAAGCCTACAAGGTCCACGAGGGAGAGCTTTATAAGAAAAGCACAACCGGGGTCCTTCAAAGGTGCATCTCCGAAGAGGAAGGCCGGAAGCTTTTGGTAGAAATCCATGCCATACTCGGCGGCCACCACGCCGTAGCCCGGGCCCTTGTAAGCAAGACCTTCCGTACAGGTTTTTATTGGCCGACGACCCGGGCAGATGCACATCAGCTGGTCCAACATTGTGTTGGTTGCTAGCTTTTTGCAAACCAAAGCCACATGCCACCTACCGCCCTCCAAACAATCCCCATTACTTGGCCCTTTGCGGTCTGGGGGCTTGATATGGTTGGACCCCTCAAAGGGGGAACCCATAAGAAAAAATACTTACTGGTCATGGTGGATAAATTTACCAAATGGATAGAAGCCAAACCTGTCAAAATGGATGAATCCGGACCGGTGATAGACTTCATATTCGGGGTTGTACACCGTTATGGCGTCCCCCACAACATCATCACTGACAACGGCACGAACTTTACAGCCGACGAGGTGAAACTTTGGTGCAGCAACATGGGCATTAAGCTCGATTATGCTTCGGTCTATCATCAGCAAACTAACGGTCAAGTCGAACGAGCGAATGGTCTTATCATGAGCGACATTAAACCCAGATTAATGTGGTCCTTAAAGGAATCAGACACGCATTGGGTAGAGGAGCTCAACTTCGTACTATGGGGGATGCGGACCACGCCAAACACTACAAAAAAACACACATCCGTGACATTTTGGGCCGAACGAAAAAAAATTCTGCCATACATATGACACTTCTATGACAATAATTGTGACAAAACCCGGTATCATCATAGATGTGGTGGGCTCCTACTTCTATGACAAAAAATCATGACAGAAAATGGGCTTTTCATCCTGGGCAGGCCGGAGACGCGGCTGTATGACATTCTTTGGGTCGTCCATGACGGAAAAAACCGTGGTAGAAGCGAGGGCAAGGAAAATTTCGCGGAGTTCCTGGTTATGGTGGGAGGTCGGGGGCCGAGCGATGCGCGTTTCTCTCGTACACGTACGCGCGTGTGTGCGAGGCGTTGGCTCTAACTGAACCCGAGTGAGGCGTCGGGCTCTAACTGAACCCGAGCGATTGCACTGCAGGCTACGCGTTACTGAGCCCGAGCGATCGATCGATGGCTGTTAACTAAACCCGATCGAGCGATTCCTTCGCTACTGCTGCTAACTGAAGCCGATCGATGCTGCCTCTGGATGAACAGCGAGCATTGCGGGGGGTGGATGAACAGTTCCCGGTGGGGGTGGATGAACAGGACCCCGTGGTGTTGCCTCTGGATGAACAGGACCACGATCGATCGAGCCGGTTGGGGCTGGATGAACAGGACCCGTGGAGGGCTGGATGAACAGAACCACCCCGTGGAGGGCAGGATGAACAGTAGACAGTGGAGGGCAGGATGAATAGTAGCCCGTGGAGGGGTGGTTGAACAGGAGCCCATGGAGAGGGCTGGTGGAACAGTAGCTGGTGGAGTAGCGCGCGGTGGAAGCTAGATGAACAGGAGCCCATGGATGAACAGTCGCAGGTGGAGGCTGGAGGAGGTCGACGGTGGATGAACAGTAGCTCGTGGAGGCTGGAGGGGGTCGACGGTTGAGATGAAAAGTATCCCGTGGAGTCCCGTTTTGCGGTACGCCACACCCCTCCCGATGAACAGGACCCCCGTTTTGACCGTAGCGCTCCAACACAAGTCTGTTTCGTCCGTTTTGCGGTACGCCACACCCCTCCCGATGAACAGGACCCTCGTTTCGACCGTAGGAGGTCCGTTTCCTCCATTTTGCGGTACGCCACACCCCTCCTGATCAACAGGACCCCGTTCCGAATGTAGGAGGTCTGTTTCCTCCGTTGTGCAGTATGCCAGGCCTCGTTTCCATCGCCTATTCTGTCCAAGCCCTCCCGATGAACACGACCACACATTCCGTTCCAACCCAACCGGTTGGCTCCCACACGTTCTGTTGCCTCCCCATGAACACGACGCATTCCGTTGCCTCGCCATGAACACGACGCATTCCGTTGCCTCCTCATGAACATGACACATTCGGTTGCCTCCCCATGAACACGACGACGATGTTGTTTCTCCGTTCCGACCAGTCATGTCAACGAGCCCTCGCCGTACGTATGCGCGAGTAGGCGTTCGAGACCCCGCCCGTATGTACACATACGTGGCTGTATTTTCTTTCTTGCACCCTGGCCGCCTCTACTACGACACGTGCGTGCCTCTACATCCACCAGTATATATGTATGTACACGTTCGCGACCAGAATGACAACGCTACGTACGCTTCGACCAGGCGGGTCCCAACTGTTAGGCACTTCCTTGCATGCGAAGATGTGGCTGGTGGGTCCCAGCAGTCAGGGGGCGAAATACGGTGGCCCGTCCGATGGGTCCCCGCTGTCAGGTGGAGGAATAATTATTTTGCATGTAATAAGGAGGCACTTCATTGCTGTGGCCGTGGACCCAGCTGTCAGCCTCTCCACGTACAGTCCACGTCCGATGGAAGCCGTTCCTTGACCAGGTTGACCACGCTGCACCGAAAGCACCAGGGCGGTGGACGACGGCGAGGCCTAGGAAGGGGACGGCGCGGAGCCGGGGAAGACGCGACAGTGGATGCCCACGCGTAGAGGAGTACGAGGGTTCACTGGTTCGCTGCGGTGTGAGGCTGTCGTCGCCGTAGAATAACAGGGGGTGTGGGTGAGTAGAGGGATGGCCTGGCCAGCGGTGGGAGTAGTAGGGGGCGGTGAGGCCTCCGCCGCATCGCAGCCGGCCACGGGAGGCAGGAGCACGAGGCACGACTGGCGCTGGTTTGGGCGGCTGGAGCAAGAAGACCAGAGGTTGAAGAAGCACTACGGCCATTGGATGGACATCGTACGGTCATTGGAGCTAGAATCGTACATATTGACTAAGTTGACAAAGCCCTCCGTCCCCGTCAACTTAGTAGGCCCACAAGTCAGCCTCCCACCAAGGTGGGTCCCAGCTAGCAGGGGGTATTCATTTTTTTGTGCGTAATAAGGAGGCACTTCCGGTGGGTCCGAGCTAATAGCAGGGGGACGTTTTTTCACGAAATACGGTGGCCCGTCGGGTGGGTCCCAGCAGTCAGGGGCAAACATTTTCTTCGCGATATACTGGTGGGCGTCCGGTGGGTCCCTGCTGTCAGGTGGAGGAATAATCATTTTCCGCGTAATAAGGAGGCACTTCCTTGCGGCTGCCGTGGACCCAGCTGTCAGCCTCTCCACGTACAGTATTCTTCCGATGGAATTCGGTCGTTGACCACATTGACCACACCGCGCCGACAGCACCACGGCGGTGGACAACGCCGAGGCCTAGGAAGGGGACGACGCGGAGCCGGGGAAGACGCAGTAGTGGATGCCCACGTGGAGAGGAGTACGAGGGTTCACTGGTTCGGCTGCGCTGCCATCGCCGTAGAATAACAGGGAGTGTGGGTGAGTGGAGTGGAGGGATGGCCTGGACAGCGGTGGGAGTAGTATGGGGGCGGTGAGGCCTCCGCGGCAGCATAGCCGACCACGGGAGGCAGGAGCAGGCGGCACGACCGGCGCTGTTTTGGGCGGCTGGAGCAAGAAGACCAGAGGTTAAAGAAGCACTACGGCCGTTGAATGGACATCGTACGGTCAGTCGAGCTAGAATCGTGTATATTGACTAAGTTGACAAAGCCCTTCGTCCCCGTCAACTTAGTAGGCCCACTATACTAGGTCCCTGCTAGCAGGGGGAGTATTCATTTTTTTGTGCGTAATAAGGAGGCACTTCCTTGCGTGCGAAGATATAGCTGGTGGGTCCGAGCTGTCAGCGGCGGTAACATTTTTTTCGCGAAATACAGAGGCCGTTTCGGTGGGTCCCAGATGTCAGGTGGAGGAAATCATTATTTTGCGCGTAATAAGGAGGCATTTCCTTGCGTGCGGCCGTGGACCCAGCTGTCAGCCTCTCCATGTACAGTCCACTTCAGATGCATGTCGGTCGTTGACCATGCTGACCACGCCACGCCGAGAGCACCAGGGCGGTGGACGACGGCGAGGCCTAGGAAGGGAACGACACGGAGGCAGGGAAGACTCGGCCGTTGTTTTTGTTTCCCACGCGGAGGGGAGTACGACTGTATGAGGATTTACTGGTTGGTCTGCCGTCGCCGGAGAATAACAGCAGGTGTGGGTGAGTAGAGGGATGGCTAGGCCAGCGATGGGAGTACAGTGGGGCGGTGAGGCCGGCGCGGCAGCACAGCCAGCCGCGGGGAGGAGGGAGCAGGCAGTCCCGTCGGCGCTTGTTTGAGCGGCTGGAGCAGGAAGAGCAGAGATTGAAGAAGCACGACGACCGTTGGATGGACATCCAACAGTATACAGGCCATCTATGGAAAGCCTCAAATCTGTGGAAAACAACATACAGCCCATCTGCCATTATTTCAAATAATTTACAGCCCATTTGCTAATTCTTACGGGTTTTTTTTGGAGCCCATATTCTTTATGTTAGCATTACAGCCCATATTGTGGCCACGGTTAAAAAATTATACGAAATTTTGCATATGTCGGTGCGGTCTAAACTGTTTTTAATCCCGAAATTTCGAGTCACATTCAGACTGATTTTAAAAATAAAAGTATATCAATATAAAATCCAATAAATTGTCCATGCATAAAAATTAATGCAATTTAAAATCTCGAAATGAAAAAAAGATATTTGAAAATAATTGCCGGTTTGATGTGTTTTAAAAATGTACAGCCCATTTCTCATTACTGATAGGCCATTTTCTCGGCCAGCCGAATGAAGCTCTCCTCGTCTTGAAAGATTTGCAGCCCAACAGGCCTGATAAAGCAACTTACTTGACAAATCACAAAAGAACTGGGCTAGCCATTTTCAGAAAGAAAAAACTACTGGGTTGGTCTGTGGTAAACATAAAAGAAAAGGATGTATAGACAGGCCAGAGTGTCCCGCATAGCCCAGTTGACACTCTGCTTCCATCTCAAAAACAAATTAGATAAATGCCACTCTAATTATGGCGATTCATAAAAATGCCACTGCAATTTCTAAACTTTAAAAAATGCCACTGGGATTTTTGCAAACTTTGAGAAATGCCACCATAGTTTGCAAACTTTGAAAAACGCCACTCCAGACTTCGAAAAATGCCACTAGAAATGGCATGAAATGGCATTTTTCAAAGTTTGGAAATTGCAGTGACATTTCTCAGATAAACCAGATTTGGAGTGGCATTTATCAAATTAACCCAAAACAAAAATAACTGGGCGAGCTGCTGGGTCCCTGGTGTCAGCTGCTCGTTGTGCAATTCTGTCGTTTATTGACTACGTTGACAATGGCATGGGACCCAAATGTCAGAAATCCACTAGGAGGAGCCATTTTTTTATTGGCTTGGAATAAGGAGGCACTTGCTTGCGTACTGCCATGACCTTGGCGGGTCCCTGCTGTCATCCTCTCCATGTACAATCATCTCCTGATTGTGTGCGCGTCAACTTGCTAGGCCCACAAGTCAGCCTCTAAACCATGGAGGACAAATACAACCCATTTAAAAAATAACAGCCCATTCCATACGTTCAAACGGAAAGTTCAACATTCAGACCAAAGTAACAGGTCTGATCCACATATAGAGTACTGAACTTCCACATTGACAACCATCATAGCCAATTAACTATCTACTCCCACTAACACTCTAGTAGTGTACAAGTACTAACTTACTCTTAGCTAACTAGACGATGCCGGCCGCCATCTGCTGTCCATGCTAAACGCCGGCGCCGGCATCCTCCGCCTTGCCTCGGACTTGCCAGAGGTGCGATAGGGCGCGTTGCTCATGCGCGTTGGCCCTTTCCATGCCGGTGTGGTCCACCGAAGCTTCGGCTTCCAAGCGGGAAACCCACTTGACGAGCTGGTAGTAAAAATCAGCGTCGCGAACGCGTGCCTACCCGACAGCCTCCAGGGCTATTTTCCGGGTGCCGGGCGCCGGCCTCCACGTAGTCAGCCCAGTTGCGGGCGCTCTGCTCGCGACGCAGAGCGTCGGTGCGCTGCTGCTCCATGTCCCGCTGGCGGCGCAAATCGGCAATACGTTGCTCCTCTGCCAGGCGGTCGCGCTCCAACAACTACTGCTCCTCCGCCATGCGGTCGCGCTCCAACAACTCCTCGATCTCCGCATTGCCATCTAAAGACAGATAGAATGCCTCCTCCCTCCGTCTGCCTTTCGGCGAAAACCCGAACACTAGTTCCAGCGGTGACCGCCTTCGGCGTCGCCTACCGCGGACGGGCGGGGGCATGGCGGATGTGGCGAGCGACGTCGGTCTGGTGGGGGCTTATGAGGATATGGCGAGTTGGGTCACGGTGGCACCTGAGAAGGCCGGGAAACGGTACTTATAGGCGGAAGGTAGCGCGATGGTCATCGGAATTCAATGCATAATGGCTTAGCGCGCCAGCTTGCCGTGGAAAACTAGAGAAACTGGAATTATGACTGTGCCGTCCCATCCCGTCTGGGTCGCACGCCGGCATGGTGGTCAAACGAGTGCACTCGAATCATCTTCCTCCTTGTCAATAATGATTCCATGGATTTAAAGTGTATCTTTTTTCACATCAGTTAGCTACCTTAATTACGGCCGGCTACATGCAGGCACTCAGAATCGCTCGCAGGCAGTACGCGAAGCAGCATGCAACGAGTCGCAGCCGAGGGCACGCATGCAGCCACTTAAATCGCTAGAATTAATTAGGCTTAAACTTCTGCATGCCGTTAATTATTGCCATGCCTTGGTCTTGCTGCTTTGCTCACGGGACTAATAAATCCCGGACGGAGGGAGTACCTTGTTTGGTGAGAGGTTTGAATTAAGCCCTGCAAACCGGAAAGGAGGTACTAGTACGTGCGTGATCCGCTATTTATTCGTGTATGATCGAGTAGGTCGTTTCTTGAATTGAGCCCTGCAAACCGGAAAGGAGGTAGTACGTGCGTGATCCGCTATTTATCCGTGTAGGATCGATAGTGTAGCTTGTCAGTTTCTTCAGAGGTAGGCATTTTTATCCGTGTAGGATCGATAGTGTAGCCTGTCAGTTTCTTCAGAGGTAGGCATTTTTATTCAAAAAACTGCCACTTCGCATCTTGTGTCGCAAAACTGCCAGGAGCACATTTGTAGGCTAGCTAGTGATCGATCAGTAACTTGTAAACACTGAGCGAACAGAAATGAGTAACTGTTAATGCATCTCAATGATTCACAGATCATATACAAATATGAAGCTCCAAAAGCAAAGATCAGCCACTTCGGATCTCGCGTTGCAACTAAAACTAACTAGTACGATTCCCATACATAAGATCAACATGTTAATGCATCTCAATGATTCACAGATCATATACAAATATGTAGCTCCAAAAGCAGAGATCTAGAAAAAACATTTGTTCTTCCTACTAACATGGATGCTTCTCTTGGCCAACATTCAGTACAGACTGAAAGACAAATTTGTTTGTGAAGTCTACGATTCCTCTTGTAAACGTAAGTGGTTTCACCAACAGCTAGAACCATGAGAATGAACCACACATGATGGAGGAACATCCACTGCAATATGATTTGGTCTTCTCTCGATCACACCGCGAGACTATTTTCGGAGTACAAACTTTAACTTAGGCAAAATGATGCCCATTGTATAATCAGACCAATGCAATGAAGCACCTAGTGTTGGCCAATAAATAGTATAGTACTACTTTTCTGCAGTCCATGAAGTGACTATCCAATCTTTCTGTGTCTATTTTCAAATGGCACTGCATGCAGTGACTATACTATTCTCTTGTGCAGTTCAACCAAAATTGCGGACACTTTGTTTGTTTGCCAAATAGCAATGGGCAGACATCTCTGTCTGCACAAATATCAAGCAGCTAGTAAACATATACCACACCATGTATTTTCGGTTTAAACATGTCTCTTCCGCTTAGCATCTGTTATGTTCTGCACTGGACAATCTGATACAGTTATGTTTTGCCCTGGACAATTTCATACTGAATTGATTTGCTGGTTCAGAGCAGAAATAGAGCACCTATTCTTCATTAGACCAAGGATATCCATGTTCGCAGCGATGGAAGAGGTGAAATCAATACAACCAAAATTGAGCATCCAATCATTGAATCCTGTCCTACACCTCCAATGTAGGTCCACCCTGCCAATAAATTCACATGCAAACCACTAGTATTACTATCTAATGACAGTACAAAAAGAGTAGCAAGATAGTAGCAAACCATGTACCTTCGTAATGAACAGCTCATAGTGCCACCAATTGGATATAAAGGTTTGGAAAAAAACATGCTCCTAATGTTGAACCAGTTGGACTTTTTGTGCAGTTCCACTAAAATCGAGCATCCCTATTTGCATAGATATTGAAAGTGTGATTACTCTAAAAGTGGCAGTAGTTGAAGCATAGACTCACAAATATAAGCATTCCAATTTCATAATGGGAAAAGGTAGCAAGACTATTTCTAACCACCTGTTTGAAGGAATAAATAAAGCAAGAGCGGCTGATGTCAGGAAGGCATACATAGTTTTTTCTGAAAAACTGAGCCATTCCTGGCCTTTCCTCTTCTTTTAAGCAAATTTTGTGCAGTTCTACTAAAATAAAACGCCATCACCGCCTTGACAATTCAGTGACACTGTACAAAAGGAAATGACTTAACATTACATCATGATGTCAGGTATGTAGTCGACAGGCATTAGAGACAAACATACAGACCTCCTCCGATAACATAATGAACATTAATTTTAACAAATGTGTGACTAGCTTTACCGGGATAATTTGAGTGAACTCTACACCCTTTGTTCCTTAATATAAGACATTTTCGTGGTTCAATTTAAAGTACCCAAACGTCTAGTATTTAGAAAAACAGGTAGTAGTTTTCTTGAGCAAATATCTGGGAAATCTTGCCACACTTTATTTATGTCCATACGCTAATGCAACACCATTCGAATACTACAAATATACACTAATCCAGTGGCTAGTGCAACAATAGAGTAGTTAGTTTATTACAGGGTACAGTACAATGGTTTTACTGAACAGATTTCAATAAACTCTAGCACTAGAAGGTTTCTATAAGAATTAACAATACAAAATGTAAAGGTAACAAGTTTCGGCATTGGTATACTAGCTCTGCATGAGCATTAAACCAAATACAAAAGTCTGAAGGTAACTAGCATTATTAACTAATGACAGTATAAAAAAA
This sequence comes from Triticum dicoccoides, assembly GCF_002162155.2. Classification (NCBI taxonomy): domain Eukaryota; kingdom Viridiplantae; phylum Streptophyta; class Magnoliopsida; order Poales; family Poaceae; genus Triticum; species Triticum dicoccoides. The sequence goes on along the minus strand of NC_041380.1, from coordinate 542,213,804 downwards.
TTGCAAACCATGTACCTCCAAGGTTAATATCATTTCGAACTCGGGGGGACCTCAAAAATTGCTATCCCAATCTTGATAATCGATCAAACATAAAAACTTGATCGAACGAATCAAGAGAACAACCGGAGGAGGAGGTGCCCACTCTTGACCTTTCCTCTTGTCTTCATAATTGTTTGTGCAGTTTAACCAAAATAAAATGACATCAGCGCCTTGGCATTTTGGTGACACTGTACAAAAAATTAACTTATCTCATGAAAGTGAGGTATGTAATCTATAAGCATTAACAGTGCAAAAATCTGAAGGTAGTAACAAGTTTCATCGTTGGTATACTAGTTGTGCAACAGCATTAGAATGCCTTAGCTAAAAAATCTTTAATACATCCATAATCAACAGCTAACCCTGAAATAATCCAGTGACATTAAATGGCATTGCTTAAATTTATCGGTGGCATTAGACTGAGAGCGGCATTAGTTAAATGTGGCATCACTTTAGCAGTAGCATTGCTTGACTTGACTGCTGGCGTTATACTAACAGCAAAAAAAGTGGCAATAAGAGCATGGGAGGCCCATTCGGACAGTGGGCGCACCAGTATGATGTACGTCCATGGACATAGAGTGGTGAGGGAGGTATGGTTGCCCAGAGCATCAAATATCCAGGCAACATATGTGGATTACGTCCCATTTTTGCTCTCTTTAGCCATCTTTTTTCCTATGCGAGGACAACAAACCGATCGACCTAGTCATTCTCTATTGGCGTTGTCATGCCTTTCTACCCTTCTTCAACCAAGAGACACGAGACTCGTTCCTTAGCTACTGATTTTCCCCTTTTCAACCTAGATGCGGGTTCGATGCCTACTCTCTTGGACAGTACAGTCTCCCTTCCTTTCCTTATTCAACCCAGACATGGATTAGTCTGCATGAAGTAGGGTTTCCTTTAATAGTGCAAATTATGGTTTTCGTCCGCGTGGCCAGCAGAGCAGAGGATAGCAAATTGGGAAGATGGTGGAGTGGAAAAAGATCCACATGCAACGACATGGCAGATGGGGCAATAGAACAAGGTTATGGTTCGAAAAGAGGTAGCATACCTGAGGGTCGGTGGGAAGTGGCTTCGCTCGTGGTCGTCGTCCTCCGCACACACTACGGCAGCGAGCTTGGGGACGGAGGCCATCCCGCGCGGGCGCTAGGTCTGAGAGGACGGCCTTGTCGTCAGTGCGTGACCTCGCTCGCTGACGACGAGTGCGTCAATGCTGCATGTCCTTTTCTTCCCCGGCGGATCTGTGACCACCAGTGAGGAGGGAGAGAGGGGCCGTATTTTTTAGATCTGGAGAGAGGGTGGTAGTGTGAGAAGCAAGTGGGAAGCCCTTAGCAAGAAAGCGCTCAAGCTCCAGCCTATATATCTTTTTTATACTACTAGTACTGGAGGTGGAGTAGTGGTAGAGTAGTTTATATTTTTCTCTGTGTACAGTACCAGTTAGTCGTGCTTCAAAACTGATCGGCATGCCATTAAAAAATAAAGGTCAATAACTAATGCAGCACCTCGGGCCAACGGGGCCAGATCGCATTTTGCACGAGAAATTACACACCATGTTTCGTTGACATGTGGTCCCGTTCCAACATATCAGTGAGACAACGGCGAGTAGTAGGAGTATTTTCGAACAGACGTGTAGGCCAGGGCGCCTCTTCGTGAACTGTGGCAAACTCGCAACCATCCACCGACTCTTCACCTTTCCCTCTTGATTTGGAACTGATGTCGCACGCTCTTCCTCTCCCTCCTCCATTTTCCTTCAGCCCTTCACCCTTTCTTCTGCCATTGTTCGATCGTCTTCTCCATGGAGGGAACAGGCCGGAAATGACCCTGTTATTCTTGCCCCGATCTGAAAGATGACGTGGTGGAGGAACTCATTGATCGGTGCGACATCATCACCTCGGCTAGCATGGCAGGTTCGTTCAAGCCCATTCTCGACTCAACTAATAACATCATTACAAAGAACCCAAGAGTCAAGGAGCGGTTTGATCTCCCCTATCTTCTTCGCCGTGACCCTGATGATGACTGGCACCGGCATGACGGAGGCCTCGTCCTGTGCAAGTTGATGCCGCTTGATAATGATACGTATGATGTTAAGATGCCATCGCTTGAGGGCAAGGTTTGGGCGGGCGCAAATGGAGATTGGGTTGTTTACATTGGGTCCAACTGCAAGTGGGAACTTGTGAATGTGTACACTCGTCACCGGGTTCCACTTCCAAAAATCTCAGCACACTGCCCAGAGGTTGAGCACACCGGTAATGTATGCTCGTTCAAATACGATCATGGTGACTGTATTCTACGGAAGATAGCAATTTGTCGAGTTCCCAACCGCTCTTGGAATTACAGCAACTATGATGTCGTTGCTATCTTCGACAAGCTTGTTGCCGTCCTTGATGGTTTCACTCGATGGATATTGCTCAAAATCAGTTTTTGTACACGGATGAGTATTGTGATGCAATTCAATACGAGCGCCTTGTGTTGCTGCCACCACTCGTGGCACTGTTTTTGCATGGCATCCTCATAGTTTCGGTACATTTGTCTTTCACCATAATTATAATTGTTTCATCCACATGCATGTGGTTAGCAAGTTTCCCTTTACTAATTAACCTTCTTCTTGTGTTTCCAAGGTCCTGTGAACATCCCACCACCTATACTTGAAAAATTTTATAACCAAGGGGGAGATGACGATGGTGATGATCACGAGCATGAGGACGAGCAGCGCCCATATACTCTGTGGCGCCTGGCAACTAATTTCGATGGATCACCTCTTCTTGTGTGTATACAGCCCACTGATGATGTTACTGCTAAGGAAGCAGGTGTCTCCCATGGTCGCACTCTCCGGACCTATTCCAACACCCGTTGCATGGTATTCGGGATGGATACTAGTGTGCTAGCGCCAACTCCTTCTCCCTGGTACAGAATTGATAGTCTTGGAGAAAACTCGCTCTTTCTTGGACAAAACTATCTGATGATGGTGAAAGGCGATCCAACTGTTGTTGACGCATTTATGAGAAGCAACTGTGTCTATACCTCGGACATTTGTGTGGTTCCCTACCCTGGTAGGGATATAGTAGGCCGCTTCAGCCTAGATGATCAATCCTGCGTTGGTTTCCAGATCGACAATCGATGGCCCGTCCCAGAGAATCACTTGTGGTTCAAAGCAAGCGTTTCCAACGCCGAGGAATGGTTGAGTTGAAGTTCATTTCATTGCTTGTTATTTGTTGTGTGGTGAAAACTTTAGTATTTATAATGTATCCTCGTTGTCGATGTGGGTTGATGACCTGTTGTATGTAATAAAATGATATGCGTGTGATAAACTTACTAAATTTATGAATGGCTTTCGAGTCGCTTCTCTGAGTGAGTGGTGCGATGAGGCAAAAAAATATTTTCTGAATACATAATTGTACGTGCATTGCAACAGGTTATCGGATGAGGCCAATCAACAATAGTAGTACACTATTTGTACTAGCTTCACATGCTTCGCGCGTCGGGCGGGTGTTTTTACTGTAGCCATATGTTAATGTGTTCGCTGTATGTAACCAGCACCTCGAATCCTCGATACTAGTACTATATAGTAGGAGTAAGTAGTAGGAGTAGTAGGGTGGCATGGGCCAGAACAAGCATTCACGTCCAGGAGTACGGCACACGCCACCACCACGACATCCATCTGACACCATATTATTTCTTGGAGTCCATGCTAGAGCAATCTCTTCAACCTCGTCGTTTCTCTAACTTCAGCCATCACGCGGCGGGCGAGGTGGGGGTTTGCCGATAGTCGGTTTCCTTAACTGCGGTCCCACTTGTAAGGCCAACTCCAATGCACGACCCCAAAAGCACCTCCGTTTTGCACGGACTCCAACGATAATTTTGACTAGAAAAGCAAGACCAAAGAAAACAAGAACCACAAGAATACATTTTACTACTCCTGTAAGTTGGATTAGTGCCTTCTCGATGCATTCATTGTTGATCTGCGGAGGCTCGATCTTGCGTCTGTGCTAGCTAAAAGTGATAGAACATCTACTAAATTGCGCTCTATCAATATATGGATGTACTCTTCTTCCCAATACAAAAACTTGCATCCATTCTACTCCCTCCGTTGCACAATACATGCCTTCTATTTGTCAAAATATATATGTATCTAGACATGTCTTAGTATATAGGTACATCCATTTTTGGACAAATAGAAGTCAAGTATTTTGGAACGGAGGGAGTACACAATAAATTTTTTAAGTTAGCACAACTAGTCTAATCCGAGAGCAGAACTGAAGATTTGGTCGGGTTCTTCCTCCTTTTGCCGACACGTGGGACATCCAGCATCCAGGTCGTGTCATGAAAGAAAATAGAGTGGTAGTTGAAGCCACGAGATGTGCATCTTGGGTTAAATTGTAAATAGAATCTTACTACTCTTGAGTAACTCCAAAAGCGGCCACCAAAGATCTTTATTGGATTTGTTTTTCATCACCAGCACGTCGAGGTGAAAGATGTGCAGGTTCAGTGGGTCCTCTTGCATTTTCACTGACAGGTGGGGCCGCATGTGAGCAAACAGACGATGGGCTCCGCGAGTCCGCTGGCTGGCTGAGAAGAGAGATAGAGGAGGGCTGAGCACGGACTACAGGAAATTTGTTCTACGTACCTCGATATAGGCTTGATATAGTGGGGTGGCATGGGCCATAACTCAGTAGCATTCACGTCTAGCAGTACGGCACACGCCACCCACACGAGTCCCATCCGACACCAATTTTCTTGGAGTCCATGCTACAACCATCTCTTCTCCCTCCTGTTTTCTCAGCCATCGCACGGTGGGCGGGGTGGGGGTTTGCCGATAGTCGTTTGCTCAACTGCGGTCCCACTTGTAAGTGAAAATGCAACACCGCACGCATTCCCGCTTGAGCGGCGTGCCGGACCAACCGTGTGGGGGTGCGACGCGAACACGGCAGGCTTTTCCTTTCGAACTTGTAACTTGTAAAATTTGGTTCTGCTCCATGGCGCGACCGATAGATAGAAAATAACGATTTTGCCTAGAGTAATGAGAAGTTTGGTTCTGGCGCCGTTCATGCATAGAGTACGTACAAAAATTATGAAGTTGATGCGAAAGGTAAGATAATTACTGTAGTATCATATACTACTACATGGATTTGACAGAAAGATAAAAATACATACGGATCCATCAACGTTCAACGACATCCTCACGCCCTAGTGCGCCAGGTCACCAACCGACGTGTGAGGAGCAGCGGCGTTGGCGGCGAGCTCAACGTGCTTCTGAACAGTACCGTCCAAGGTTGCCCTGCGCTCCAATAAGGCCAGCATCCTATCGTCCTCCTCTTGCATGTAGTAGTCCTTGTGGATGATTTGTGCGTAGACGTGGGTGATTATGTCGATGGTGTCTTGCTGCGCCAGGCGCTGCGCGGCGAGCGCGACCTCGAGGTGGACATTCTCCGACGCGACGGCGGGCAGTCGCAGGGCCACCAGTGCATCGAAGAGGTTGTTACCATAGTGGCCATTGAGTGTGGCGGGCATCACAGAGCCTGGGCGCGTCGGCTGGAGGATTACATCAAAGTCATTCGCAAGCTTCTTGACGACGGTGAACTTGTCGAGGAAACCGACGAGGACCTCGTCGAACAAGGAGACGAAGCTGTCGTCCAAGCGGCCCCTCGCCCTGGCGGCCTCAAGCAATACTACCTGGAGACGTTCCTCGGTGCCGGTGGACATGGTAGTACTCCTAAATCCAGACGGTGGTGCTACTAGTACTAGTAGTAGTACTACCAATGTAGTAGTAGGAGTACTAGCACTGTACTACCCGTTGGTCAAATTATTACGTGCTGCTCCTCACAGTGAAGTGACAAGACCCTGCGCCAGAGATGACACCTGAGTATAGGCGCCGTGTTCGGCATACCATAGTCAGCCTCACCGTCTGCAGTCACTATCATCATGGTTGTAGAGCTAGCCTGCTTACAACTAGCCCTGTTCGACATAATTTCCCGTGCGTAGATGCCCGTGCATTGCACGGAACACCAAGATTGGGGGTGGACGGCTCCGGCAGCGGCCATCGCGCCAGATTTTTCCACGGCCTTCTACTCCTAGATGTGTACACGTGTGCTGGTGTGTGTTGTGTGCTGGGTGTGCGCGAGTGCGTCCTTCTGTGCATGCCGCCACGCAGTGGTGAATTGTGCACGAGTGCGTCCTTCGCGCGCAAGAAGTTTGTCCTCAATGCGCCCTCAATTTACTAGCGTGCGGGGTGCTACCCCGAGTGGTTTCAACTTTGTTTACTTCACCGCGTGTCAGATGGGCCTCTAGTTTACTTATTTTCACCCACTGCCACATGGGCCAGCACATGAAGATACAGAACACGAGCTGACAAGGCAGCATGTGGATTGGTTGACCGGTCAACTAAACAATATACGGAGCTATATGCTGACACAGTGAGCGTATAATCCGTCAGTATAGAGAGTTCGAGTGAGAGGGGAGGCCCGTGAGAGATAGCAGAGAGAGAGAGAGAAAGAGCTACTCCCTTCGTTCGATAATGTAGTTCCAACATTTTTTAAGTCAAACTTTTGAAACTTTGACCAAGTTTATAAGAAATTACTTATATCTACAATACCAAAGATAAATGATAGTATGAAGTAAGTACATGTTGTGATGAATCTAATGATCGTTCCAGATGTAAATGTTTTTCTCCACATATACCTGGTCAAACATTTCTGAGGTTTGACTTTTCAAAACATCCACATGCTTATGGACGTGACAGAGTCCCTAACAAGAGAAAGAGAGAGTGAAAAAAGTGTGTGTGCGTGTGTGAAAGAGACATGGACAACACACGATAAAAGTAGAGAAAAAGCGTGCGTGTCTTATGCAAAAATATCACACATGCATCTTCGACAATGGAGGCAAGGTGAGGAGATAGTGTGTGGTTGTTTGGAACCGAGAGAGCAAGACCCCTAGCACGTGGCCAAGAGGGGTCTGACAAACAAGGGAGAGAGGACAAGAGAGACGTACGGAGAAAATGCAGACATTGGGAGGAGAGAGTGTATGTTTGTCATAGAGAGATCCCCTGGAGATCGTGATGGGACTACATGGGTGGGAGATCGAGTGACAAGGTGTGTGCGTGATAGAAGATGCCCCGAGAGATATCGAGATAGACGTATGGATAGAAGGAGACAATACATGTGTTCTTGTTGGCTAGTAAGATATAATCATACTTAGGAGGGGGGGAGTGCTTGCACCTATGATGGATTGAGGGATTATGGTACTTAGGGGGGTGCGTGTCACATGGAGAGAGAACAAGGGCGGAGAGTGTTGGATGGGTCTATATGTATAGCGCGAGCGAGACATGTGTATGTGTGAACCAGGGAGATATAAGGCCAGTTTGGCTTGCATCCTGAGCATCTTTTGCCTGGCCTGGGGTTGTGGCTGGATTTCATGCACGCTTGTTTGGTTGCTACCCTATGAAAAAGAAAGCCCGCCTGGCCTGGGTTCCCTTGCACTTTAATTAGCCTGGCTGAACTCCAGACACTGCAAGTAGCCTAGCCCAGGCGACCGATTTCGAACGCCTGGTCATGCCTGGTCGTGTGGCCACGAGGCTAACAGCAACACGGATGGATATTAGCATTAAATAATTGATGCATGGATTGATTGATGGGACGTTGATGCCTTGCCTGGCCCAAGCATGAACCAAACGCTTCAGCACCACACAAGCCTGGCCAGGCAGAAATATTTTACATCTCACGTCCACACCAGGCAGTACCAGCCATCAAGGCATGAGGGTCAGGTCATGAACCAAACTGACCAATAAAGTTTGAGAGAGATTGAGGAGCCCCGATAAGGCTGAGTGGTGCATCAGATAGCTGAGAGGGGGAAAGAGATATTCCATCCGCTCGATAATGCAGTGCATGTAAATTTTTTAGAAGTCAAACTTTGGAAACTTTGATCAGGTTTACACAAATGTTATTTATATCTATAATACCAAAGATACATCATACAAAACTACATCTCATGGTGAATCTAATGGCATATGTTTGCCGTACTAGATGTAATTCTTTTTCTCCACGTACATGGTCAAACTTTGTGGTGTTTGACTTTTCAATAAATCTATAAGCTATGGACTGAGGAGAGTGCCTCAGTCGAGACAGATCAAGTGCGTGTGAAGGAGAATGAGTAAGTGTGCAAAAAGAGTATGTGTGTGAAAGAGAAAGTGACAACAAACGATAAATTAGAGAGAGAGTGTGTTTTTTCGTTTCTTATGCGAACATATCACGCATGCATCTCCGAGATGGAAAAGCGAGGCGAGGAGATACACGAAGATAGCTAGTGCGTGATTGTTTGCAACGGAGAGAGACACCCCTGTAGCACATGTCCAATAGAGGTGTGGCCAACAAGGAACAAAGGTCGAGAGGGACACATGGATGGCATGGACGCATGAGGAGGGAGAGAGGGTGTGTTTGTGATAGAGAGATCCCGTCGAGATCGTGAGGGGACTATATGGGTGGGAGATCGAGGGAGTGCGTGCGCGATAGAAAGATGCCCCGAGAGAAATCGAGATAGACCATGCACATGTTTGTGATGGAGACTAAGATTAGCTAGTCATATACATATAGGGGGGACTGCGTGTGCCTACAATTGAATGAGAGACCATCATACTTGGCTAGCTGGGCATGAGATTGTGTGTGTGCACGTGTGAGATGGAGAGAGAACAAGGGGGGAGATACAGTTTTAGATGGGCCTATCGGATATGCATGTGTATGTGTGACCCAGGTGGATGGAGAGTTTGAGAGAGGGGGGAAGAGCTCCGAGATGACATAGTGGTGCGTGAGAGAGTTGCAGGCAAAGAGCCAAGGAATCTGTGTGCATACGATGAGTGCACCCAAGATATCTAGCTTGGACTAGCTAGAGTATCATACATAGTGTGCGAGAGAGACCTATAGATGGTGTATATATGCATGCGAACTAGAAAGACCCCCCCCCCCACACACACACAAAGAGAGAGAGAGAGAGGGAGAGGGAGAGAGATGGAGAGAAAGGGAGAGGGACGAACAAGGTTTTTGTGTCGGATGCATGCGACAGAATTGAAGATTGTCGGCGAGAGAGAGAGAGAGAGAGAGAGAGAGAGAGAGAGAGAGAGAGAGAACGGGAGTCCGGGAGAGGAGGAGGTCGCGTTTTATGCATTAAAGACTGATATAAACCATGTTTCGATATAAACTTGCATTCAAATATTTAAATTGGAGAACATGTTGTCTGCAATCCACACATGAATGGATATGTGCGTATATCAAACAAGTTCATTAATTTGACTTTCAACATGTTCATGGAGTACTATAATACTATACAACATGCTACTCGATTGAGGTGTTCAATTTTGGATTTAGTTCACTATTTTGAAGTACTGAACGAGCTATTTCATTGAATCGAGATATTTCATTTTGGGTTTGATTTGCGTTTTTTGAGTGGGTCAACTATTTGTCATATAGTAAATCGCTAGCAACGAGCATGTAGAAACACATTACTCCCGAGCATCATCTCTCCATCTAAAAAAGAAGTGGCAAGCTAATATTTCAAAATTTGATCCGAATCGACTTGGTAAGGTAGACGTGGATGCTCGTTCTCCCAAAATTTGAACGAACCGTTAAACATCCTCTCTGCTCGGTGGAATTCGCCCAGGCAAATAAATGGGAGACGCGAAATTACCGTCCTATGTGGGACATGCATCAATTGGCCCGTTGTACATCGAGGGTAGGTTCGTAACTTCATCCAAGCACGCCTTCTCCTTGGCCGAAATGACATGTGCCGAATAATTCATAAACCGTGGTCGGCAAAACATGCTCTCCTCGCCCGAAATAGCTCGCGCCCACTATTTCAAAACACGCTCTCCTCGCTCGAAATCGCTCGCGCCCAGTATAGTTCAAAACACGCCCTCCTAGCCCGAAATCGCTCCCGCCCAAAGAAGCAAAGTTACTCTACTATCCCCGACCCTCAATACACAGACCCAAGCCGAGAAGCCTATAGGCAAGGGTAGAACTGTAACTCCCCCTCACATTTTAGACAAATGTGTCTGTAAGACATGATTCCACTCCCCTCCCAATTTCCCCCGCCCGCCCCCATTCATACCTCGTGGGCGTCAAATCACCTTCTCCCTGGGAAGCTCCCTTCTCCCGAGCCGCGAAACCTCAGCCCCACCTCCATGGCGCCCCCCACCGCACCAATTTCATAGCCGCCCTCCTCCCTAATGCCGGAGACGCTGTCCATTTGCCGTCGTGCACTGGGCTGTGTGCCTCTTACTCCGTGCTGCTGGTGCTGCCTTGACGACGGCAGCGTGAACCGCACCGGAGCCGATTCACCCCCGCCGTTGTTCACGGCGCTGGAGCGGCTCCAACTTCGGATCTGTCCAGAGTCCTAGCGCTGCTTCGGCGTAGCCGTCGACCGTCGCGACATCGCTCTTTCCCTGCCGTCGGTCGCCACCGCAACCGCACCGGCCTCACCAACTCGGCAGCTGGACCTGCCTACTTCACCATGCCGCCAGATAGGTCGCACCCTCATCTCAAATCACTTTATTTAGGCGTCAGTTGTCTGAATTATTATTCTAGGCCAATCGATTTGCAATGGGAAGCGGCACCCCTCGAGGCGGCAGAGCTCCTAGGCTGCCGATTGGCTGGTGTCTAATGTAAGGGTGCGGGGCCGCAAAGTTCGCCGCGGAAGCAGCGCTTAGATGTCTATGTTTTAGAGTTGTGTGGGTTGAAGGTACTGCCGCCGCCGGATCTGGATGACGGGGAGTCTTTGTGGATTGGCCCGGGGGCGGCGCAACCACGGCAGTGCGGTGGGGCGGGGAGCGGGGTTTTGGCCGGGGCCACAGACGGTGGAGGCAGGCTGCTCTGCCATTGGTCGCTGGCTCTTCGGGGAAGATTCCGAACAGTGTCAGCCGGGAGGCACAAGACGGCCAGCCATCCAGTGTAGATCGGACAGTACCAAAATAAAATAAAATCGTGTGACCCCAATTTAGTCTTCAGTCAACAGACATGTGACCACTCTCGCACCTTGCTGTTGATCTCTTAGTGTATTTCTTCAGATCAAAGAGATATGTCATTCTTAACATTATGCGTTATCTGCATCTTCAGACACACCATCTTCTGACTCACCGCAGCTGCTCCAACAAGGGAAGCATACACCAGAAGGGAGCTATAGTCCCCACTCAATAGTTCCCTGCATCGAATGCGCATGCCCAACATGCACAACCACAACAACTGCAGGGCCATCGACAGGTCAGCACATGATGCTCACTCCTATGGATGGCAGCCAGATAGGTTGTACCCTCATCTTACTTGTGTGAAACATTTATGGCTTTGTTATTCATCTAAGCATGGAAAATAGATCATCACATTTCATTGTATATTCATGTTGATCTCTTACGGGTCTTGTTCAGGAGTTAACGTTGTTCCATAGTTCAGCTAAGATACTTGTTCTTTAGGTAACACTGTTCCATAGTTATCATCCATCAGCCAATGCTATCCCACAGGCTGGTGTAGTATTATACCACTTCTAGTATTTCCTATGTTGTTCTTTAATACTTTTGTGTGCCATCTAGTTAATCTCGAGTACAAATGATACATATTCTGTAGCTTTCATCTGTGTTCTCCCTTTAGTTTATGAGACCTGTTGCTGCTAGTTAACCCTAGTCCTACTATTTATGTCGTCTCCTAGAGGCACTCATTACATAAATCTAACTACTAGTTGTCTTCCATGCATGTCAGATATAATTGCACACACTGATATATCCAGAAGAACCTCATGGAGCAATGTAAAGGCCAATAAACTTGATGTCAATGATACCCAATATGATGGAACATGTAAAGGCAGTTCTTCAGAAGACTTGCAGAAATATAATGAATCCTCTTCACCCCACAAGGTCCTTGCTCTAACTTGGCATGTGATATGGGTACAACATGCATATAATGTCCTGGAGTGTATCTACTGTTGCAATGCCATGTGCTTAGCATGCTGATCATGCATGTAAATATGTCATGCCTTCCTGTTTTTCAGTACCTATTCCATTCATGATAACATGTTTTCAAATTTAAGTGCTGTCATTCTACTCTATCGCAATGCCATCTGCTTAATTTGTACATCATGCTTCTGAATATCTTATGCATTGTTATTCATCAGTATGTACTTCATCTGTCTACCATACCATGTTTTTTTACATTGAAGTGTTGTTCTAGTGCTCTGTTGCAATGCCATCTTATTTTCCCAATCATACACGTGTATGTTGCCTTAGTTATTTATGTATGTATTCAGCTAGCATACAGTTTTACATTCAACTAGTGTTTTTTTGCTGTGTTGTCCTGTCGTATCCCTAGCTCTTACACCATACTCCCTCTGTCCGGATTACATGTTGCCGAAATGGATAAAAAGGATGTATCTAGAACTGAAATATGCCTAGACCCATCCATTTTTCGGATGGAGGGAATACATGTCAATATGTCATGCCTTTCTATTCTTCACTACCTATTCCATCTCTCTTTTGCCGCATGTTTTATAATTAAAGCACCATTCTTTTATACAAGGCATGCAAGGGGAAGACGACTATGTTAGAATCTGAAGGGTTACAAACAAGGCCTTTGCAAAAGATCCAAACGACGGGAGATAATAAACCAACTCCAGTTTTTAAAGATACTGCTCCAGCACAGAGAAACCCAACTCCTACTGATAATAAGCAGATTCCAGTGGCCAAAGAACTAGTCCGCTCCAGTCCAGGAAAAATATGTCAACTCAATTCTAAGAAGCGTGTGCGTATCCTTGCATCATGAAATTTTATAGCATGCTGATCATATTTTCTACATGTTTCTTACCCATCTCTCTTTTAGAAAATAAGCTTAATAGATAGAAGATTTTCTGCAATGGTATCGTTTATGAGGAAAGATTCTTGCAGGAATTCTCTGTGCTCCAATGTAGATGTAAGTACCTGTTGTATATCACTATATTTTTACATCAGCGTGTATTTTGTTAATCGGCGTGAATCCAACCTTTATCTGATCTAAATTTAGTTGTAGCAAAATGTATGATTAAAGGCCACAATGTTGATTTTTGCAAGGAAAACTGCCTGGTAGTTTTGCATCCTGAGCTGCATGAGTGTACTATCTCATATCAGTGGGTTTGAATACTTTGGTTTTGCAGTGGGTTTTTTAGTGTTTTTTTTACTGTGTTGTCCTGTCGTATTCCTAGCTCTTACATCATACTCCCTCCGTCCGGATTAAATGTCGCAGAAATGGATAAAACTGGATGTATCTAGAACTGAAATACGCCTAGACCCATCCATTTATTTCTGGATGGAGTGAATACATGTCAATATGTCATGCCTTTCTATTCTTCAGTACCTATTCCATCTCTGTTGTAGCATGTTTTATAACTGAATCACCATTGTTCTATATAAGGCATGCAAGGAGAAGATGGCTATGTTAGAATCTGAAGGGTTACAAATCAGGTCTTTGCAAAAGATCCAAACGCCAGGAGATAATAAACCAACTCCATTTTTCATAGATACTGCTCCAGCACAGAGAAACCCAACTCCCATTGATAATAAGCAGATTCCATTGGCCAAAGAACTAGTCCGCTTCAGTCCAGCAAAAGAATGTCAACTCCATTCTAAGAAGCGTGTGCGTATCCTCGCATCATGAAATTTTATAGCATTCTGATCATATTTTCTACATGTTTCTTACCTGTCTCTCTTTTAGAAAATAAGGTTAAACGATACAAGACTTCCTCCATTGGGATTGTATTCGAGGAAAATATCTTGCGGGAATTCTCTGTGCTCCAGTGCTAATGTAAGTTCCTGTTGTATATCACTATATTTTTACATCAGCATGTATTTTGTTAATCGGCCTGAATCTAACCTTTATCTGATCTAAAATTAGTTGTAGCAAAATGTTAAAGGCATCAATGTTGATTTTTGTAAGGAAAACTGCCTGGTAGTTTTGCGTACTGAGCTGCATGAATGTGCTATCTCATATCACGCACATTACTGAATTGTAGTGCTTCTCTGGTTGCCCATTCATTCATTGTGTCAATCTTGCTTTCATATTACCTTACCTGGCTGATGATATCTGTGACATATTGTGTTAATTCGGTGTAGGCTAGTTTCCTAAACATTCGTTGTGTTAATGTTGCTTTCCTATTATCTGACTTGGCCAATGATAGCAATGCTAGTGTGTTAATTTTGTGCAGGCTGCTGAAGATAAGAAGACAAACTCTGAAAACAGCAAGGCAACCCCATTGTTTCTTTCCAGTAAATCTAGGCCAGGTAATATGGCAATAACTCATGATTAATCTGTTTGGTTCCCGTCTTAATTTATGTTATGATGCAGTGGTCAAGACACTCTCCACTATCAATAATACAAGCCTGCCAAAATCGCCATCTGAATCTGTTCAGTATCCTCTGACTCGAATGCGACGGAATAAATGTATGTTTGTGAACCAATTAATGGCTGAAGCAATGATGGAAATGGTGGATGAATCAGAGGTGCAGAGTCGTGCGACACAACAATTGATCAATGTTTTCAGAGACAGTGTGGCAAAGCAGCAAGAACTTGCCCACATGCTTATGGGCGTCATCTGTGCTGAGGTTGCAGATTGTGACGTTTTAGATGGTTAGGTTCTGCTCATTTATTTGCACTGGCATCAATCTTTGATTGCCCAGTGGATATAATTTCCTGTAATATATTCTGGATGTGCAACGTTATTCCCTGTATGTCGTACCTTTGCTCGTCGTAATGGGCTCAAATTATCTAATTTGGCCTAAGGACATGAACGAACTTTAGTGGGCCCATTAAGTTAATGGGCCGTTACTAGGCCGAAAGTTAATGGTCGGCCCTCTTACCTCCCGGGTCGTTAACAGGCTGACATCGAAGCGGGCAACAGGTGGCCCCAATTTATTTCACGGGCCGTTAACAGACTGTTACTAAGTTTGGGCTACATATGGCCCAACTATATTGTAGGCCTTTAGCAGGCCGAAAAAGACATTGGGCTTGTATTAGTCCATGAAGAGCAAGGGCCACTAAGAGGTCGAAAGTCAGGTCGTATTGTAAACGGCCCAACTGTGTTGTGAGCCTTTAGCAGGCCGAAAGAGAAGCCGGGCTGGTATTGGACCATGAAGGGCATGGGCCGTTAAGAGGCCAAAACTAAGGTCCGACTACAAATGGCCCAACTCATTTATGGTCCGTTAACAGGCCGAAAGGCACACAGGGCCAGGAATTGGCCCAACACTTAAATGGGTCGCTAAAAGGCCAAAACTCGGGTCCGACTACAATGGGCCCAACTGATTTATGGGCCATCAACAGGCTGAAAGTGACACCGGGCCAGAAATTGGCCCAACACTTAAATGGCCCGCTAAAAGGCCGAAACTCAGGTCCGACTACAAATGGCCCATCAGATTTATGGGCCGTCAACAGGCTGAAAGACACGCCGGGCCGGAAATTAGCCCAACATTTAAATGGGTCGCTAAAAGGCCGAAAGATGTACATCCTGAAAATTGGCCCATCCATTAAATGGGTCGTTAACAGGCCAAAATCTCATCAGGCCGATATTGAGCCCAAATATATAGCGGGCTGTTAACGGGCTCGAACTGACGATGGGCTGCAACGGCGTCAAATCTTTAACGGGCCGAATTGGCACATCTCGTATGGGTCATGGGCTTAAATGGACCTGACACAAGTAGGCCATATATGGGCCGGCCTGCTAATTTTTACTGGGCCGGCCTTTTTCACTGGAATGGGCCACTGTTGGGCCGTGCCATGTGTCGACCTATCATAGGCGCCTCTTGTCCAATGAGTGGATGACATCTGTCCCAACGATGATCCGACACGTGTTTCCTCTAGCCAATGATGATTTTACACGTGGAAAATCCCCATTGGTCGGTGCTGTTAACGGGTTATCGGATCCAAAACCCGACCCGATAGCTTAACGGCGTTCTGTTACGGTGGATGCCACGTGTCGGTCACCCTTGACGAAAGCACTTCTGTGACACGCGATTTATCGTCATGGAAGTGGACACTTCCGTGATGATAATTTTGGTAATGTCATGGAACACTTCTATGACAGCACAGGTATGACTATCTTGATTCTGTCATAAATTTGTCATGGATGTACATGCATGACAAAAAAGCGACCTACTGTAACAAACACATATCATCACGGAAGTTTATTTTTTTTGTAGTGAAATCGCACTATCGGATACACACCGTTTTTTATGATGTACGGTGCTGAGGCGGTGCTGCCCTGCGACATAATTCATGACTCACCTCGAGTGCGCATGTATGAAGAAAGAGAAGCCGAGCTCGATCGGCAGGACAGTTTGGATGTCCTGGAGGAGGAGCGCGACATGGCAAAAGCCCGTTCCGCATTCTATCAGCAACAGACTCGAAGGTATCAAAGTAGAGAAGTGCGGGCCAAAACCTATAACATTGGCGAACTAGTTCTACGCCTGTCGGAGAAGAAAAAGAACAAGCTCAAGCCCAAATGCGAAGGTCCCTTCATTATCGACCAGGTTCTGACCGGTGGAGTGTACCGTCTATGGGACACATCGGATAATCGACTCGAGCCAAACCCATGGAATGCAGCCAGACTCTGAAGATTCTACGCCTAGCGCCGGACTCTATG
Source organism: Triticum dicoccoides (assembly GCF_002162155.2). NCBI lineage: Eukaryota > Viridiplantae > Streptophyta > Magnoliopsida > Poales > Poaceae > Triticum > Triticum dicoccoides. The sequence continues at coordinate 542,197,145 of NC_041380.1, read as the reverse complement.
TTCGTCTCCTTACCTCCGTCAACTTTTTGCACATCTGTTTTTCTCTCTTTCCTTCTCTTTTTTTCTCTTCAAGGCCCTTCAAGGCTATACTTGTGTCTTGGTTACACACCCTTGATGCATTAACTGCGCTCAATTTACCTGGGGGCTTCTTATACATAAGCTTAATCTAATTACCTTTCCGGGCTTTATGCCCCACACATGTGTTATTCTTTCGCATGTACCTTTTTTCACCATTATATGCATCGATATGACTTAAGTTTTGGCCAATCTGGGTTGCCTGGCTCTTGTATTTATGCCCTACGTTCCCGTTAATTCAGCTAGGGCATAAGGGGAGCACCTCTGCGATTGTTACTGCCGGGTCAGCCGGATGTGTACCTCAGACTGGGTGAAGCCAAAAGCTAGCGTTCTTAAGGGAATATTCGATCGGTGAATAAAAGATGACTTTCATTTAATTTACTACACGCCCCCAGATATTCTTAACCTGCGCTTCGCAGTTCGGACATGCACATTAGGGCATGTGTACCCAGGGAAAGGAACCCTTAACGGAACTATTCTCCCTGGAAGATGTTTCTTACTATCCATGTAATATAACATAGGTAGTTGGATACTTGTCTGTTCAAGCACTTATGACCCCTACGCCTAGTTTCCATGCATACCCTGGTTTTTACATAACCGAGTGGGCATTCGGATACACTCCGGACTATCGGGTCCAGAGGTTGGAGCGAAAAGGTCCGCCATGACAAATGATTTACAATCCGGCTAGGGACATTACACATGTCACTTGAAGTACACAGTCACTAAGACTAATTAAATTCTTCTTCTATACCATCCAACAGGCTGTCTAGCCTACAATCCTGTTGGGAATACTTTGCGGCTAATGCTACTTGGTCATACACTAAACTGACAGGGATCTCTTTCCCATCAGGCCCCACTTGTCCGACCTCGGCCATGTGGTTTGGGTCCGCCTTGGTATATCATGTCTTCACCATAGCCCAGGCTTCCCTTGCACCTTGTCAGCAGGCTGATATCTTCCATAGTCGGAAGTGCCGTCGCGCTCCCCTGAACTTCTCGATAAGCTCCCCCATGCCTCCTAGCGGGGACGCGGATGGCCACAAAGCTTGGGCAATACCCTGCATCACCTGCCGAACTTGTTCATGTAGTTGTGAGAGCTCTGGGAGAAGATCACCCGAAGACCCGGGCATCTCCTCCGCGGGACGACCCGTCAGCATACCTGCAGACATAACACTGTTAGCAGGCTTCTTCGTCGAACTCCTTTGAAAAGTTCGTTCAAGCACTTACTAAAAATGCCGCGTCAAAGCCGTTTATTCTCCTTCACGGAGTCCGCAAGCTGGGCTCGGACATCCTTCAGTTCCACGCCCAGTCGGATATTGGCATCTTGGAGATCATTTTTCTCCTACCGAACTCGCGTTAGCACGCGCTCGCCAGCATTTCGCTATCGATCGTCACGTGTCGTATCCGCCTCCATGGCCCCTGGATTCACTCCGGGGCCACCTGCAACATCTATTGTTAGATGTGCATACATGCCGCATACTACCTGGTACCCATATTCTTTGCAATAGTCAAAAGTGTTACCAGGGGGACCCTTTTTGGACTCCTTCAATGCGGCAACAGCGGCTTCCAGCTTGGCCTTGCACTCATCCAGCTCTTGAGACAATTGGGAATTCTTCTCCGTAAGAACCTGCACAAATAATGATCCTTAAATCAGTTGCGTCAACTGTTTCAAGTCTCAGGGGCTACTGATACATATAATCGTCAGATTTGCTTACCCGTATATCCCTTACATACTGGTCCGTGGCTCTGGCTAGACCATTTTGAGCGGCACGGATGTATGCGTCTCCAGAATTGAAGGCATCAAATGCCTCTGGTGAGAAACAAGCGTCACGGAGTACGTCCCGGCGACGCCTGTGATTCATGGCGCTCTCCACTTCTGAATTTGTAGCGGATATTCTATCCGCATCCTGTAGGAGGAGCATCCGGCGTCCGCCCCATGTTGGCTTCCACCTCTATGTCCGGCCCTGGAGCCCGACTGGTGGAGGCGTGATCGGTAGCCTCTCTGGATATAGTCCTGCGAGCGTTCTTTCTGTTAAAGAAACATGGACGTCATTATATTTTGAGGAAGACGACAACCACGGAGCGAGGTTTTGTGTCATACCTCTGCGTCGGCGTCTCCGCCCTAACCGCCTTCCTTTTTGGCCTACCCGGCTTCGGTGCCTCTTGTTGGCGAGTTGCTGCGGGTTCGGCACGGCGTCCCGAATGCCTTCCCTGTGAAACACCATATGTGTACGGTGGGTGAAGTGTATAAAAGGGGATCCTATTTTTGGAAGTTGGGATTTTTGGTTTTTCTTACATGCGACGCAGGGAGTAGTCTGGGATAGTCCGCCGTTATGGCCACCATGGCGTCGTCACAGCTTAATTGATAGAATTGCCTGTCTATCAGCTCCACGACTATGTCCGGGTCCTCTTCGAGTCAGGAACCGAGGGCCTGACCAGGATCCTCTGGTTGTGGAGGTGGGCTGTTGATCTCCCTTACGGTTTTTTGCAGTTCCTGCCATAAAATGGCAAGGTTGGTACCTACGGCGAAGGATGCGGGAAGAATGGGAGTAAAAAGGTATAACTCACCCAACTTGGAGGGTTGTACATGGAGAATCCATCCCGTGGCTTGATATGGATGAACTCCTCTTCCTCTCCCTTGAACAACTCGGACAGAATTTTTGCTAAAGCAGCAGCGGAGTCCGATCCCCTATGCTCGCAACGGGTGGCATCATCTTCCCCGTTAAAACACCACAGGGGATGCCCTCGATATTAAAGTGGCTGCACTCCCCGCATTATGCATATTGATATAACCTCGATTATTGTCAATCCTGATTGAGCCAGCGCTTTAATCCAGTTCATCAGGTACAGGACTTCTCTGTTGTCTTCCTCCTGGGGGCTCCGTGGGCGCCAGCTTCGGCGTTTCTTCAGAGGAGCATTGTTGAACTTAGGAAGACCTTGACGAATAGTGTCTGGAAGGGGGACGTCCTCCATATAAAACCACTCTGAAGGCCAGTCTTCGGACGTCTTCTCCGGAGTACCGGACAGGTATCCGGTTTCGGCGATGCGCCATATTTCGGCTCCGCCCACCTGATAAAGTGACCCCTTCTGTGTGCGGGGCACAAGGCAAAATAACCTCTTCCACAACTCGAAATGGGCCTCATAGCCCAGAAATAGCTCGCAAAGGGCAACATATCTGGCGATGTGTAATATGGAAGCAGGGGTGAAATTGTGCAGTTGGAGGCCGTAAAACTCCAGGAGCCCGTGGAGGAACAGATGTATTGGAAATCCGAGTCCCCTTAGTAAGTAAGGGACAAGGCACACCCGCTCCCCCTTGGAGGGGTTGGGGAAGCTCTCCGCTTGCTCCCCGCCATTATAGGTGGCGAGCCCGGCTCGGACGGGGACCAAATACGCTGGAGGGAGAAATCCCTGGGTCTGCAGCTCTATCAGACGACTGTGCGGGACGGAACACCTCTCCCAATCACCGGGCTTAGGGCTACGGGGGCGAGAGGAGGAGCTGCGGTGGTCGGCCATGATGGAATGGATTTTTTCCAAGTGCGCTCCGATGGATTCTCGCTGGGGGAGGAGGGTGTGGATTGGATCTAAGGATCCCCATCCCTTTAATAGACAATTTATTTACCTGGCTAGGGGGGCAAATGTAAAAACGCCCTGGCCCCTCGCATTCGCTCGACGCGTGGAAGATGGCACTTATTGGGTGCAGAAGCCAAGAAGTCCGACATTTATGGGAGCCGGACACTACTTAACAGATATTCAAGATTTGGAGAAGAACCCGCCTTGCAATGCCGAAGACAATACTGCGCGCCGGACTCATCGTCATTGAAGCCTGGTTCACGGGCTACTGAGGGAGTCCTGAATTAGGGGGTCTCCGGACAGCCGGACTATATCCTGTGGCCGGACTGTTGGACTATGAAGATACAAGATTGAAGACTTCGTCCCGTGTCCGGATGGGACTCTACTTGGCGTGGAAGGCAAGCTAGGCAATACGGATATGTATATATCCTCCTTTATAATCGACCTTGTGTAACCCTAGCCCCCTCCGGTGTCTATATAAACCGGAGGGTTTTAGTCCGTATGACAACAGACAATCATACCATAGGCTAGCTTCTAGGGTTTAGCCTCTCTGATCTCGTGGTAGATCAACTCTTGTACTACTCATATTATCAAGAACAATCAAGCAGGACGTAGGGTATTACCTCCATCAAGAGGGCCCGAACTTGGGTAAACATCATGTCCCCTGCCTCCTGTTACCATCCGCCTTAGATGCACAGTTTAGGACCCCCTACCCGAGATCCGCCGGTTTTGACACCGACACCAACCATAGCATTAAGATATATTGGCCCCCCTTCAATCCCGTATGCATCAATTTCTATGCTAGGTTGAAGCTTTTGTCACTCTTGCCCTCCAATACATAGTCCTATCAACATACAACTAACCATATGGTGTGATCCATGCACGCGCTCATATGATGGGCACCAAAGGACAGCAACATAACCACAAGCAAATTAAATCAATCATAGCAATTCATCAACCACCGATAGGACAACGAAAATCTACTCAGACATCATAGGATGGCAACACATCATTGGATAATAATATGAAGCATAAAGCACCATGTTCAAGTAGAGGGTACAGCGGGTTGCGGGAGAGTGGACTGCTGTAGATAGAGGGGGGAAGGTGATGAAGATGTTGGTGAAGATGGCGGAGGTGTTGGTGTAGATCGCGGTGATGATGATGATGGCCACGGCAGTGTTCCGGCGCCACCAGAAGAGAAGGGGAGAGGGGGCCCCTTCGTCTTCTTCTTCCTTGACCTCCTCCCTAGATGGGAGAAGGGTTTCCCCTATGGTCCTTAGCCTCCATGGCATGGGAGGGGCGAGAGCCCCTCCGAGATTGGATTTGTCTCTCTGTCTCTCTCTGTTTCTGCGTTCTCAGATTCTTTTTCACCGTTTCTTATATTCCCGGAGATCCGTAACTCCGATTGGTCTGAAATTTTAACACGATATATATCCAGATATTAGCTTTCTTGCGGCGAAAGAAGGGCACCAACCGCCTTACGGGGTGGCCACGAGGGTCAGGGGCGCGCCTGCCCCCCTGGGGCGCGCCCCCTGCCTCGTGGGCCCCTCGAGCATCGTCTCGCGTTGATTTCACTTCCCAAAAATCACATATATTCCAAAAAAATCTCCATCCGTTTTTATCCCGTTTGGACTCAGTTTGATATGGATTTTATGCGAAACAAAAAACATGCAACAAACAGGAACTGGCACTAGGCACTGGATCAATATGTTAGTCCCAACAATAGTATAAAAAGTTGCCAAAAGTATATGAAAGTTGTAGAATATTGGCATGGAACAATCAAAAATTATAGATACGACGGAGACGTATCAGTTGTCTGCGCCCACCGGTAGCACGAGGGAAGCAGTGTTCGTGCCTGGCACAGCCGTAGAGCTACTGTCGGTCGCCGCGCCGGTCGAGCGCGTCCCAAGACGCGACATGGCAGCAAACAAGAACTACAAGTGTGAACAAGCGTGCACGAACCGCTCAAAACGGACGTGGGAGCGAGCAAGTCAGCGCCAACAGAGAGGTGGTGAGGCGAAGACAATACCTTGCGTTTGTTGGCCTAGAACTTGGATCTTGACGGAGTACTCCTCGGCGATGGGATGGGGAGCGAGCAGGCTGGGCGAGGGTGGAGGAGAGCGTTGCGGACGAGAAGTGAAGCTCCTGGGGACGGGGTTGTAGTGTTTAATCCCTCCTCTGCTTTTGCAGTAGACGCGCTAGCAACGTGGCTTTTGGAAGACGACAGAGTGAGAGGATTTGTCTCCGAACACTGTTCGCCATGCATGGCAAGGAACCTTGCATTACTACGCCTGCCCAACCACACCAGTGCATCATTAATATATTTCCTCCCCTACGATTTTCTGAAAGGTTACTTTTGCATTTACAAAAAATACACGAGTCCAGGCGCGGTAGTAGGTGTAAACGCTCACAGCAATGCACACGTGGTAAGCAGCCGCCAGTTAAAACACGCACAAACAATCGTTGCGATGCGAGACGTCCAGACGAGAGCACACATTGAAACTGATCCCACATTACTTCGCTTGTGGAGGCGCATCTACACGGAAGGACGTACCAGGCTGGTAGCATCTAATCAGCCGTCGCGGTCGCGCAGTATGTCGAGTAGCTGCTCGTAGCTGTTGCGGGAGAGCAGAAGAGATGCTCGAAAATGCCATCATGGTGCGCATGCATGTGTTTGCACCGTATCATCGTGCAAGATAAATATCGATCGACGCGCACACGCAATTGATTAGAGAAACTACAACCGGGCGACCCATTTCATTTGCACACGTCCGTTTGGGTCAACGTAGACAGGGAAATCGGTGCAATGCGCCGACCCAAACGAAACCGAACCTCCACGTTTCAGCCGGACTTGCGGCCGCGCGGGCACGAGACGAGCCTCCACCATTTTCATACATTTCCCCCGGAAGCATCCCGCCCACACGCGCTCCCCGCTCCCGCCCAGATCCATGGACGACCACCTCATATCCGCCGCCGGCCTCATCCACCTCGCCTCGTCCGGCATGAAATATGCCCATTCGGTGATGAGGAAGTTCCGGAGGCACGCACCGGACGCGGGGGACGAAGCCATAACAGTGGTCGCCATCGACGCCGCTGTGAACCTGGACGTCAAGGGTGCCCACTCCACGGCGGCACGAGGGGGGCGCTGTACATGCTAGGGTTAGTTGCTGGCTAGCATGGCCTATTCAACGCTACACTGGCCAGTCCCTGAGCGTGGTGGCGCCAACCA
>NC_041380.1:542189090-542190118 GCF_002162155.2 Triticum dicoccoides | reverse complement strand
ATGGAGACCGCGACCTTTTTTGTATGCCGACAGGCGTGCTGGAATGACCACAAGGGGCACGATGGCCCGCACGACCCTTGTGGTGTTTTCTCCGAATATCCATGATTCCGGCATTGGTTATCATCGTCAACACGCGTCGCTGGCATTATATGGTTGCGGCCCCTTTTTCTAAAAAACGGAGCGGACGGCGGGAGGGCGGCCGACACAAGAGGGAAAAACGGATAAAAGCGCAGTCCGTTTGGGTCGCATTGAAAGAGTTGCTCGTAGCATGTTTCCATCAAGAAGTATATTTGAAATTTACCTACGTTTTATTCCAGAACAGACGCACAAACACATTTTTTCGGATAAATCAAACTCAAAGTCCGACATACAAACAACACACACACATAAGATAAGATCCTAAATTACTAAACAGGAGCATTTAAGCCAGAGTTGCTTGCTTCATCTACGTCCCGGTCAGGTTTAAAAGCAGTGGTCTCGTCGTACATGCCGGACGAGGCACCCCCTGCTTGCGAGCAGGTCGCACACACGCCGCCGCCTATGTTCACGAGGGGGTCGTGGTCCCCGACTTGATCGTACAACAGGTTGGTTGCCGCACCCTGGCCCGTGCAAAAATGGAAACATTACTCGTTAGCACGGAGACAGAAAACATAGCGAATACTAATAGTTTAGATGCAGATGGAAAAGTGTTGGAGAAAATGGGTCTCAGAAGAAGACGCATTTTTCTATTCAGGGTTTTTTTGTGTAGCAATGGATAAATATATCACCTTGCTTGTCGCCGCACTAGCCAGCGCAGGGACTGCCCTGTGTTGGCGCCTCAACAGCCCGCGTGCTCTCAGAACTGACGCCCTACGCTGGAACCGGACGTGCGGGCGAAGCAGGCAGCTGAAACCAACTACAGAGGAGAAAGCTACATGGGCGCCATGCAGATCTAGGATATCTACGACGGCTGAATGACCGAGAAAGGAGAACCAAAGTGAGGAAGAGGTCGGCCAGTGGAGAAGTGCTGCCTATCAGCATCACCCAGC
>NC_041380.1:542177357-542188844 GCF_002162155.2 Triticum dicoccoides | reverse complement strand
CCCATACCCCCCAGCCCCATAACAATTCAAAATTTGAAAAATCACAAGCATAAATATACGGCTCTACACACATACCCGAGCCATCAATTCTGGAACGGCCCCAGCATAATGCGTACGACTGCACAAGTTGTTCAAAAGGTAGGCACGTATCATAATTTCAGATGACAAAAACAAGCTTCCAACTACAGCAAACCACACAGCGAGCTAGGATGTCGTTTTTTAAACCAAACCACCTCACAGCAAACCGAAATGAGTCCTAAGTAGCTGAAATTGAACATCACTTGAAAAGTTAACAAATCCACAGCACGCCCTGAGGCTCCGAAACTAAAACACCAAAATAACAGCTAAAAAACAGCAACCTACATCTAGTACCCCAAAGACAGGCACAACGTTTATTAGAATTACAAGCCAACAGTCCTAACAAGTAGAAAACATAATACTCTCGACTGATTCAATCAAATTTTGCATCATATCATGAAATGAATATCACTCCACTGGTCCATCACGAGGCCTCTTCACAAACGGCAACACTGGGTTGAAACAACTTGTTTTCTTGTGCCCAGCCACACCGCAATTGCCACATGTAGGGATTTTGCGGGGTTTCTTAGGAAGGTCCCCCCTGCGGGGGCACGTCGTGCTCTTGTGCCCTTTCTCTCTACAAACAGTGCAAAATCTTGATCGCGCGTCTTTGATCTCATATCCAGGCTTGTCCCTTGCCATTGTCGGCCTACCCTTCTGCTTCTTCCTATCAGGCGCCAATAAAGTGGATAATGGACGCCTGGAATCAGCTCCCATGGAGACAGATCCAAGGCCACATTCAGTTGAGATGAACATCTCAGAACGCTTATCTTCTTGATGCGCTCCGTCTGCCATCAGAGTCATGGTTGGATTGGCTGACTCCCCAACTTGGGTTTGGTTAACCAAACTTTTCCTATCTTTGATCGCTGCCAAAACGGTCAGTTCAGCCTTGCCTCCATTTAAAATGCCCATGGCTCTATCGAATGCGTCAACATTGTGTCACCGAGTTGCACAAACTCGAGTGATGTCAGGTGTAGTGCAGTATGCCGGTAGGATGACAACCGCGAAGGGACTTCATCTTTCTGGTAATGGATGAGGTGAAGCGGCAAGTTGTCACAGGCATCTATTGTCCATCGCTTCATTACATGAAAGATAGGTATCTTCCGCACCCCCAAATGAAGAAGAACCTGGATGTAAAGGCAGGTTGGGTTGTTGGATAACATTCAGACATGAAGATAAAAAGATGGTTAACTGAAGGTCACAAATTTTTTTAATTGAAGGAACTCGCATAGAGGCGGTAGAGTCAGGGATAACTGAGGGAGTCCTGGATTAGGGGGTGTTCGGGTAGCCGGACTATACCTTCAGCCGGACTCCTGGACTATGAAGATACAAGATTGAAGACTTCGTCCCGTGTCCGGATGGGACTTTCCTTGGCGTGGAAGGCAAGCTTGGCGATGCGGATATTCAATATCTCCTACCATTGTAACCGACTTTATGTAACCCTAACCCTATCCGGTCTCTATATAAACCGGAGGGTTGTAGTCCGTAGGCAATCAACTCCATACACAACAATCATACCATAGGCTAGCTTCTAGGGTTTAGCCTCCTTCATCTCGTGGTAGATCTACTCTTGTACTACCCATATCATCAATATTAATCAAGCAGGAGTAGGGTATTACCTCCATCGAGAGGGCCCGAACCTGGGTAAAAAACATCGTGTCCCTTGTCTCCTGTTACCATCCGGCCTAGACGCACAGTTCGGGACCCCCTACCCGAGATCCGCCAGTTTTGACACCGACATTGGCGCTTTCATTGAGAGTTCCTCTGTGGCGTCGCCTTCAGGCCCGATGGCTCCTTTGATCATCAACAACAATGCGGTCCAGGGTGAGACTTTGCTCCCTGGACAGATCTTCGTCTTCAGCGGCTTCGCTCTGCGGGCCAATTCGCTCGGTCACCTGGAGCAGATCGAAAGCTACGCCCCTGGCCATCAAGTCAGGTTTGGAAGCTTAAACTACACGGCTGACACCCACGGAGACTTGATCTTCGACAGGCTCGAGCCACGGCCAAGCGCGCCGCACTATCTCGAGGGGCATGATCTAGCTCTGCCCCCAGACAGTGTCCTGGAGGCCGCACACGCATCGGTTCCGACCCCTAACTCGGAGCCTATTGCGCCAATCGAGGATGAGCGGTTGGACGTCACCTCGAGGGCTGCGATCCCAAAAGCGATCGAGCCGAATGCTAGCCCCGCACTCTGCACGACCCGTGACTCCGAGGATCCAGACTCCTCCCCGGACTCCGAACCCCCCGCGCCCCTGCCAATCGAGTCCGATTGGGTGCCGATAATGGAGTTCACCGCCGCAGACATCTTTCAGCATTCGCCTTTTGGCGACATCCTGAATTCTCTTAAGTCTCTCTCTTTATCAGGAGAGCCCTGGCTGGACTACGGTCAGCGAGGGTGGAATACGGACGATGAGGAAATTCAAAGCCCACCCACCACCCACTTTGTAGCCACTGTCGATGATTTAACCGACATGATTGACTTCAGCTCCGAAGACATCGACGGCATGGACGACGATGTAGGAGACGAAAAGGAACCAGCACCTGTAGGGTGCTGGAAGGCCACCTCGTCATATGACATATATATGGTGGACACTCCAAAAGATGGAGATGGCGATGGAATAGTGGGGGATGACGCCCCCAAGAAACAGCCAAAGCGCCAGCGTCAGCGGCGCCGCTCTAAATCCCGCCAAAGCAAAAACGGTGATTCCGGCACGGGAGATAATACTACCCCGGATAGCACCGAAGAACACCCACCTCAGCAAGATTCGGCACAGGAAGATGGAGAAGCCAACCCTCATGAGAGAGCGGCAGACCGAGAGGTCGAGGATGATAACTATACGCCTCCCTCCGAAGACGAGGCAAGCCTCGATGACGACGAATTCGTCATACCATCAGACCATGCCGAACAAGAGCGTTTTAAACGCAGGCTTTTAGCCACAGCAAGCAGCCTCAAGAAAAAGCAGCAACAGCTTAAAGCTGCCCAAGATTTGCTAGCTGACAGATGGACTGAAGTCCTTACGGCCGAAGAGTATGAACTCGAACGCCCCTCCAAGAGTTACCCGAAGCGCAGGCCACTACCCCGATCAGAGGAGGAAGAACCTACATCACCAGCGCATGACATGGCAGACCGGCCACCTCGCGGCCGCGACAGAGAGGCCTCTCGGCCCTCCACCCAAGCCATGCCCCAACGCCGCTCAACTAAGGCACGGGAAAATGCGCCCGACCTGCGAGACATACTGAAGGATAAGGCAAGACAAACAAGATCGATCTACGGATCGCGCAGGCGCCCTAAAGCATGTGACAATGATCTTCACTACGGATACAACAAATCTGGTCGGGTCGAACACAACAGACATAGCTCTTCCGAGCTACATCGTGATATAGCCCAGTACAGAGGCGCCGCACACCCGCTATGCTTCACGAATGAAGTAATGGATCATAAAATCCCAGAGGGTTTCAAACCCGTAAACATCGAATCATACGATGGCACAACAGATCCGACAGTATGGATCGAGGACTATCTCCTTCACATCCACATGGCACGCGGCGATGATCTACACGCCATCAAATACCTCCCGCTCAAACTTAAAGGATCGGCCCGGCATTGGCTTAACAGCTTGCAAGCAGACTCAATCGGTTCTTGGGAGGACCTGGAAGCCGCATTCCTCGACAACTTCCAAGGCACTTACGTGCGACCGCCAGATGCCGACGACTTAAGCCACATAATTCAGCAGCCAGAAGAATCGGCCAGACAATTCTGGACACGGTTCCTAACAAAGAAAAACCAGATAGTCGACTGTCCGGACACAGAGGCCCTAGCAGCCTTCAAGCATAACATCCACGACGAGTGGCTTGCCCGGCACCTGGGACAGGAAAAGCCGAAATCCATGGCAGCCCTCACGACACTCATGACCCGCTTTTGCGCGGGAGAAGACAGCTGGCTAGCTCGCAGTAACAACTTATCAAAGAACCCTGGTAATTCGGATACCAAGAACAAAAGTGGCAGGACACGTCGGAATAAGCAAAAATGCCGTGTTAACAGCGACAACAATGAAGACACGGCAGTCAATGCCAGATTCAAAGGCTATAAATCCGGTCAGCGGAAAAAGCCATTCAAAAAGAATACTCAGGGCCCGTCCAGTTTGGACCGAATACTCGATCGCTTGTGCCAGATACATGGCACCCCCGAAAGGCTAGCCAATCACACTAACAGGGATTGTTCGGTGTTCAAGCAGGCAGGCAAGTTAAGGGCCGAAAACAGAGACAAGGGGTTGCACAGCGACGACGAGGAGACCAAGCCGCCGAACAACAATGGACAGAAGGGCTTTCCCCCACAAGTGCGGACGGTGAACATGATATACGCAACCCACATTCCCAAGCGGGAGCGGAAGCGTGCGCTACGGGACGTATACGCGATAGAGCCAGTCGCCCCAAAGTTCAACCCATGGTCCTCCTGCCCGATCACTTTTGATCGAAGGGACCATCCCACTAGCATCCGTCATGGCGGCTTCGCCGCATTGGTTCTCGACCCAATCATCGACGATTTCATGTCACAAGAGTCCTCATGGACGGCAGCAGTAGCCTGAACCTGCTTTATCAGGATACAGTGCGGAAAATGGGCATAGATCCCTCAAGGATTAAGCCCACAAGAACGACCTTTAAAGGCGTTATACCAGGTGTAGAAGCCAACTGTACAGGCTCAGTAACACTTGACGTGGTCTTCGGATCCCCGGACAATTTCCGAAGCGAAGAGTTAATCTTCGATATAGTCCCGTTTCGCAGTGGCTATCACACCCTGCTCGGACGAACCGCATTCGCAAAGTTCAATGCGGTGCCGCACTACGCATATCTCAAGCTCAAGATGCCAGGCCCTCGAGGAGTAATTACGGTCAACGGAAACACCGAACGCTCCCTCCGTACGGAGGAGCATACGGCGGCTCTCGCAGCGGAGGTACAAAGTAGCCTTCTCAGGCAATTCTCTAGTCCGGCCATTATAAAGCCAGACACTGCCAAGCGCGCCCGGAGTAACCCACAGCAGGACCGCCTGGCACACTCTGAGCAAGCGTAGCAATGCGGCCCCAACCCCAGCTTCCGCGACATAGCGAAACCAGTACCTCGCGTACATAACTACGCCCTTGAAATACCATGGGCACAGGGGAAGGGGCACAATAACGGCACGCCCAAAATACGGCTTAAAATGTACTAGGGGCTGCCAGATTCCTTTTTTTAATTTTTTCTCACTTTCAGGACTCCATACTTCGGACGACCTGTTCGGTAATTCGACTGCCGCACAAATGATGCAAGATCCAGGGAGGCAGACAAGCCATGCCGCATTATGGAACTCCCAGGTGGTCTCTGTTACGAGCAGTATACCTGTTTTAAATACAATTCCGCGGCCTGCCCCTGGTCAGGACATACTGAATAGTCCAATATCTTTTGCTTACCGCACTATTTGTATCGTTCGGCTTTGATAAATAGCCTCTCTATAAACAATGCATAGCTTTTGTCTATTTTCTGCATTACTCTCTTTTATATATGTTCATTAATGACATGTTGCACCCGTACACTGTGGTACGGCAAGTACGCCAGGGGCTTCAGTACCCTTTAATATGGTGTGAGAAGTCCGTACACTTTCACAAGTGCGGCACCCCAAACTTATAGCACTATATGCATTGGCTCCGAATCATGATTTGGGTCAATAGTTGGGTTTGCCCGGCTCCTATGTTTTGGTGCCTTATGTTCCGCTATATCGGCTAAGGTAGCACTAGGAGAACCACTGCGATTGTGCCCCGGTTGAGCTGGGTTAAGCACCTTAGTGGAGAAAGCTAAAACTGATTGTCATGATGAGGCGAGAGACCGGTCGCTGTTCGAGAGGTTTTTCGAGTCCCTAAAGACTTATGCCGCTTCGAGCGAGGAGCTGGATTTGTCTGGCCAAGGCGTGGATAGCGCCCCGAACTCGGTCTTCCGAACTAGGGGCTTCGCCGAAATTTAAAATTATAAAGTTCTATGGCTAAGTGAGAGTGCTCAAGCATTATAGTCCGATTGCCTGGTTCGTTGTGCTGAGCGCCTCCTCGAAGGACCCAACTATGGGAAAAAGAGCGCTCAGGTTTATCCCGAACACCCCAGCACTAGTGGCATGGGGGCAGAAGCCGACGACTGGCCATCTCTCAATTTTTTGATAAACGGCCGCACAGAAAATAATATTTTAAATTCAACAAGCATTGCTTAAGCGCCTATGAACAAGTTTTCAGCGCACAGGATAAAAACGAGCGAGTTTATTCAAAAATTACATCCTTGGTACATTCATCCGCCACAAGGCGGGCACCCGCAAGAACATCCTTATAGTAGTTCTCGGGCTTGCGATGCTCCTCCCCCGACGGCGGCCCGTCCCTCACAAGCTTTTCACCGTCTAGCTTACCCAGTGCACCTTTGCACGGGCAAGGGCCCTACGGGCACCTTTGATGCAGACGGAGCGCTTGATGACCTCAAGCCTTGGACAGGCCTCCACCAGCCGCCGCACCAGTCCGAAGTAGCTCCCAGGCAGGGCCTCTCTGGGCCACAGCCGAACTATGAAGCCCTTCATGGCCTGTTCGGCTGCCTTGTGGAGCTCGACCAGCTATTTCAGCTGGTCACTCAATGGCACAAGGTGTCCGGCCTCAGCATACTGAGACCAGAACACCTTCTCCGTCGAGCTGCCCTCTTCAGCTCGGTAGAATGCGGCGGCGGCGGATACGCTGCGGGGAAGATCTGCGAATGCCCCTGGAGAACTCCGGATTCGGGTAAGTAACAAGTAGTTTACTTTTATACTTCTGCTTTGCATAAAGAATGCCTTACCCGCTGCTATCTTCTTCATCTCCTCCAACTCTTGGAGGGCCTTTTGGGCTTCGGCCTTGGCAGACTTAGCAGTCTCAAGGGCCGCCGCGAGCTCGGACGCTTGGGTCTTTGACTCAAGCTCCAAACTCTCATGTTTTTTCATGAGAGCCTGAAGCTCTTGCTGCACCTCGCCGACCTGAGCCCCAAGTTTCTCTGGCTCGGTGCGCTCCGCGGCCATTTTCTTTTCGGCCTCGGGCGGCGCCTGCTTGAGGGTCGCCACCTCAGTCGTGGCCCCTATAATAAGCAGTGCAATCCTGTTATTTTTTGCAATCAAGCCTCTCTATAGGCACTTTTTCTGTAAGGTATTTCCTACCTTCTTTTTCCTCGAGCTGCCGCTTGGCAAGGCCGAGCTCTTGCTCGGTCCACTTGAGGTCCTGTTTCAGGACACCCACCTCCGCAGTCAGTGCGGCGGTGGATAGCAGCAAAGCCTGCACACACATATTGACTCTTTATTGTTAGACTCCTGCAAAATTTACTAGATCCTCTATTCGGCTTTTCTTTCCGAATGCCAAACAGAGCATCAGGGGCTACTATCTATGCGGTACTATTTATATATATATTTTTACTTACCTCGAAGCCTGTTAGAAGGCTAGCGCAAGCTTCAGTTAGTCTGCTCTTGGCGGACTGAACCTTCTGGATCACCGTACTCATAATAGTACGGTGCTCCTCGTCGATGGAGGCGCCATCAAGCACCTCAAGCAGATTGTCCGGCACCTTTGGTTGGACGGAGGCCGCCGGCTCAGAAGGCTTGCTCCTCTTGGAAGGAGTTCGCCTACCGCGGTCTGGAACTGTTGAAGATTTCGGCGCGGTGTCTGGCACAAAGCCGGACTTAGAGCCCTGGGGGGTCTTGTCCCCTTTACTCCTGGGGTCCGGGAGGTCGCCTTGCGGCTCCTCTAGGACCGCCTCCTCCTGCCCCGGAGCTTGTTGCGATGCCACTTCGGCGTCGTCCACAGTGCGGGGCAAGACAGCGGGCGGAACTGAGTTCACGTCCGATGAATCCAGGGAGCCGCTCGACGACTCGGTGAATTCGGCCCGGGGCGGACTGCATAATTACATTCGACATTAGGGAAAGCTATGCGACAAAGGAACATCATGAGTTATTCTGATATCCGAACTTACGATTTCGCCGGACGCTTGGCCCTGTTTGGACACTCCTCTTTGCCCTCTTCGGCATTGGGGGCGTAGTCCGTCGGAGGGGTCTTCCTTTTCCTAGACCCCTCGGCCTCCCCCGTTGGGGCGGTCTTCCTCTTCTCTCCTCCCTCCGCTGGGGGGGAGAGTTTTCTTCTTCCTCCTCCTCGTTTTCACGGGAAGAGGGCGTCTCGGACTCATCAGACGACGAGTCCGACACCACCGCGTTACGGGCACTCTTTCGAGTCCCCGTGGTCTTCTTCTTCTTGGCCTTCTTTTCCGGCACCACATAAGGCGCCGGAGCCAACGACTTCACTAGTAGAGCTGGGGCTGGGTCTTCGGGCAGCGAAGCCGGACAGTTAATTGGTCCGGATATCGCCCGCCAAGCCTGTCAAAGGTAAGGGAGTTTAGATCCCGCATAGAGTTAAACTATGAAAAAAGCTGAACACCCTGTAAAAGGTGAAAATAGCTTACCTCGCTAGCGTGACGCTCCGAGCTGTATCCGCGGTCCTCGGAAGCGGATGCGGGAGCCTTGACACCTTTGATTAGTGCCTTCCAGACGTCTTCATACGTCGTGCCGAAGAGCCTGTTAAGGGTTCGGTGCTGTGCCGGGTCGAACTCCCACAGAGTAAAGTCCCGTCATTGACACGGGAGGATTCGGCAAACGAGCATGACCTGGACTACATTTACAAGCCTGATTGGCTTGTTTACCAGGGACTGGATGCATGTCTTCAGTCCGGTCACCTCTTCCTCGTTACCCCACGATAGGCCCGTCTCTTTCCAGGACATGAGCCGCGTGGGGGGTCCGGATCGGAACTTGGGGGCTGCGATCCATTTCGGATCGCGCGGCTCGGTGATGTAAAACCACCCGGCTTGCCACCCCTTTAGGGTCTCTACGAAGGAGCCCTCGAACCACAGGACGTTGGCAATCTTGTCCGCCATGGCGCCTCCGCACTCCGCCTGGCTGCCGCGCACCACCTTGGGCTTGACGTTGAAGGTCTTGAGCCAGAGGCCGAAATGGGGGCAGACGCGGAGGAAAGCCTCGCACACGACGATAAACGCCGAGATGTTGAGGACGAAGTTCGGGGCCAGATTGTGGAAATCCAGGCCATAGTAAAACATGAGCCCCCGGACAAATGGGTGGAGTGGAAAACCCAGTCCGCGTAGGAAGTGGGGAAGCAATACTACCCTCTCATGGGGCCTTGGGGTGGGGAGAAGCTGCCCCTCCTCGGGAAGCCGGTGCGCGATGTCTTTGGACAAGTATCCGGCCTTCCTTAGCTTTTTGACATGGCCCTCCGTGACGGAGGAGACCATCCACTTGCCTCCCGCTCCGGACATTGCTGGAGAAGGTTGAGGTGGGAAGTGCGGGCTTGGGCGCTGGAGCTCGAGTGCGCAGGAGATGGATAGGCAAAGGAGGAAGAAGGCGTAGGTAAAAAGGTGGATCCTTATCCCCTTATATGGGCGGATGCGGTTGTGCGTCCCCACCAGCCTAGTAAAACTCGCTTGTCTCCCAAGCGCCGTGACAAATGGCGCGGTTGGGTTGCCCACGTCCGTATTGATGAGAATCCCGTAAAAGGGGTACACGATCTCTACTTTGACAAGACGTGCCAAGGAAATCGCCTTGCAAAACGTGCTGAGGTGGAAAAGTAAAAACGATTCGAGTAAAGGACTTGGTCGTAGTGTGATGACGCACTGCGGAATACGTCGGCAGATTTGATTTGTGTCAATATTATTCTCTCTGTGGCAATATGTGGAAACTTATTTTGCAGAGCCGGACACTACTCTTGGTGTTTACAATCTTCTACGAAGGACTTGGAGGAGGAACCCGCCTTGCAATGTCGAAGACAATTTGCGCGTCGGACTCATTGTCATTGAAGCCTGGTTCAGGGGCTACTGAGGGAGTCCTGGATTAGGGGGTGTTCGGGTAGCCGGACTATACCTTCAGCCGGACTCCTGGACTATGAAGATACAAGATTGAAGACTTCGTCCCGTGTCCGGATGGGACTTTCCTTGGCGTGGAAGGCAAGCTTGGCGATGTGGATATTCAAGATCTCCTACCATTGTAACCGACTTTATGTAACCCTAACCCTATCCGGTCTCTATATAAACCGGAGGGTTGTAGTCCGTAGGCAATCAACTCCATACACAACAATCATACCATAGGCTAGCTTCTAGGGTTTAGCCTCCTTCATCTCGTGGTAGATCTACTCTTGTACTACCCATATCATCAATATTAATCAAGCAGGAGTAGGGTATTACCTCCATCGAGAGGGCCCGAACCTGGGTAAAAAACATTGTGTCCCTTGTCTCCTGTTACCATCCGGCCTAGACGCACAGTTCGGGACCCCCTACCCGAGATTCGCCGGTTTTGACACCGACAATAACCTTGATAGCATGGCAACAAAGCATCCCCATGTGCTCAAACAAGCCGCATTCGCATGTGTACCGAGCGCCACCTTCATGGAGATCGACAACATGCATCTCGCGACACCACTTCTCTCACTTCTCAGCTTCAATGTGCCGCACATGGTACCTCGTGCCTCATTCGACTTCCTCGACATCATATCTTCCCACACGGTACAAAGCCTGACCAAGCATCTCAAACATCGTCCGGGTGTACACCTGGCTCGCATGCTCTTCCAGAGGGAAATTGTATCGGAGAACTACACCGCCCTGCCAGGAAACCAGCCGAAACTTGTTAGCAAAAAAGACAGTAACGCACGGTCAAGTTCTGGTCGCACATACCGGCCTTGTTCTCTTCTCTTGGAACCCTTCTTCAGCTTCTCGGTCGAACTGCAACTTGCTGTATTGTTTCACAAATAGGTTCATGGGGCAAGCCGGGGGAATGTAGCCCTTCAACAAATGGTTCGCACTTTCGCTCCTTTGCGTACTGGTTTGCTTCGCACAGAACTTGCCACTAAAATAAGGTTTTGCCCACTTGTGCCTAACCTCGAAAATCTGGATCAGGAAGGTGTTGTTGTGGAGCTTGTATTTGTCAAGCAGTTCAGCCCAAGCAGCTTCGAACTCATCGACAGTTAGCATTTCATTGACAACCTTGTGCAACGCCGCCCTAAAATCACTCTGTTTCGTGTAATGCGGCCCGAGGTGCTCTTTCGCCTTCCGAAGCACATGCCACTTACACCAGCGGTGTGTGGTATTAGGCATCGTTTGTTCGATAGCGACCTCCATAGCCCGCGCTTGATCTGCAAATACCAAATCCTTATCAGGCTTCATACCAAATGCAAAAAGACATAAATCGGGGGAATGGTGCGGTAGTAAACCAACCGGTTAGTATTGTTTTTGGAGGCCTGCCACCCATCAGTCTAATAAACTCGGTGAATACCCAATTAAAACTCTCAATTGTTTCTTCCCTCATCATGACACCCCCCCCCCCCATGATGATGCTCT
>NC_041380.1:542152434-542177038 GCF_002162155.2 Triticum dicoccoides | reverse complement strand
AAGTGATTGTTCACCCCCACAAACAACCCGAAAGGCATGTCATATAGATTTGTCTTGTAAGTTGTGTCAAATGTTATGACATCACCGAAATTGTGGTACTGCATTTTGCTTCTACCATTAGTCCACAACAAGGTTTTATCTTGCTTTCTTTATCAACCTCAACCACATACGAGAACTCTGGATCATTTGACCCCAGCTCGGAGAATACATCCATAGTCTTGCGTACATCATCGTCTGCCTACTCCCTACTAAGCTTTCCACAGAAAGTTCTAAGGCACCTCTTCGTAAACGACACATTCTCCATTCTCCCAAACAGACTGCCAATGATGATGTACACCTTCCCCAGATTAACATTGTTCTGCCGCAACTGCTTCACAAGGTCCCTGGTGTACGTGTCAATGCGCCAGTGTGATGGCCAGTGCAGCTTCTCCGCACAAGTCCGAAGCAGTTCATGGTTGTGTGAAGCACGGTTCTCCGATACATACCATCCCCCGTCATCCGTCCGGTGCAGACGCAGCATGGCGGCACAATTGCTCCTCATGGACGAGTTGTTCTCCCTCTCTGGTTTGCCCTGCAATTGATTTCAACAGGAAATTCACCAAAAAAATGTCAGTTTACTTCTGCAGAAAACAAGTTGCACTTTCTCGACTACACACTCAAAAGCACGAAAAGAAAAACCAAAACCAGGTAAGTATCTTATAGCACAGCCGCATACGATCTCCTGCATACACTTGGTCCCATTGACATTCTGCCTGCTCTTGCCATAACGAATCCCAAAGCCAACTTCCCATGAATAAAGATTGTAAAATTCATACGCCTCTGGCAGATAATCGAAAATTATGCCAAGCGCGGGGTTGACAACTACATCAGTTCCCCTGTCAGCAAATCCTCTTATGGCAGCTTCTAGTCCCGGCACACGATCAACTACTACCGACCGCTCGTCTGGTCCTTGTGGCCCTCTTGCCCTGCCAACATTAGCAGGAGAACAAGTAAGAAAAACACGAAAGCATGCCGGTATTGGGGATAACTTTTTTTCATTTCAATTTTGCATTTTCATTTTCATTCATAAAAATCAATAAGTCGTGGCCAGTGTGACGGCAAGTGTAATGAAAACGGGACACCATTTCCCCTGGAACTAACCCCTGCAAGGACACTAGCTTAGTACTACGCAATTCACGGTTTTCGCGGCCACTAGGTTAACCTGAGTATTACCTGTAACCACCCTCAGTTCATGTCCCCAAAACATTTGTTACTCTATGATTGGCCAGCTTTATGTGTTCGTGATAGGAAAATACAAAACCCAGCTAGACTAATGCGCCAATTCGCCAAGGTTGCCCCTACTAGTCTGGATTCAGATTACCGGACCAGTGATCAAAACTACCGCAGGCGGGTTGTCCGGCGATGGAGGCCCTCTACCTAACTAACTACCCCAATAATCAGAAGAAAAAAGGGATGTACTGGGAAAGCGTTATACTTATTATCTGCGTATATGCAAGTTCAGAATGTAAAACATCTTGAAAGTGGACCGCAAACTATAACTGAACAGAGTGCGATTGCCAAGGCCATTCACTCCCGCAAGACCGCTGGTGCCTGGGAGCTGCAAATTCGGGAACTTTGTGGTAATACATTGCTATCCTGGCTATGTTAGGCTAAAGGCCTTAATCATCATACTTTCACGCCTTTCATGAATCCCATATAATATGATTGGCAAAATGACGGGATCTAACTTCATAAAATACCAACCCCAGCATGAGTTGACACCAAGGCATGTACAAAATATACTAAATCAACCCAGTCTTGGTTCAGATGTTGCAAAAATTGAAATCCGCCAGATAACTAATGCCTAGATGCACGTATGCCTGACAATCAATAAAAATGGTTTTGGCACGAGCATAAGAACATCAACGATATACCTGCGCGTCCAGCCAACTCTGATGGTGGTGTTTACGGCTGCTCGGGCACAGTGGGGGGAGGACTGTACGGAGCCGCGTGAGATGACGGGCGGCGTCGACCCAGCGGCGCTCCTGGACGCCACATCGCCTCCCCAGAGCTGAAAGTGGTGCAGGACCCGCCGGAGAACTCTACATCAGGAGAACCCCTCTCTGCCCCCGCTGCGCGCCCCCCTGATCCGGCGGACGAATGTCAGGAGAGAACGCTCGCACGACTGCATCCGGGGAGCCTACGACCGAAGCGGCCGCCGCGGCGACGCCGCCGCCCGAGGTGGACGCCCCCAAGCGCGCTCCTGGATCTCTGGCCGCCGACGTCGATCTGCAGCACCGGCGAGCGTAGCAACATCGTTAGTTGTATACTATATTCCAACTGCAAACATTATAAAGGAACAGAGATTTCACTCACCCAGATTCTGTGCCGCTCACCGACGTTGCCGTTCGGAAATCGCCATGAGCAGAAAATGACGAACCACGGGGCGCCACCACTACCTCCGGCTCGTCGCGGTCCTACGCGCAGATGTGAAAAGGGACCCCGTGCTAGACGTAGGACAAGGGCTGGAACCTGGACACACTCCACCTAGCCAGGGCCCGCCTGTTAAAATTAATAATGTACCGCCCTGCACGCTCTGAGCGGACTGACCCTGCGTACGTCAAAACAGTATGATGCGACCCCACCGAAAGCGATGTGTCCGCTGTATTTGCGTGTACCCATCGAATGTATGCCCGCTTAATTACTTTCACGTTTTCTTTGCACACATCACCTCGCGCGTCGCGGCCATCGATGCGCTGCGTGCAGGAAGGCCGCTCTCGGTTTAGAGTAATGATCTAAAATGTCTTATAAAAATTTACAGAGGGAATAGTACCTAGTAAAAGTTAAAAAAAAAAGGAGAGAGTGAGAGAAAGCCGGGTCAGCAGCTCGTTGGGTGCTGGTGCTGACAAGGGAGCAGAGTTCGTGGATCGCCGGTGGCCGCCGATCTCTCCACGACGGCCGGAAGGTTCTTTTATGCTCTGAAATTGCTCGATTTTGAAACAAGTTAGTAGCAAAGTGGAGTCCTGTAGATTCTCTGCCAAGATAACATCAAATAATCTCCTATGCAGCTCTTCCTTTCAATTGTACACTGTTGAAACCTATATGCAACAGGACAAAATTTTCATAACCAAATGCAATACCCTATAGCGATTCTCTGAAATCCAATGCAGCTATCTCAGGAGCATCAAGCAAGCAAAATGCTGATGTCAAAATCAGACAAACATTGAATTACACCGAGCAGACAAAAGTTAAATAGAAACTTTTGGCTAATCATTGTCAATCCTTAATTTTGTTGGCAGGACTCTTCTAAAGAATAACTTAATCATTTCTGTTCCTTCGGTTGCTATTAATCTCATCATCCAAAAATCCCAAACATCGTAGCAGTTAGTAGTTCAGAATAGGCAGCAGTAAAATTGTAAACATAGAGATAAACAAGCAATCTTGCTATTATCTAATATAAGCTACAATGGAGAATCAGAATATTATTTAACCCAGTGACAGGTCCAGAAAACCGTAACAAAGAGCACCTACCTTATATTTTAGAAAGATCCGAACCAAACAAAAATGGATCTGTCTGATCTGCACCCAATACACTCCCACTGCTTTTACGTTAGCATTTGTGAACCAAACAATGCTGATATAGTGTTTGTTTTCTTCTATTCTGTCATTGGCCTGTGCAGGAATCTCTTCCGTGGCTGAAGATGAGGAAAAATCCACTACTGGCACCTGGAGCTGTTCTAACGGCCTGGGCCGGAGCACTCTACTACTTCCAGAAGGTGGGATCACAGGAGTTCTCTGAAAATGATCAAGCTCTGGATGAACTATGAGCCCAGGGCTACGCCATCGACAATAGCAACTGGTTGGAAATCAAAGGCCTAACCGACGAACTCGGAAGTCTGGAGATGTCTTCTTTGCAATTTGGGAAAGAAAACACATCGATAGTAGCTCAGCTCTCAGGCTCAGAACCTAGGCCCTGAGGCCGGATGAGAAAGCACAAGCCTAGTTGGTCGGTAATTCAGGCTGGTGGAATTGGATTTGAAATGTTTGTGTTGTATCTTGTGTATGTTACTCCCTCCGTTTCAAAATAGATGACTCAACTTTAATACAAAGTTGAGTCATCTATTTTGAAACGGAGAGAGTAGTTAGCTAAAAAGATAAATAAACAAACCGTTTCATCACTTGAATTGGATTGTTGGCTCTTTTTCACATCAATGTTTTTCCTTTTGCTCTAGCTGAAAGGCTAGATTTTTCCTGTGGCGGTGAGCTGCGGCATTCTGATTGGCCAGTTCCCTTGGAAATATGTCATCGGGCCCAATCAGGAGGAGTCTTCTTGGTCAACAGAGGAAGGAGGTGGCACTAGCCGTGGATGGAAGACTAGTCATAATGGGGAGTAACTTAGACTAGTACCATCACATTTTACTAGGCTATGTTACTACCTCCACAATGGGTAGTAATATGTGTGTGTTGTCATGTTATGGTTCATTTATTAGCCTATAGACTCATATTGTCTTGATATGTATGATGTTACAGTAACTAGCTAAGTTACCATCATCACCTCTTTCATCATTAAATATGTGTCACATAAGCAAAATTATCTTGAAAAATGTGATGTTACTAGTGATGTTACTCCTACTGTGGCCAGTCGAAGAGTGGCGGACACCGACGGCCTTGATTGCCACTTCGGATC
The DNA here is from genome assembly GCF_002162155.2 of Triticum dicoccoides. NCBI lineage: Eukaryota > Viridiplantae > Streptophyta > Magnoliopsida > Poales > Poaceae > Triticum > Triticum dicoccoides. The sequence continues at coordinate 542,172,372 of NC_041380.1, read as the reverse complement.
TCTTAGCAGGAAAAGTAAAGCCCCCTCATATTTACATAGTGGACCTTATCCTTTTCGTAATATTGCGCAATGTCACCGAAAGCCCAGACAGAGGCAAAAAGAATTATATTTTTCCGAGACTGAAATTTTCTGATAAGTATGGTTTCGGATTATGCTCTATATTTTAGCAAACATCATAGACCTTATCATTTTTGTATTATTGCACATTACTACTGAAAATCTAGAGAGACAGAGAGGCAATGCTACCTTTGAGAAATCTATGAAAATTATTCTACAAGTGTGATTTCAGACTATGCTTTGTGATTTTTTAAAGAAAAAAATATATAACAATCAAACACCGGCTAGTTTATCTACTAATTAGTGATGGGAAGCAGAGAGCTAAGAGGAATCTGTATAGATTAAAGTGGGACGATGAAGAAGTACATGAATGATGATGGCGAAACAAATAAGAAAAAGAAACGAATAAAAGAGACATTTTAATGGAAGAAAGAAGAAGCCAAGCAAGATGACTGATTTGGAGGGATGTTCATTCTTAAGTTTGGCCATCATGGACATAGAAAGAGAAAGCTTGCAAGACGATAATAACACGAGATACGTGCTAAAAATTTGGCCATGGAGTTAACGTACTACCGATACTAGCTTGGTTTAACCATTGTAAAAGGATATCCAAGCTAGAAATTTTATGGCAACGACAACACAATTGATACCGAAAACAAACAAAGGTGTCTGAGGATATAAATAGACGTGGAGAATTTAGGTTGAATTTCAAAAAGATCCAATTTTTTTAATTTTATAACTAATGTTTTGATTAATGTGAGACAAATCATGATATGTGAGCAGGGACTACATGTCGCGACTAAAAAATGCTATCTATCAATCCTTGTGCCGTTTGGGTCACATTGATCATGATATGCAAGCAGGGACTACATGTCGTGGCTAAAAAGTGCTACATGTCAATCCTTAGGCCGGTTTGGGTTACGTCGATCATAATATGCAAGCAAGGACTACATGACACGGTTAAAAATGTTATCTATCAATCCTTCTACCGGTTTGGACATGTCACGTTGATCATGATATGCAAGCAAGGACTACATACCGCGGTTAGAAATGCTACCTATCAATTCTTCTACCGGTCTGGACACCTCATGAAAATGTTATTTATCAATCCTTGTGCCGGTTTGGACGTCTCATGAAAATTCTATTTATCAATCCTTGTGTCGGTTTGACGCCTCACGTTGGTCATGCCCTAGAGAAGGAGGAGCCTCTTGCTACGAAAACCACTATCCCCAGGGTGCTGCGCACAAAAGCGCGATAAATCCCAGACACTGGGCTCCAGTGGACCTCGCGATCGGGAGGTCTTCGTCTCCGCCTGGGAACGCTACCGAGATTTCTCCGTCCCTCTCCCCCCTCCCCCCTCACGCACCCAGCCGCGACTCGGCCGCAATGGCGGAGCCCGTGGCCAACGCGGCGGCGCCCGCCCCCGCCCCCGGCCGCCTCCGCAACGCCTTCGGCGGCGTGCTCTGCGCCTTTACCCTCATCCTCATCGGCGTCCTCGCCTTCTCGATCCGCCTCTTCTCCGTAAGATCTGATCCGCCCCCCCGCCCCCGTGCCTCCAGATCCGGTCCCGTGTTCGAACAGAGGTTCCGGAATTGCGTTTTTTTTCTCACGCGTCTCGCCGTTTCGGTGCCGCAGGTGATCAAGTACGAGAGCGTGATCCACGAGTTCGACCCCTACTTCAACTTCCGCGTCACTCAGGTTCGATTGCCCGGTTCCATTTTGTCGAGTTCTGTTCTGGAGCGCGCGGAATTGGGTTCTCAGCTCTTAGCGGGCTGCATAATGTGTTGTTGTGACTTGTGAATCTGGGGGAGGGTTCTGGGTTTTGGAAATTGACCGCTGTCTGGTAGATTTCGTCTGCTATGGATGATTTGTGGGAGTATAGGGCAAGCAGTTGGTTGCAGTATGAACATGAGAAGGCTGGCTTGATGCAGTTATGCACTGTATCTGTTCTGAATTACTCCTACTTGTGCAGTTTCTGTCGAAGAATGGAATCTACGAGTTCTGGAACTGGTTTGATGATAGGACATGGTAAGAGCCTCACAGGCAGCTGAATCATTTGGTATTGTACGGGTTATTTGCAAAGCGGAACGCACGAGTAGAATACATGGCTGAATTATCTTCTGCTGCTTCTGTTTCAGGTATCCCCTTGGTCGTGTGATTGGTGGCACTGTGTATCCTGGGTTGACTTTGACAGCTGGAAGCATTTGGTGGTATGTTATCGTAGGAGCACACCATTCTCGCTCTCCTTCCAGTTACTGAAAATGTGACTAAAATATTTGATCGGTCTACTAGGTTGGTTAATGCTCTGAACATCCCATTGTCGGTGGAGACTGTCTGCGTGTTCACTGCTCCAATTTTCTCTGCAATCGCTTCCTGGGCTACTTACCTCTTGACAAAGGTTGTTTTTTCACAGAAGCATGCATTCTCACAGTAGCCACTCATTTGGTAATTCTCTTCTCATTAATGTTGCTTTTCTATAGGAGGCAAAGGGCACTGGAGCTGGATTGATGGCAGCAGCCATTCTGGCAATGGTAAATTGCTCTTGTTTTATAGATATTTTCATTTTCTTATGCCATGGTCGAAGTGGAAATACAAATACTTTTCGATGAAGCTAGGGACGCCATTAGGTGCCGTTAGCTTTACCTATCTTTGGTTGGGAATATAAAGTTTTGATTGAGGAACAATTCGCCATACGATTAGTGCTTACTGATTTTTGTTAGGCCGAACCGGTATTTGTAGAACAGTTGGAAGTAACTGAATGTCTGAAACTGCATGGCACATGGAAATCTTGATATAATACGACGTCATTGCCACTATTGAGAAGGACCCTGGCTGATGTCCTCAATTATCTGGAGTTCACAACCCATAGAACTCTTTTCAGGATCTGATTTTTGCACTGCCCCCCGCGCGCACACACACACACGCGCGCACACACACACACACGACAGGTTTAGACAAAATCAAGACATCCAATTTATTGCTGTTTCTTAGAATGCTGCATCACCTTTATGTGTTATCTTATGTGTCATTATTCATGAATCAGACTGCTCTTAACATTGTTACAGGTCCCTTCGTACATCTCAAGATCAGTTGCTGGCAGCTATGATAATGAAGCTGTAGCAATATTTGCCTTGGTATTCACATTTTATCTGTATGTAAAGGTAATGGTACATCTGATGCTTCTTCATTTGCCTTCATTTCTACATAGCATTATGTACTGACTTATTTATGAATAATATACAGACACTGAACACAGGATCACTCTTTTATGCAACGCTCAATGCTCTCTCATATTTCTACATGGTAAGCTTGTTGATTTTGATCTATGGTTTTTGAAATGAATATTATAATCATGCACTAGCTTTTTCCAGGTCTGTTCTTGGGGAGGCTACACATTCATCATAAACCTTATTCCGATGCATGTGCTGTTGTGCATTGTAACCGGTCGTTATTCTTCAAGACTGTACATTGCATATGCTCCCCTTGTAAGTGCATACATTTATGCTGCCGTTTCTTGAGTTGTAACACAAAAGATGAAAATACATCAATTGAACATGTCAGTACTCACTAGTACCATTTGTCTGGGAAATGATCTTATGTGCGATTAATTATTCGTTTGCAGGTTATATTGGGAACACTTCTGGCAGCTTTGGTACCTGTCGTTGGTTTTAATGCTGTATTGACATCTGAGCACTTTGCATCATTTCTGGTACTACATTCACGTTCTTATGCACTCCTTCTCTTCCTCTTGTGTTTCTCTGTTCAGTAAAATATTATTGAATCAATTGACTTACAATTTTCTTGCAACCGGTCCTTGTAAAATGAAGGTTTCTTGAGTTGTTGAATTCTAGATGTGTTGCAAAACATAAACATCAGTTTCAGTCACGAAATGTGTTTACTGGATGTTGCTTCCTTTGGTCCAAATGCAAACGCACATTTACCTTTCTTCAGTTCATCTATAAAATACACACAATAAAAGGATATATCAAGTTAATGGTACTTCTAAGTTAATTAAGTCACCTCTTGATTAGATGAGCAGTCCCAAAATACTGTGAACCTACGACACAACAAGCCACTCTTGCATAATTCTGGGGCGTAGCAATTGCAGTTTTCCTGGAAAATGACCACAGTGGCCAGCTGAGGTCCTGTAACTCTTTCACCTTCACTCCCATGATCCCAGTAAAGTTATCCATCAGTGGCAATAGGGAGGCCTGACATAATGGTCTCCGTTTTTCTCGACATCTATGTGCAATGAATACGTACAATATTTCTGCAACTGCATTATGCACACAAACTAAGGAGGTGCCGAATCGAAAAAAGTGTAACAACACGAGATCATGCTAGCCTATCGAAAGAGATTGTCTAACCACTCAACCCCTCTCCGAACTTCACAAATACTCAATAGGAATGAAGAAAATTCAATGACTGCACTCTTGATTTCATTGATAACGGTGTACTTGAATTGCAGGTGTTCATAATCCTTCATGTGGTTGCTTTTGTGTATTACATCAAAGGACTTTTGACTCCCAGGCTGTTCAAAATGGCTATGACTCTTGTTATAACTGTTGGCCTGTAAGTCTCTGACCTTATCTATCAGCTTGACGACATGAGGAACTATCAAATAATATCCCGCAAATATAAACGTTTGTTTTTGTTGAATTGGTGCCTTCTCATTCACTTTATATTAATAGATAATTCCTTCCCGCAGGGCTGTTTGTTTTGCAGTGGTAGCTATACTCGTAGCGTTGGTGGCATCTAGCCCAACAAAAGGCTGGAGTGGGCGCAGTTTGAGTCTACTGGACCCGTAAGTTCTCATGGATCTTATCAAATATACTTGTGATTTCAATTAAGAAACTGGGGCAGGAAACTGAGAAGCATGGTATAATTCTTAGTTTTGCCCAGCTGTATCCTTAGGTTTTGGAGTCGCTAACGAAATGTACTTTTGATGCTCATTCATTTAGACAAAGAAATGCAGTTTCTTTCACCAATTAGTACTTGCTTTAGATCTCTTTGATTGTACTTTCTTCTGTTCATACTGTCCTGATAAGAGTGCATTTGCTCTGTTTCTTTTTTGTACTAAAAGCTGCGGCATTATTTTTACCTTTTTGACAGAACCTATGCAAGCAAGTATATTCCCATCATTGCCAGTGTCAGTGAACATCAACCCCCCACCTGGCCCTCTTATTTTATGGATATCAATGTTTTGGCCTTCTTGGTTCCTGCTGGAATAATTGTAAGCAATACACCATTTGAATTGTGGTTGAATTAACATCAATCTTTATTCTAACTACTCATTTTTTAACATGATCCAGTCATGCTTCTTGCCTTTGTCCGATGCAAGTTCATTCATGGTCTTGTACTTGGTAACTGCGGTATATTTTTCTGGAGTGATGGTAAGTATATGTTGTACAGATATTATGTAGTCTTATGTTTTTTATATATCTACTATGTGTTAAAATCATGTTCACTGTCTGTTAGGTTCGACTTATGCTTGTCCTTGCTCCTGCTGCGTGCATTCTATCCGGGATTGCTCTTTCTTCAGCCTTCGATGTCCTCACACGATCTATGAAATTTCAGCTATCAAAACTATTTGATGATGGCCCTGCTATTGTACGGTTGTTTCATCTCTATCTTTTGCACTGTCTGAATTGAATCACTATATGCCTTGTTGAACAAGTTATTGAACACTTCTTTCTCCTGAAACTAAAGGGTAATGGTAGCCCAAATGGTTCTAGTGCTAGCACGGTCAATACAAGTTCATCCAAAAGTGAGAAGACTGAAAAATCTGAAGCAGCTCCAAAGGAAAAACCATCAAAGAAGAACCGGAAGAAGGACAGAGAAGTGACAGAAAGTGCTTCTGTGAAGCCTAAAAAGGAAAAGAGACTTTCGGTACTGCCTTTGGAAGCATCTATTGTGGGCACTCTTTTACTGATCGCGTTAGGTGGTTTCTATGTGGTAAGTTCACTGCCCTTAGTCTCTTGCCAGAAAGAATGTCTCTATACATAAGAGGGATACAATAAGAATGCCACCTTTGCAGGTCCATTGTGTGTGGGCTGCAGCTGAAGCTTACTCCGCACCTTCAATTGTGTTGACATCTCGTTCACGCGAGGGATTGCATGTTTTTGATGATTTCCGTGAAGCTTATGCATGGCTTAGCCATAACACAGATGTGGATGACAAGGTATGATCACCCCATGCCTTTTGTTATTATGTGTACTGTCTTCTCTTCTTACAGTAAGATGCTCTGTTGCAGGTTGCATCCTGGTGGGACTATGGTTATCAAACAACTGCTATGGCTAACAGGACTGTGATTGTAGACAACAATACCTGGAACAACACTCACATAGCAACAGTTGGTACAGCGATGTCATCCCCAGAAAAGGCAGCATGGGAGATCTTTGATTCTTTAGATGTTAAATATGTGCTTGTTGTGTTTGGAGGTTGGTGCTTTATGGACTTGAGAAAAATAAATTACTGGCCTGAAACCAGCAATCACAGATCTCTTAACATTTGAAGTTTCCTTTGCAGGTCTGGTTGGCTACCCTAGTGATGATATTAACAAGTTCCTTTGGATGGTTCGCATAGGAGGTGGTGAATTCCCTCACATCAAGGAGCCAGATTATCTTGTGAGTACTGGATTCCTTTCTTAGATGGTGCCCTCCACGTATTTTTGTTAGCATGAGTAAAAGAATAGTTAAACATGTGTGACTCTGCATATTTCATGTTTTTTCTGATTTTTTTGTGTCCTATATATTTGATAGAGAGACGGCCAGTACCGTGTTGATGCTCAAGCAACTCCAACTATGTTGAATTGCCTCATGTACAAGCTTTGCTATTACAGGTATGTTGTATAGAATTCAATAGGATAAGTTCAGTTGACGTCTCCATGCATGTTCTTTTGACATTTGTTTCCCCTTTGTTCCCCTCAGGTTTGTTGAAACTGATGGCAAAGGCTTTGACAGAGTAAGAGGATATGAAATAGGAAAGAAGCATTTCAAGCTAACACATTTTGAGGAGGTATTGTGATTTTACTCTCCTTACGGTTAGCTAATGTTGAGTTCGTCCATTTTTTCTACTTCAGTCCCTGCTTGTTGCTCACCTATCGTGGTGCTAAATAGGTTTTCACAACCCACCACTGGATGGTGCGCATTTATAAACTGAAACCTCAAAAGAACAGGATTAGGGGCAAGTTGAAGAAGTCGAAATCCGTAAGTCTGCCAGTGTACTAATTTTAACACCTATGCTTTCTTTCTTAGCCCATCCTAAACACACTTCATGATTTTGTTTGACCCGCAGAGTTCCAAAACTAGTTCGACGCTTGCAGCGGGGCGAAAGAAGAACCCATGGCAATGAAGAGAAACCGTGTTCCATTTACTTGAGGCTTGATATTGTAGCTCAACTGCACCAAGTTCAAAAGAACTAGAATACTACAGAACTAGATTAGAGATATCTGCATTGTTGTGCTCGTATTTGACCCCCTAATGTGTTCTTTCTGGAACCAGCCAAAGTTCTGATAGAATTTTTGATAGACGAGTTATGTTTTTCTCCCCCTTTGTTGGGACGCTACCTTTCGTGTCAACTTGCACCACAGATGTTAGGACTGTCATATGTACTCCCTCTGTCCCATAATATAAGAATGTTTTTCGTGTCAAAAATGCTCTTATATTATGGGGCGGAGAGAGTGGAATGGTGTCTATATGACACATGCCTGTTGCAAGTAGTTTTTCCGTACACAAAATCTGGAAAGTGGATGGCTGTTAATGCTTTCTAGGGAGGAGCACTAGAAGCCCTTAACCAGCCTCTAGAAGCACAACAACAATTGAGATCGGAAGCAGAACCAAAGACAAATTTCTTATTTTCTTTATTGAGAATTCTGGAGAGCTTTATTGAGAAATATTGTTCATAAGCAATCTATGTTGGAGACAAGAACCGAACACGTCTACCAAAATTGTTAGTCCTAGCAGGATGATGTTTTCCTGTGGTTTGGATGGTGCTATCCTACTCGTTGGCGGAGTTTCGGCGATGTTTTTCTGAGGTTTGGACTATTGATGCTATCCTACTCCTTGTTGGCAGATGTTCGGACACAAAGTTTTAAAACCACAAAAGTTTCCCTAGCGTCTCCCACAAAAATCCTTCAAAGTTATTGCCCATCTATTGCATCATGACTGATACGATTAAGGTCAAAAGCTTCACTCGGGGTTGATCTAACATGAAGAAGATGATCATCGGGCTTGTACAAACTATTAACTCCTTTACACCGTGGGCTCTCAAGTGATTGCTAATCATCATCTAGGAGTCACACACTCTTCAAGCGTAGCAAGCAAATCAAAGTCACTTTGGATGGACTCCTCAAAAAAAATCTTCAGTCAATTATGTCAAGAACCCATAGGATCTCTCTTACACACAAAGATAGACTTGAAGCAAAGAGATGGATTGCTAGGAAAGGGTTCAAGAAAGGGAGGAGCTTGGCCTTAAAACTTACAAAGTTCTTCTCTCAAATATGTGTCTAAGTCTCTCTAAACATGCACCCAACCCAAGGGGTGTGGGGGGTCTATTTACAAACAAAGAAAGTTGAAAGTTACTTTGAAAACATAACTAGCCTAGAAGTCCTGAAAGAAAAACTACTACCACACACTTTTTGAATGGCCAGAGAGAAATAACATTTCCGGATGCGTGCGACACTTGGAGGTATTGGGTTGTCCAGTAAGCCTCTTAGAAATCTAATACCCGATGGTACTAGGAACAAAAAGCTTGGAGGTACCAGACATATTTCCAACTCAAAAAGCTTGGAGGTACCCGATGGTACTAGTATATTTCCAACTCACAAAAAGTTCCAGGGTCAACAAAGCATGTCTCAGGGGGAATTTGTGCAGAAATGACTATGTCTGAGCTAGAAGGTATCAAATAGGATTTTCTCGGGAGTATCGGACCTGTAATATGACAGAGAGCTGAAACAAATGGAGGGGTGCAAGGAAGTGCCAAAAAACATTAGGCTTGGATGTACTTGAGCTAACAGAGATGGTCTCAGTGGAAACATAGCACAACAGTGACAAAGAAAAGATCTAGGCAGTTTTTGAAGCAAATCGAGGAACTAGGTTTGCTAAGCAAAAACTCTTATTCCTCACAGACTCGATAGTACCAGGTTGAGAATACTCGAAAGTACTATGGAAGTGAGAAAGTAGATGAATGGAGGGAGTGGAAAACATTTTTTTAGGGAGTGGAAAACTTAGGGATATGAATAAGGATCTTGATGTGGAGTTCAACCCTATTTATTTTGCTTATTCCCCGATAGTCCTTAAACTAAATGTGAATCTTGGATAAACTAAAAGCATAGATTGCACACTAGGAGCTCAAGGGGCTGACGACTAGTTATCAACAAAAGGTAAGAGTCACCAATGACATTTTCACTCATCAATAAGGACTATATGCCAAAATAAATCATAATTCTTGCCATTAATTGCCAAAACTCAATAGGGGCCAAAGATGCACTTTCAAATCTACACAAATCTCATCAAATCTCAATCATCTATGTAATCAATTGTGCTTAACACTTTGTATTATTTTGGTAGCTAAGAAACAAACTAACATCTCCATGGGGTGGTATGGCTAAGATGTATGTGGATGTTTCCAGCTACAACGGTAACAAAGGTAAGGAGATCGATCTTAGTATTCTTAAAAGCTACCAAAATAATACGATCAGATAAATATCTTAGAAGCATATTAACAAAGGTAAGGAGATCTTTAAATAATACGATCAAATAAATATCTTAATACTACTTTCTAGTATATGATTAGCTAAGCATATTAATAGAAACTTCTAAAGTACAAGTTGAACTGTCAGCACTGATTTTCTGATAAGTTCAGTTGACTTCACCTTACATGTGCTTCTGACATTTTTCCCCTTCATTCCCCTCAGGTTTGTTGAAACCGATGGCACAAGATTTGACATTGTAGCGGGCCAAAAGAAGAGAATCGATGGCAATGAAAGGAAAACATACTCCATTTACCTGAGACTTGACACTGTAACTCAATAGCCCCAAGCTCAAAAGAACCGAATACTATAGAACTACTCGTATTTGATCCCTAAGTTTTGAATGAGGATCTTAATGTGGAGATATCTGGATTGATGTGCTCGTATTTGATCCCTAATATGCTAGGGGTCAAATACGAGCACATCAATCCAGATATCTCTTGAAGATCATCCCTAGAGCATCCTAAGCCATGTACCTCTAATTCGACCCCTCAAATGCCCATGGACGCGCCCGGTCAGTGACCGGTCATGTCTATTTTGAGCCCCTATTTGTCCGTCCGCACAACCACACTCCTCATTTTCTTCCTCATATGTCCGGTCACGTGCATGTGATTGATGGAGATGAAGAGAGAGAAAGAAAAGAATGAATAAAGAAAGAGAAAAGGTGGTCTGGGGTGGGGCTACATCCAACGTGGCGGACTGACCGGGAGCGCCCGCGAGCCCTCATATCCTTCCTATATTTGAGATGGATATGAGGGTTCACGGACAGCCCGAACGTATAGGGATGTGAGGGGTCTGGTTGGGTGACGGTTTTCCTTCTCCTATTCGGTCACTGACCAGGCGCGTCCGCAGGCGTATGAGAGACTGTTTGAGGCGCCTGACTGTAGATGCTCTTACATGTTTTGAACTAGGATCTTGAACATGTTCATCGTAGTATTTTCAGACTATGGAAGCCGATGATATTGTTGGAGTGGGTCATTAAGAAATAAGCTCTTTAGGACCATTTGTCTGAAGAACCATGTTTGCTAACTCATAAAAAAACAAATATGTGGACACTAAAAAATGGTTACTATATATCACCCAAACCCACCTCTTGGAAGGAAATGAAAGAAGCAAGAATGTTTGTTTTGCTGCTGTCCCGCAAAGAGGAGAGACGAATGAAGTTGACTAACCTCTTGTTTGGCATAGGTCAAATACATTTCATGTTGGACAACCGTTCTATAGTCAGTGAGTGCAATCATTTAAAATGTCACTGAAATTATTGAGAAGTTCTGAACAAAAAACTGCTAAAAAGTCCTACTCCCTCCATCTAGGTGCATAAATCATCTTAGATTGTGCATCGCGATCAAGGTGAAGATAAAAACGAGAGAACTTAACGGTTATTTGCTAATTAATAGCATTGCATGCAATGAACTGACCACTGCATATCGTGTTTGATAGTCTCAAGTCATTAAAAGCATACATTCCCATATATCTTATTGGTTAATTCTTTTATTTATGTCAAGAAATAAAAAACGAGATAGGAGTTAATGTATTGTGTCTAAGTGTTTTGGGATTATTTGGTCTTCGTAAGGTGACTTATACACATAAATAGAGGAAGTACTATATATGTCAAACTCCTTTCAAACTTTTGGATAATTTATGGATCGATGGATCCAAAAGGCAGCCCTCAATGGCCCTGTTTGGATCATGGGGTTAGAGCTAGTTTGGGTTAGTTGGAGGCTCAAATAACCCAAAAGTATCCAAACAGGGAGGGTTAGAGTGGGTTAGTTTCATCTAACCCAACTATCTTGGTGGAGAGGTGCTTATTTGGGTTAGAGTGGGTTAGAAAATAACTCTAACTCTAATTGTGTTAGAGTATCCAAATAGGGCCAATGCACATGCACGATGGAAGCCTGGAACCAGCCTTGGTGCATGCATGCTATTCCGGTGCCGCCATGGCAGACGTACTGGACTCGAAGCTCTACCGGACTAGTCTCACAGGCGGTCGGCCGGCTGGCCTATCGTTGCAATGCAGAAAGAGAACAAGTCGAGGGAGGCGAGGATGACTCTTTGTTTCTCGTGCATTGATGTGGCGCCTTGATTCTCGTGCGTGTGCGTGACCCTTCGTGCCAAACGCAAATCCTCATGTGCACTAAACTTAGGCCCTGTTTGGTTCCAAATAAGTCACCAACTTATAAGTCAAAAAGTGAAAAAAGTGACTTATTTTGCCAAACGGACCCAACTTATAAGTCACCCCAACTTATAAGTCATAAGTTGCTCCACCCCAACTTAAAACTTATAAGTCACCTCCTTTTGCGTGGGTCCTGTCACCTTTACATTAAAAACACAAGGTGAGAAGGTGTAGTCAGGTGACAACCAAACATGCGTCACTTATAAGTCACTGGTTTTAAGTCACCTGACTTATAAGTCAGGTGACTTATCGGAACCAAACAGGCCCTTAAAACCGTCACACGACTTCGCCAAGACCGCCGTCGCCGACGATCTCAAGCACCGCCTCAAGTCCCACAGCGACGAGCTCCTCAAGTCCATGACCAAGCTGCTTCAGGAGTCGACCAAAACCTTGGACGGCCTCATCACCGCCCGCGTCGATGGCGTTCGTTCCAAGCTCCACCTCGACATCGAACAGATACGTTCGAATCTGAAGCGTGGAGACAAGGTCGACTATGACGAGCGAGCGGAAGGACCCTCTACTAGTCGAGAAGCAAGGAACCACAACATCTACGTCCCTCCCCCGGCCAGAGGTATGCGTGAACCGTCATCTCCGCGCGAAATTCAGACTCCGCGTGAGTTGGTGGCCATGGATCGGGAGGATCAGCTCAATTCAGGCCCTCGGGTCGAATTGCCGCGATTTGATGGCTCTAATCCAAGGCTGTGGCAAATGAGATGTGAGGATTATTTCAAGCTGTGGGGTACGCATCATAGCAGGTGGATTTCGTATGCTACTGCTCAGTTTGAAGGTGCAACCGCTCGCTGGTTGGAGTCAGTGCAGAGGAGGACTACAGATCTGCACTGGGTTGAATTTTGCAATCTGTTGCAAGGCAGGTTTGGCCGCAATCAACATCAGAACCTGCTGCGTAAAATGTTCAGAATCAACCAAACTAAAACTGTGGAGGAATACGTGGAGCAGTTTGCAGAGCTGTATGACCAGCTCACAGCTTATGAAAACAACCCTGATCCCCTGCATTATACCACCCGATTCATAGATGGCTTGAAACCCGGTGTTCGAATGGCCATAGCTATGCAAAAACCACGGGACCTAGACACTGCTTATGAGTTGGCTCTACTCCATGAAGAACTGGGAGAACTGCAGTACAACACTGTCAGAAAGAACACCACTACAACATGTCAGTATCAGTACAAGGCCAAATCTGTGGAAGAAAGGAAACCTTCTGAGGCTCCAAGGGCAGTGTCAACGGAAGACAAATGGACTTCATTGAGAAACTACAGAAAAGCTAAGGGGTTGTGTTTCATTTTTGGGGAGAAATGGTCCAAGGATCATCAGTGCAAGTCCACGGTTCAGTTACATGTGGTACAAGAACTCATTGAACAGTTGCAGAGCTCTTCTACGTTCCTTGAGGAATCAGACAGTGACTCTGATAATTTAATGCTATTGTCTGCAGCTACTACTGGTGATACAGCTTCTGTGTTATCCCTGTCTTTACCTGTCATCATCAGGAATACCGAGTTTAAGTTTCTGGTTGACTCGGGCAGCACTCACTCTTTTTTGGATAGTTCCCTGCAACACATTCTTCCAGAAGTTACTGACATAAAGGCAGTCACTGTCAAGGTAGCAGGTGGAGGAAAATTGACATGTTCTCAACAAGTGAAGCAGTCCCAATGGGGTTGTCAAGGGCAGGAATTCTATCATGATTTCAGGCTTTTGTCCCTGGGTGGTTATGATGGTATTCCGGGCCTCGATTGGCTAGCAAAACACAGTCCCATGTATATTGACTGGGACCAAAAGTGGCTTTCATTCCAATACAGAGGTGCTACAGTTACTTTGCAAGGAGAACTACCTGAGGAGTGTGCTTTCACTGTCATGGCTATTTTCCAACACAACAGTTCTGAACAAAGGAAGCAACTGCCTGACATTCATGCCTTATTGGACAAATATGCAGTGGTTTTTTCTCCACCCACTGGGTTGCCTCCTAGAAGGAAATTTGATCATAGTATACCCTTAATTCCTGGGGCACAACTAGTGTCAATCAGACCCTATAGAATTCATCCCCACTTGAAAGTTGAGGTGGAAAAACAAGTGCAAGCAATGCTGCAAGAAGGTCTGATCCAGGTGAGTAATAGCCCATTTTCTTCTCCTGCCCTGATGGTCAAGAAAAAAGAAGAGGGAGATTGGAGGCTGGTCATTGATTTCAGACATGTCAACACACTTACACTGAAAAGTAAATATCCTATTCCTGTCATAGATGAGTTACTGGATGAACTTGCTAGGGCTTGTTGGTTCTCTAAGTTGGATCTTAGAGCTGAATACCATCAAATCAGATTGGCACCAGGAGAGGAATTTAAAACTACCTTCCAAACACATTTTGACCACTATGAGTTCACTGTAGTGGCTATGGGTCTGACTGGAGCACCTAACACATTCCAAGGGGCAATGAACATAGATTTTGCTCCAGTCCTGAGAGGAGAGGACCAGTCACTACAAGAAATATGTCAACTTGTGACCTTGACTATTGGTCACTGAAAGGTCATTGTTTTTCATTTGTGACCTTTTTGTGACCAAAAATAGAAGGTCAAAAGCTGGCGGTCTTAAACTGAAATTAACGACCTTCTTTGTGAGAAGGTCATAGACGTTTACGACCAAAACAGAAGGTCGTTGAACCCATGACCTTTTGTTTTGGTCACTAGCTGTCTACCCAGGCCACGTCGGATCCGACATGGCAATCCGACGTGGCAAAATTGCGACCAATTGAAAAGGTCATTGATAAGATTCAGCCCGGTCCAATTCGTTGTTCTACATGGGCCTAGCCCAATAATTTAGCTTTTCATTTATTTTTCCTATTAATTTTAGTAAGTCACATGGGCCAGGCCCAACATTTTGGCCTTTTTATTCCTAGGGCCGTTATCCTTTTTGAGACCATTTCTTTTTTGGGTTGCATCTATTTCTCAATTGGGCCTTGGCCTTTTTACAGTCCATTTCCTTAATTGTTGGTTTTTTCCTGTGAATATTATTTGGGAAATGGCCCTTTTAAATGCCAAATACTATTAGGTCCCACTTGTCACGTTCTAATTAAAGACAGCCCAGGTTTTAGTTTCCACACAATTATTTCAGTCAGAACAGCAAAGAAATGAAAATTATCAAGCCACATGAGAATTTTGGCTAATAGCACAATCTTTACATAATTCATTTCACCATTACATGTGATACTATCACAACATATAACTACTACTACAAATATACTCCAGACTTCTTCACTTTCAAGCCAGAGCTCCTTCAATGAGAGGAAACACCATTTCTGGATATGTTCATACAGGCTGAACGAAGGAATCTAACAATAAACCAAAAGAGTTAGAAACAAAATAAAAACAAAATATAGAAAGCAGCTAGGGACTAAATCATGAAGCATCTCTACATGTAACATGTAACAGTAATAACCACAAGGACCAGCTCATAGAAACAACATAAAAGACAAGAACGCACAGTTGTTGCATGAATACCAAAACTCCTAGAATGGTTCTAGATGTTGAACGCAGAAAATGATTCAATCTTAGATGGTTCATTGAGCACGGCACGAACGAATTAAGATAACAAGATATATGTTCTACATTAATTCTACACAGATCATTATCAATTTCAATTTACAACAGACTCAAAACAAAACACCATAGCTTCTGCATCACATAGGGAATCAACACAATATCATCATGGCTCATCGACCAAGTAACAAAAGAAGATAATGGGATAGACCGCAGACTTATCTAGTCCGAGAAGATAGCGTTGATGTAGTTGCAGCACGGCTACCTCAAGAGTGTGAATGTGGTGCCATGGTCGGGGTTGATGCGCTCCAGCAAGGTAAGCATCATGGCCTCATCAGGACTGTGAGAACAACCGAGCAACGTGTAGGTCAGCAAGCATGAAGGGAGTGTCATCAATGCTGGAGCATTAAACTAGCAATGAACAGTTCTACTTTTATATCGAACCAAGGATCATGTTCAACCAGCAACAAATGTATGGAACACCACAATGTATAATAATATAAACAAGCCATATAGAAATGCCAAGTTACAAAAACTGCATGACAAATATGATTTTCCTCTGGTGTTTGCCAAACAACAACACTAGTACAAAGGTGTTGTAGTGTACATGTGAACAGAGATATTCTACAAAACTAGTCAACTTGAGGGAACCACAACTAGTAGATATGACAATAGCAGTAGTAAAGATTATGGTAATAAGTATGCAAGGAAACAAAACATGGGACAAATATTGATAGCAACAAAACATGTCCAGGAAGGTCATCCAATGGTTTCAGCCACATCCTAATAAACATGCAGCATTGTAATACTAATTCTGTCATTGGGTTGCAAATTCAACATACATAACAGAAACTTCATGACCAACACCAGCAACACTAATACATATGTGATCATCAACCACATAAGCACAAGCATGCAAACACACATCTCATCCCAACCTAAAACTAGAAACAGTAGCTGCCATTCATTTTTTACAAATGAAAATGGTCAAATTCTTGGGAGGATTCTTCATTTGGTGAACAAGGAGGCTGTGTTCACAAACGCTAGTCGCTAGTTTACTGAACAACGAGCGGATTGCAAAAACAAAGCAGCGGTAACTTGAAAAAAATGCTTATTGGGTGCGAGCGACCTTGTGCGGGGTTGACAACATCGCCGTCGAGGTTCAGGTCGTTGTCCTCCTCGTCCATGGAAGGACGACACCTGCTGCATCCAAACCAAACAAACAAATAAATAAGCAAGGGTTAACAAACAGAGCAAGCAAGAATTTAACTTATACTATGTATTGCCCTGCTGCATATACATAACAATGGGGGGTTCAGAATGTACACAACATATTTATGTCAAATGGTTGATTATTCAGTGAAGTTAAACTAAGTGCAGGTCACCCAAAACTGGATTTCTTGCAATCCAAATAATACAAACAACATGGAGATGGTTGCATAGATACAAATCCATGTGGTAGCAGCAAAATTGACCATTCTGGAGCTCATCTTCTCTCTCTCTGTTTGGTACTAACTAGATAAATAAATAAACTGGACTTGTTTATACAAATCCTTCTTGAATTCCTTGGCACAACCAGGATTTGCATCAACTATTTCTCAACTTAGCAGCAGTAGCGAGCAGAGGAAGATGAGAGGGAGATGGAGATGCTACCTGTCGTGGTGGGTCGGCATGGACGTGCTTCAGCTCAGGGCAAGACCTCTTGGTCGCCCTAGGAGCAAAGGAGCAAACCCCTCCTGGTCGAGCAGAGCACAGCTCAAGAACCCACCTCCTGCATCTCAAGTTGGTTCTCCAAAACCCACCACATGCAGCAAGATCCATGGGTGTCCTGCAGCACAACAGAACATGAAGAATAGAGCAACATATACTGCAGTCAGTGTTCATCCATGGCTACCAGATCAGATCGAATCGAAGAGAGAAAGGAAAGGGAAGGGCTACCTTGAGGATCAAATCTAATCAGCACCGCCGCCTTGAGCTGCTACTGTTATTGAGCGTTATCGTCCTCCCCTACATGTCTGCATCTGATGTGGTCGCTGCTGCTGCTTGTCCTTGGGCTGAATGGAAGAAGATGTTGTTGCCGCTGCTTGTCCTTGTGTTGGGACCCTGAGGAGTACTTGGCGTCAGGGACTGCTTGTCCTCCTCTCCTTTCCTCGTCCGTGGAGGTCGCCTACAGGCCCAGATCGAACAATTGAGCAAAGGGGGAAACGTTGGAATCAGAGATTGAATGAAGGAGGGGGTTTGGATCCAGGAAACAGAGAGCTCACCATGCCATGGCCATCGATAGAGGTTACAGGAGGGAGGCCGTTGCTGCCGCACACGAGGCCACAACCAGCCCAACAACATCGCAAACAAAAGAAGAAGATTTCCTATCTGGATAGCAAACCAAATAGACGGCTGCTCTCAAACCGTACATCCAAACGGAGCAAATAAGTACTCTACGAAAACATTAGAACATGCTTTACAACTCATATGTAGAGGCCAACTTGAAATTATGAGCATCACGAACTCGTTTTTCAGTTAGAAGCTCGCTGCCCAAAACTGTCAGGTAGTGCAGTTTCTTAACTGAACCAAATTCAGTTTACAGAACAGCCAGAGAAATCCAATTCTACAGGAGACATGATCATATTCCTAATCCCATCAGGATTGTACAGGGAAATTGTAAGCAACGTATATAGCTCTATCTTAGGTAATTAGAATTGTTGGGATGCAAGAAAGGGCAAATTAATCCAGCAACCGATCTCAAGAAATAAGAACAGTCGACCCAAAAGGAGGGAAAAACCGATCTCAATTATATGGTCTCCACTGAAAACTGAAAGTGCCGCCTCCAGCAACAGTAGTACCGCCATACATAGATATAATTTTAAGATGAAAAAAGGTTAATCTATTTATGCCATAACCTCATACCAGAGCAGCATATGATTTGCTTTCTAAATAAACAAAGCATAACAGAAATATTGAAGCAATTTATCAACACTTTTTTCATCCTAGTCTTGCACTCGACCTCTAGACACTGCACTTGACCTCTAGGCTCTAGTCTCACACTGCATTGGAATTCTACTGGAGACATGCAATTGCAACAACATTAACCACATGTCGCCGTCGTAGGATGTTAAACTGCATTGGCGCGTAGGAAAAACAGTGGGAATGATGCACATTAGGAAGTTTGTGCACTGTACATGAAAAAGGAAGTCTGCACACTGTGTACTCTCAGAGCATACAGATCTTACAAGAGATCAGCATCACTGAGAAGAACAAGCTAGGTTTTGCGTCCAAGCCAAGACAAGAACAAGCTAGGAGCGGTAATCTGCACTCGGTAGAGGACACACACATTTGTGCCTGCTCAGTCTTGTACATTTCCACATCCTTTTCATTTAGTTTTAGTTCCTCCTAATGGGTTGTCAATCATTTCTAACTACTTTGCACCTTCTGAAACATAACTTATATTCAAAGTGATATTCAGAAACATTCAAGATAGTGAATTACACACAAGTGGAGCTCAAATTTTCTAGGAAGAAAAATAGAATTCATAATGTGTGTGTTATTGCTCATCTGAGCCATGGTATGTGCTAGCATACTCAAGTTTTCTTCACATGCAAATATTTTTCCCAGTGTTCTAAAGCTTGTGTTGATGGCACGCAAGTTTTTATGCACTACTAGGTGCATCAGATTCTTGCAAGCCAATATCCTACTGCTAATTTTAAAGCTGAGAACTGTGGTACAACAAACATACAAGACTCAGTATTCCAGTGCATAGCTCCAGCAGATCACCAGGTATGGTGTCGTGCCACCCAATTGATTTCCTAAACTCAGTATGCTACTCTTCTCCATCCCAAATCAGGGCTCGTGTATCTTCAGAAAGGGGCGAAAATTACCTAAGCCAGGGCAGTGGCCACGGCAAAAAACCAGGTACAAGTCATCACCCTCCGCCGAGTTGAACTTGAAGCGACAATACTCGTCCTCCTCCTTGGTCGTCACCCTGCCGTTCACGTTGCCCCACTGCTGGTGGATCTCGATGCCGTTAGGCGCCTTGGCGTCACCATTGATGGAGGCAGGCTTCACCGGGTGGCAGCAGTGCGCGTCGCAGATGGCCACGTCGGGAAGAACGGAGCCGTCCGGGCGACGCGGCTGGGACATGGTCTACGGCAGCGTAGGCCTCGTCGGCGCTGATGACGTTGAAGAGCACCATGAGCATGGCCCCTAGCAGCGACCCCGCCGTGCGGCCGCCTAGCACCAATGAGCTCGCACCCGCCCCCACTCCGCTTCGATCTGGTAGATCAGAATTCGAGGAATCTGATCCGGGCCGCGGGGTTTGGGAGTAGAAGGGGGAGGGTGCAGGGTGGGATGCGGGAGCTTCGAGAGGGGCGAGAGAGATCCGTGGGAGGGAGAGGGGAGGACGAGCTCGACCTCTTCTACGA
>NC_041380.1:542116053-542151889 GCF_002162155.2 Triticum dicoccoides | reverse complement strand
ATGGAGATGGCGGCGGGAGGGAGGAGGGGAGCGCTAGGGTTCGCGCAAGAGGGAGAGAGGCGAGCACGAGGGGTCGGGTGGGGTTCGGGCACGAGTGAAAGGGGAGGTCGGGCGATGGAGATGGCGTGCGGTGGGCTGTATGAATGGATCGATGGACGGATCTTTGCCATGTCATCAATCCATGCCACACTGATTCCACCAATCACAATTGAGCTTATGTAATTTTGTCTTTTCCTTTTACTTCTCTTGTATTTTGTACCCTCCTATTTAGGGTGAACATTCAACATATTGTCCTTTCATAGCTTGAAAATGTACCAATATTGTGCACATGTGTGTATCTTGGTACAACAAACAATGTTGATTTGAGGGGTTTTCACTTTCTTTGCACAAAATATCATTTTTCAATTTTTTGAGTGCGAATAATCGGGTTTTTGTGAAGGACCTATCATGTATTTGTTGCAAAATTGGACCAGATCAACTTTCTAAAATACTAGGCCATATTTAATGCATAATTGACAAAATGGTTGGGTGTCAAAAGTTTTGATCCACCTCTGGTGAAAAAGACAAATTTCCGCCGATTCAGTAGGAAGCGGGTCAAATTTGAACTGCGTCTGCCTCGTAGTTTGCTCTTTATTTTTTCCAAAAATCATTTCTAGGTACAAAAGTATCTATTTAATCAGAGAAACACCAAAAAAATTCCAAGATTCAACCACTAGCTAGGAACGGTCAATCCCGTCATTTTGACCGCATTATGAAACGGGCATAAAAAATTCAAAAAAAATCAAAAAAATTGGAAAACCTTCGCATTGTGTCATTATATGTGATCAAGTTACCAGGAAAAACAATAAACTTGTAATACGACAATTGTTTTAAAAAGTGTTCTCAGAAATGAACTAT
This sequence comes from Triticum dicoccoides, assembly GCF_002162155.2. NCBI lineage: Eukaryota > Viridiplantae > Streptophyta > Magnoliopsida > Poales > Poaceae > Triticum > Triticum dicoccoides. The sequence continues at coordinate 542,150,992 of NC_041380.1, read as the reverse complement.
CATGTGTGAAGATTCATGGCTTTGAACCTAAATGATCAATCTTATGGCCACATTCATGGCATAGTTTGTTCAAATGATATCATATTGTGCACAAGGGTGCATATTGGAATGGCAAACAATGTTGCCTAAGGAAGTTTTCATTTTGTTTGGACAAAAAAACCATTTTCCATTTTTTGAGTGCCCAAAAGGAGGTTTTTTTTGTGAAGGACCTATAATATATTTGTTGCAAAATTGGACCAAATCAATTTTCTAAAATACTAGGACATATTTAATGCACAGTTGACCAAATGGTTGGGTGTAAAAAGTTTTGATCCACCTCTCGTGAAGAAGACAAATTTCCGCCGATTGAGCAGGAAGCGGGTCAAATTTGAACTGCGGCTGCCTCATAGTTTGCTCTTTATTTTTTCAAAAAATCATTTATAGATACATAAGTATCTATTTAATCAGAGAAACATCAAAAGTTTTCCAAGATTCAACCACTAGCTAGGAACGGTCAAACCCGCTGTTTTGACCGCATTTTGAAACAGGCATAAAAAATTCAAAAAAACAAAAATTTGGGAAACCTTCACATTGTGTCATTATACATGACCAAGTTTCCAGGAAAAATAATAAACTTGTAATACGGCAATTATTTTAAAAAAGTGTTCTCAGAAATGAGCTATCATGCGTGAAGATTCATGGCTTTCAAGCCAAATGATCAATCTTATGGCCACATTCATGGCATAGTTTGTTCAAATGATCTCATGTTATGCACAAGGGTGCATATTGGAATGGCAAACAATTTTACCTAAGGGACTTTTTATTTTCTTGGTACGGAAAATTCATTTTCCATTTTCCAAGTGCCCGAATTGAGTTCTTTTTGTGAAGGACCTACCATATATTTGTTGCAAAATTGGACCAAATCAATTTTCTAAAATACTAGGCCATATTTGATTCACAATTGACCAAATGGTTGGGTGTCAAAAGCCTTGATCCACCTCTGGTGAAAAAGACAAATTCCCGCCGATTCAATAGGAAGCGGGTCAAATTTGAACTGCAGCTGCCTCATAGTTTTCTCTTTATTTTTTCAAAAAATCATTTCTAGATACATAAGTATCTATTTAATCAGAGAAACATCAAAAGTTTTCCAAGATTCAACCACTAGCTAGGAACGGTCAAACCCGTCGTTTTGACCGCATTTTGAAACGGGCATAAAAAATTCAAAAAAAATCAAAAATTTGGGAAACCTTCGCATTGTGTCCTTATATGTGACCAAGTTTCCAGGAAAAATAATAAACATGTAATACGGCAATTATTTTAAAAAAGTGTTCTCAGAAATGAGCTATCATGCGTGAAGATTCATGGCTTTCAAGCCAGATGATCAATCTTATGGCCACATTCATGGCATAGTTTGTTCAAATGATCTCATATTATGCACAAGGGTGCATATTGGAATGGCAAACAATGTTGCATGTGGGACTTTTTATTTCCTTTGCACGGAAAATTCATTTTCCATTTTCCGAGTGCCCGAATTGAGTTCTTTTTGTGAAGGACCTACCATATATTTGTTGCAAAATTGGACCAAATCATTTTTATAAAATATTAGGCCATATTTAATGCATAACTGACAAAATGGTTGGGTGTCAAAAGTTTTGATCCACCACTTGTGAAAAAGACAAATTTCTGCCGATTCAGCAGGAAGCAGGTCAATTTTGAACTGCATCTACCTTATTGTTTGCTCTTTATTTTTTCCAAAAATCATTTATAGTTACATAAGTATCTATTTAATCATAAATACACGGTTTGGTGGCGATACGTCGAGGTTTGGATGTGGCCCAGGGCCCCAACTCCAAAGCGCGTAAACTCGCATGTCCGCCACGTGGTCACCGCGTGACCTTGGCGTTGTCATGCATTCTGGGAGGCCTAGGCGTGTCTAGTGGGTTGGGCACTCCCCAGGTAGGTGCTAGGAAGAAAACTACAATAGAAGAATCTCATGAGGAGACTGACGTATGCTCAAAGATGAATTAGCAGCCAAGTGTTTGATTAGCGGTATGGGAAATGCACATGGCCAATGGGCGTGAGTTTTGGCTGAGGATGATCATCTACTAAGGAGAATGTCTTCACAAATTTTTAGCTCAAAAGGAGGATCCTAGGTGGTACTTGCTTTGCAAAGTACCACGCTGGACAAAAATATGAATGTTGAAGGTGGGCTCAAAATAATGAATGGATTGAGTTGAAATTTGGTGGAGGATGGTTATTTGGGCATAGGAAAGCATTGTAGAAAATTGATACTATTTGGACATGCCAAAGTAGTACTTCCTTCACAATGCTCTTCTATGGACAGAAACTTGGGAAAGGTAGTGAGAGAGATTGGATGAATGAAATGAGCTCAAAATTGGTGTAGGTAAGTTACATAGGTATGGTCATGTGCTGGTAAATTTTCAGATCATTTGGGTAAGCCTAGCTAGTACGTACTTCACAAAGCTTATCTCGAGGTAGAAACTTTGGAAATTTCCTGAGAAAGATTTACTAGGAAAATTGAGCTGAATATTATCATGTGGCAATGATTTGGGTATGGATGAGTGCCCAAAAAGTTTGAGGGTAATAGGAGGGGTCTAGATAACACTTGCTTTGCAACGTGCCAATCTGGCCATAAAATATAAATTGAACCTGGGCTCACATAGATGATTTGACTAAGCTGCAATTTGGAGGAGGGCGATAATTTGGGCATGGGAAGGAACTGTATAAATTTCATGTCATTTCGATATATAAAAAAGTACTTCCTTCACAATGCTTCTAGGTGGACAAAAACTTTGGAAATTTGCCGAGGAAGATTTGCTAGGCAAATGGAGCTGAATTTTGTCATGCAGTAATGATTTGGATAGGAAAGAGTGCCCAAAAATTCCGAGGACAATCAAGAATATATAAGTAGCACTTCCTTCATAAAGTGTTGTTGTGAACAGAATAGGAAAATGAATATTGCTGAATTAGTTTTGAACTAGGCAAGGAAGGATTTTTACATATTTGATGAAGATATGACCCAAAGAATTTATGAGATTTTTTTAGGAATTTTGGGAATGACAGAAATATAGGTTGCTTCACAACCTAGGGCAAAAATTGACACATGGACATGACACATAGGCAAAACTAATGAGGTGGCGCCAAGTCATACCAATCCACCACAATTTACAAGGTTATGACCATCTATATTGGTCATGATCAGCTAGAAATAAGGCAGCGGACTAGTGTTGTCTGCTTTATGACCATTTTGTGTAAGGAAATTACGACCTTTCTGACCAAAATGGTCACAATGGTTTAGGGTTTGGAGCCCCCCGAACAGCTTTTGACCAATTGGTCTCAAATGGTCATAGATCTATGACCAATTCTTCCAGTGTGACTGACAGAAGGTCACTAGTTGACATATTTCTTGTAGTGAGTGTGCAGTATGTTTCTTTGATGACATTCTTATATTCAGCAAAACCCTCAAGGAGCATTTCATACATCTGGAAAAAGTGCTGAGCATTCTGTTGGAAAAATAGTGGAGATTCAGGTTGAGTAAGTGTGAATTTGCTAAGCAAGAAATTGCTTATCTAGGCCATGTCATTAGTGACAAGGGAGTTTCTACTGATGCCACTAAGATTGCAACTGTCAAGAATTGGCCAGTGCCTGTGGATGTCAAACAGATCAGAGGATTCCTGGGTTTAACTGGATACTACAGGAAGTTTATCAAAAAATATGGAATGATTAGTAGGCCCTTGACTGACTTACTAAAAAAGGGCACTATTTTTGTGTGGACACCAGCTACAGAGCTAGCTTTTCAAACTCTGAAAGAAGCTCTTATTAATGCCCCTATGCTTGCTTTACCTGATTTTTCCAAACAGTTTGTGGTTGAAACTGATGCTTGTGATGTTGGTATTGGTGTTGTACTCATGTAACAGGATCATCCCATTGCTTTTGTTAGCAGAGCATTAGGTCCTAGGAACAGGGGTTTATCTGTTTATGAAAAAGAATACTTAGCTATTTTGTTAGCTATTGAACAATGGAGGCCATATCTACAGTTCCAGGAGTTCATTATCAGGATAGATCAGAGGAGCCTAGTTAATCTATCTGACCAGAGGTTGCATACACGTTGGCAACAAAAGGCACTTATAAAAATGATGGGGCTTAATTACAGAATTGTTTACAAGAAAGGGGCTGACAATTCTGCAGGTGATGCTCTCTCAAGGAGACCTCAGGCAGATTCCATAGTGCTAGCAATTTCTGGTGTTAAACCTAACTGGCTTGAGGAAATTGTTGTCAGTTACAAGCATGACCCAAAAGCCTAGGAACTTCTGCAGTAGCTGTCAGTGAAACCTCAACCCATCAGCAATTTCAAACTAATCCAGGGAGTGTTGAGATACAAAGGATGCATCTGGGTGGGTAATGACAATGAGTTCCATGTCAAGATTTGTCAAGCCTTCCATGATACTCCTCTGGGTGGACATTCAGGGTTCCCTGTTACTTACAAGAGAATTAGAGCACTTTTTAAGTGGGTTGGTATGAAGAAAAACATACAACAGTTTGTACAATCTTGTCTAATTTGTCAGCAAGCAAAACCAGAGAGAGTAGCTTATCCACGACTGCTATCTCCTCTTCCTGTCCCTGCTAGGGCTTGGGAAACTGTCACTATGGATTTCATATCAGGGTTGCCCTCCTCTGACCAATATGACTGCATTATGGTGGTTATCGACAAGTTCACTAAATATGGGCATTTCATTCCTGTCAAGCATCCATATACTGCCCAGAAGATTTCTGAACTGTTTTTGGACAATATATACAAACTCCATGGCATGCCTCGTTATATTGTGTCAGATCGAGATCCTGTGTTCACCAGCAACTTTTGGCAGGCCCTGGTGAGAAGAACAGGGGCTGTACTTAACATGAGCACGGCATATCACCCAGAAATAGATGGACAGACATAGCGTGTCAACCAGCAAGTGGAATGTTTCCTGAGGTGTTTTATCAGCGCTCACTCAAAGAAGTGGTTTAAATGGCTTTCTCTTTGTGAATTCTGGTACAATACAAACTGGCATTCAGCACTTGAAAAATCACCCTTTGAGGTTCTTTATGGCCATGGTCCGAGGCACTTTGGAATTTTAGCTTCGGATGCAGTTGATCCTGTTGATCTGCAGTAGTGGTTGGATGCCAGAGAAGTCGTTCAGTAGTCTGTTCGCCAGCACTTGTTGCGTGTTCAACAGAGAATGAAACACCAAGCTGACAAGAAGCACATGGAAAGATCATTTGTTGTGGGCGATCGAGTGTTCCTCAAACTCCAACCGTATGTGCAATCGTCTGTGGTGCATAGGGCGAACCACAAGCTTGCCTTTAAGTATTTTGGACCATTTTTTATCCTGGAGAAGATCGAAGAAGTGGCCTATCGCCTACAGTTGCCAGCATCCAGCCGCATTCATCCAGTTTTCCATGTTTCACAGTTGAAATGATGGGTGCAACCACACGAGGAGGTTCTTAGATCGCTTCCTTCTGCTGACGCTCATCTTCAGTTCCCTATTCAAATTCTGCAGGAGCGCATTCGCCTCACAGACAACCGATCAGTGGCGCAGGTTTTGGTCCAATGGAGTGGAGGGGATGTTTCTTCCGCAACCTGGGAGGACAAGGACTCGCTTCGTCAGTTATTCCCGTGTGCGCCGGCTTGGGGACAAGCCGGTCCTGAAGAAGGGGGGAATGTCAGCGATCAAGGCATCAGTGCAGTACAACCTGGAAGGCGCGAAGGAAGGGAATCAACTCGTGGGCCGGCGGCTCAGCCCACTCGCGACCGGAATCTTCCCCAGCGGCTTGCATGTCCGAACTGGGCCCGCTAAGGGTGTACGCGTTGATATAACCGTTGGGAATAGTAGCGTGTGGATCTGGGAATTGACTGGTGGCTTCGGCCGAACCTCGCGAGTCACGTGTGAGCTTGTAAAGCCAGCAATGGCGGATCTCTTCCCCTAAATTCGATATCCCCTGTCGGTTGTTCACACGCCGCTTCCAGCCCAGGTGGTCGCCAAGATCGCTGATATGATGACGCCGGTCGTCGTGAACTTGCCTTTTGATGAAGTCAACACCACTCTCTGGAAACGCTGTTTCCTGGTGGAATCCGCCGGAGAAACGCTGGTCGTCTTCAAGCTTGGGAATCGCATGGAGGTTTTCAAGTTGGACAAGGAGGGAACTACCCTCGAGCGCGTGAAAAGCATCGGCAACCGTGCTATCTTTATCGGCGGCTGCTATAGGTGCCTCTCTCTCGATGCCGATAAGTTTCCGTCCATCCAAGCCAACTGCATATACTTCACGGAACGTCTGGCCTCGCCGTCCACTTACATATATCACCTCAAGGATGGAGAAGGAGAACGAGGCCCCATTGGAGCCGCGCCTTCGGCAAACCTGCCAACCTTCCTGTGTAATCATTTGACTGCGCATCTGAGGGAGTCCTGGATTAGGGGGTGTCCGGATGGCCGGACTAGACCTTCAGCCGGACTCCTGGACTATGAAGATACAAGATTAAAGACTTCGTCCCATGTCCGGAAGGTACTTTCCTTGGCGTGGAAGGCAAGCTTGGCGATACGGATATGCAGATCTCCTACCATTGTAACCGACTTTATGTAACCCTAACCCTCTCTGGTGTCTATATAAACCGGAGGGTTTTAGTCCGTAGGACAACATACACAACAACAATCATACCATAGGCTAGCTTCTAGGGTTTAGCCTCTCTGATCTCGTGGTAGATCTACTCTTGTACTACCCATATCATCAATATTAATCAAGCAGGACGTAGGGTTTTACCTCCATCGAGAGGGCCCGAACCTAGGTAAAACTTCGTGTTCCTTGCCTCCTGTTACCATCCGGCCTAGACGCACAGTTCGGGACCCCCTACCCGAGATCCGCCGGTTTTGACACCGACATTGGTGCTTTCATTGAGAGTTCCTCTGTGTCGTCGCCGTCAGGCTTGATGGCTCCTACGATCATCGATAGTGATGCGGTCTAGGGTGAAACTTGTCTCCTCGGACAGATCTCTGTCTTCGGCGGCTTTGTACTGCGGGCCAATTCACTTGGCCATCTGGAGCAGATCGAAAGCTATGCCCCTGGCCGTCAGGTCAGATTTGGAAGTTTAAACTACACGGCTGACATCCGCGGGGACTTGATCTTCGATGGATTCGAGCCACTGCCGAGCGCGCCGCACTGCCACGACGAGCATGATCTAGCTCTTCCGCCTAACAGTGCCCCGAAGGCCGCACCCGCATTGGCTTCGACCCTTAATTCGGAGCCAACCGCGCCGATCGAGGATGGGTGGTTGGACGCCGCCTCGGGGGCTGTGATCCTAACGGCGATCGAGCCGAACACCAGCCTCGCACTCCGCGAGACTCATGATTCCAAGGAGCCGGACTCCTCTCTGGACTCCGAACCATTTGCGCCTCTGCCGGTCGAATCCGATCGGGCACCGATCATGGAGTTTACTGCCGCGGACATCTTTCAGCACTCGCCCTTTGGCGATATTATAAAATCACTAAAGTCTCTCTCTTTATCAGGAGAGCCCAGGCCGGACTACGGTCAGCGAGATTGGGATGTGGACGATGAAGAAATTCATAGCCCACCCACCACCCACTTTGTAGCCACTATCGACGATTTAACCGACATGCTCGACTTCGACTTCGAAGACATCGATGGTATGGACGCTGATGAAGGAGACAATGAAGAACCGGCGCCCATTGGGCCCTGGAACGCCACCTCGTCATATGACGTATACATGGTGGACGCACCAAAAGATGATGACGAGGAGCGGAAGGACGCACCAAAGGCTTGTTCCCTCGAAAAGCAGTCAAAGCGGCGACGCAAGTGCCGCCCCAAATCCTACCTCGACAGAAATAGTGATCACACAGACCCAGCGCTGGAGTAGGGCGAACCGTTGCCGGACAACGGCAATCCGGATAATCAAACCGAACAAACAAATCCTATCAAGGATAATGGTCCGGACGACATAACGCCGGACAGACACCCGGAGCAGCAGCCTGCCCGTAAAAGGCTTGTTGCCACCGCGAGGAGTCTGAAAAAGCAGAAGCAAAGGCTCAAGGCCGCGCAAGACACACTCCAAATCAGATGGAGTAAAATACTCAACACTGCAGCAAGGTACGGCGACAATCGCCCCTCCAAAAGCTACCCAAAGCGGAAGCTGCTACCCGAATTCGATGAGGAGGCCTCAGAACCCCCACAACCAAATATCAAAGCAGCCACCTGGTCGGATAGACGACCCCTCTACCAACACAGAGCGGCATACAACGCCGCTCACAATACAATATGCGACCCATGCGAGGTCTCGCACCCAAAGGACGGCGCAACAAGATCCATCTATGGACCATGCAAGCGCGCCCCAGCATACAATGCAACACAACAAACATCCGAACAACGCGGTACACCCAGCTACAGGGGTGCCGCACACCCCCTATGTTTCACCGATGAGGTGCTGGACCACGAATTTCCAGAGGGATTCAAGCCCGTAAACATAGAGGCATACGACGGAACAACAGACCCTGGGGTCTGGATTGAGGACTACATCCTTCATATCCATATGGCTTGAGGAGATGATCTCCACGCCATCAAGTACCTACCCCTCAAGCTCAAAGGGCCAGCTCGTCACTGGCTCAAAGGCCTCCCCGAAAGCTCCATTGGAAGTTGGGAAGAGATCGAAGACGCCTTTCGGGCAAATTTTCAAGGGACTTATGTCCGACCTTCCGGATACGGACGATTTGAGTCATATAACTCAACAGCCCGGAGAGTCAGCCCGAAAGCTTTGGAACAGGTTTCTTACTCAAAAGAACCAGATTGTCGACTGTCCAGACGCCGAAGCCTTGGCAGCTTTCAAGCATAGCGTCCGTGACGAATGGCTCGCCAGACACCTCGGCCAAAATAAGCCGAGAACGATGGCCGCATTAACAAACCTCATGACCCGCTTTTGCGCGGGTGAGGACAGCTGGCTAGCCAGATGCAGCACCAGCGACCCCAGTACATTTGAAGTTAGAGATGGAAACGGGAAATCACGGGGCAACAGCAATAACAAACGCCGGAATAAAGAAGACAACACGAAGGGCACGGCAATAAATGCCGGATTCAAAAGCTCTCGGCCAGGTCAAAAGCCGCCCCCTAAAGGCACCAGGGATGAATTGTCCAGCCTCAACAAAATTCTGGACCAAGTATGTCAGATTCATAGTACCCCTGGTAAATCTGATAATCATACCCATAGAGAATGTTGGGTCTTGAAGCAGTCCGGCAAGCTCAATGCCGTACACAAGGGGGAGGATACACCAAGTGAAGACGAGGACGAGCCCCCCAAGCAAGACACGGGGGAACAAAAGAAATTTCCACCAGAAGTCAAAACAGTAAACATGTTACATGTAATAAAGGGAAAAAACAACGCAACACTCCCAGGAAAATATACCCAAGTGCCTGTCACCACGAAGTCCTGCCACTGGTCATCTCAACCGATCACTTTCGACCATCGCGATTACTCAGCAAGTATCCGACATGCAGGATGGGCTGCCCTGGTATTAGACCCAGTAATTGGCGGATATCACTTCACAAGAGTCTTGATGGACGGCCGCAGTAGCCTAAACCTAATATATCAGGATACAATCCGCGGGATGGGGTTAGAGCCAACACAAATTCGCCATAGCAATACTACCTTTAAAGGAGTAACGCCAGGCCCAGGGGCTCGTTGTACGGGCTCCCTCCTACTACAAGTTATATTCGGCTCCCCCGATAACTTCCGTCGCGAGCATTTAACTTTCCACATCGCTCCGTTTCAAAGTGGCTATCAAGCACTGCTCGGACGCGAAGCTTTCGCTCGCTTTAATGCAATACCACACTACGCCTCCCTCACACTCAAGATGCTCGGTCCATGTGGCATCATCACAATGCACGGAAATATCAAGCGATCTTTGCGCGCTGAAGAGAGTGAGGCTGCCTTGGCAGCCGCACACTAAAGGCGCCCGGACAAGCAAAAGCATCCAATAGGTCGTCAAGACCTCAGATACAACTAATCGAGTCCGATGCCGCTACTTATACCGAATAAATGGTCACACCCCTATTTGTCAATACAAGGGGCTCAACACGCGCAGACGAGTGGCAATTTCTTATCATCTTGAATTATACATGGTTTCTTTAAAAACTATCTTTTTGCACGACAACTTTTTCACTTAACTTCCTCTCTTTTACAGACGATCATCGTGCTACACCCGTCCAAGATACGGCACAACGGAGACACAGGCGCAGACGTGCAGCAGGGACCCGCTCCAAGGATTCTTTTTAGATTAAGACCCTGCGTAAACCTTTTTTACTGTCTCTTGTTGATACATATCCACCGTTGAGAAGGATGCTGACGTCTTGGCATGTGGCCACGCCAGAACAATGCACGTACCTGGACAAAAGGGGCTTCTTATGAAGGCCATTATTTAGGCCCAGTTTATACCACAAAGACCGAATACCATAGGGAGTGTTCGGCGTCGCGAGTTTGGCCCTATATGCATCAGCTCCGAATCATTGTCTTTAGTCAAATGTTGGGTTTTCCCTCCTGTGTTTTGGTGCCTTATGTTCCGCTTTACCGGCTAAGGTAGCACCAGGAGAACTACTGCGATTGTGCCCTGGTTCATCCGGACGAGCACCTCAGTAGAGAAAGCCGAAAACTGACTGTCATGATATAGTGTGAGACTGGTCAACCACTCGATGACCTGTGGGAATGTTAGAATTCCTCCGCCTTAACAAAGGGCCGTTTTCCGGCCAGGCATGTACGCACCCCGGAATCGGGAGAGTGCGGAGCCACCAGGGGCTATCTAGTAGCCCCACTGTCAAACTCCTATGGCTAAGTGAAAGTGCTAAAGCATTATAGTCTGGTTGCCTCGCTCGCTCCACTATCACCTCCTTAATAGGACCAAGACGTTGGGTTAAGTGTGAACGCGTGTTTTTGCGAGAACCTCCGCATTATATGCGTGGGGGTTGAAGCCGACGACTGCAATCTTTCAGGTTATACACATGTATACATAAACGGCCGCCCAGGAGGCATCATATTACTTTCAGGCAAAAGTATAAAAATAGCCTTATAAAAATTTATAAAAGCATTTCGCTTATAATCAGATTACATATCACTCAAACATACTATTTTTTGAGCACTGGGTCTCTATCAAACGGCCACCCTCAAGAACTTCTTCAAAGTAGTGCTCAGCAGCCTTTCGACCTATAGCCGAATCCCGCGCTGCAACATTGGTAGCATCCATCTCCGCCCAATATGCCTTAACATGGGCAAAGGCCATCTGTGCGCCCTCTATGCATGCCGACCTCTTCATCGCATTAATGCGTGGCACCACGTCAAGGAACTGTTGCACCAAGCTGAAATAGCTGTTCGGTTTTGACCTTTTCGGCCATAGCTGATCCACAACAGACCTCATGGAGAGTCCGGACAACCTATTTAGTTCGGCCCATTCGGCTAATTGGTCAGTCAATGAAAGCGGATGCTCGGGAGAATGGAATTATCTCCAAAACAGCCGGTCTACTTCACGGTCCGTCTGACCCTGGAAATACTTGGCCGCATCAGCAGCGCTCGCCGCCAAATCCATATATACATCCTTTGAACTCCACAGCCGATCCAAAGGGGCATACCGTGGATCTCTGAACTTCCTCCACAACATAAAGGATTTCCCAGCTACAATATCCCCGGCTTCCCGAAGCTCCTCCTTCTTTGCCCTCATAGCAGAGCAGAGGTCCTTTCTTGTCGTAGCAGCCTTCTCAAGGTCCGATGCCTTCGCTTGGTTTTCCTTTTCGAGAACCCAACAACGGTCGGCGGCGGCTTTTAATTCTATGGCCATCTTGGCCATCTTGTCTTGGCTCTCGCCATGCGCGGCCTTCTCGGCTTGCAACTCTTCGGCCGCCTTCAAAGCAGCCGCATTACCCAACCTCGCTTGTTCCTTGGCTCGGGCAAGTTCCGCCCGCAAGGCTTCAACAGTGGTAGCTCCATCTGCAGTCACAACATGTTAAAGATACTGGCATCATGCTGCTCTTCCTATGTGGCATTTACCAGATAATGACACTTACCCTATGCCTCGTCAAGCCTTTTGTTAACAAGCTCGATGTCGGCGTCTGCCGCATCCAACTGCCGTTCTAAATGGGCAAACTTGCTAGTTCGGCTAGCCACCGGAGCTTCCATCACCTGCACATAAAGGCAGTATGGTTATTACCTGGGAATATGATCCTCTATTCGTCGTCGTTTCCGACGACAACCAGAGTCTCAGGGGCTACTATCTACACAGGGCACACCTAGCATGTGTAGGACTATCTTTTACGTACCTCAAAGCCTGTCAGAAGACTCATAAAAGCTTCATGCAATCCTCTTTCGGTGGACGATATCCTCTCCATCACCGTATTCATCAGCACACGGTGTTCATCTGAGATGGCCGCTCGCCCCACCAACTCCCTCAGAACATCCGATCGCACACTAGACGGTGCCGGACTCTTTTGTCTGCTCCCTTCAGGAGCCGGACACTGGGAGCTTCGGGGGTCAATGGGACTATCTTCTGGCCTCACTGGACTTGGAGAGGCCCTCTGCGACGACACTTCAGGGTCGCCCGCTTCCGGAGCGGAGGAGTCCAGAGGAGGCATTTCGCTCTCCATCATCTCTGGAAGAAGATCCCCCGAAGACGAGCTCATTTGAGAGGGGCTAAGGCCCGAACTGCAAAGATATATGCGGTGGTTATTTTCTCAGAAGAAAAAGATGGCATATCTGTACTATTTAAGTATTTCGGGTCACTTACGACTCGCGGGAGAATTGATCCCCCCGTGGACTTTGTGCGGCAATAGCGCCCCCAAGGTAGGACCCTCTGTGGGAGACTTCTTCTCCCATTTGGAAGCTTCGACTTCCGAATCCTCAGGCGCAATCCTTTTCCTCTTCTGGTCGTCTTCTTTCATGGAGACGCTCGCTCCCTCGGTTAGAATGGGCAGCGTTGGGGACCCGCGTCCGCCCGTATTATCCTCCACAGTATCTTCCTTCAAGGGCTCCGGGCAAGGTGCGGTCTGGAGCATCTTTTCCAATACCGGATTTTCCAAACCCTCAGGGAGGGGGGCCGAACACCGAATCAACTTCGCCTTTGTTAGCCAGTCCTGGTCAAAAAGCGATCTCTCATAAACAACTTCGTAACAAAGGAGAGATAGTATGTTCGGCCAGAAGATGCCTTACCTATTCGGCCGCGTGGTTACTACTCAGGCCCACGTCCTCGGTGATTTCCGGACACTCCACCTGAGGTACGAAGAATGACTTGTACATCTCCTCGTGCGTCAAGCCGAGAAAATTTTGAATGACACGCGGTCCCTCGGGATTGAACTCCCACAGGCGAAGAGGCCAGCGTTTGCAAGGCTGGACTTGACGAACCAGCATAACTTGTATTACCGCAACCAAACTAAAATCTCCATTGAAGAGATCTCGAATGCGGCTTCGCAGTATAGGCACGTCCTTGGCTGGACCCCAGCTCAGACCTCTGCTGATCCATGACATCAGTTGTGGTGGAGGGCCCGAGCAGAAAACAGGGGCGGTCGCCCACTTGGCACTTCTAGGAGCCGTGATGTAGAACCACTCCTGTTTCCACAATTCAGACACCTCTGGGATGGAACCTTTGGGCCACGGAGCTCCTGTCATCTTGCGTATTGAGGCACCTCCACACGCTGCATGTTGCCCCTCGATCATCTTCGGCTTTACTTCAAAGGTCTTGAGCCATAGGCCAAAGTGAGGGGTAACCCGGAGGAAGGCCTCACACACAACAATAAATGTCGTGATATGAAGAAAGGAGTCCGGAGCTAGATCATGGAAGTCTAGCCCGTAATAAAACATCAAACCCCTGACGAAAGGATCCAGAGCAAGGCCAAGACCTCGGAGGAAGTGGGAGACGAACACGATGTTCTCATTGGGTTCAGGGGTGGGGACGGCCTGCCCTCGGGGAGGCAGCCGATGCAAAATCTCGGCGGTCAGATATCTGGCCTCCCTCAACTTTTTGATGTCTTCTTCCGTGACGGAGGAAGGCATCCATCGGCCTTGAAGGCTAGATCTGGACATGACTGAAGGTTCGGAGCACCCGACCTGAACTTCGGGCGTTTGAGCTTGAGGTGGGGGAAGGATTCGATTGAGCACGGGAGGGAAAAATAAAAGCCTTGTCCCCTTTATAAAGAGGGTGAATATCAAGCGTCCTCTCCGTGTCCGTTTGGACTTGCCTATAATCTAGGAGTCCTAGAAGCAGTTGGGTTACCCACACCCGTATTGATGAGAATCCCGGAATAAGGGGACACGATCTCTGCTTTAACAAGACGTGCCAAGGAAACCGCCTCGCGTGACGCGCTGAGGTGGGATAATAAAACGACTCGGATAAAGGCTTGGCCGTGGTGTATCACACTACGGAATACGTTAGCAGATTAGATTTGTGTAAATATTATTCTCTCTATGGCAATATGTGGAAACTTATTTTGTAGAGCCGGACACTATCTTTGTGTTCAAAATCTTCTATGAAGTACTTGGAGGAGGAACCCGCCTTGCAATGCCAAAGACAATCTACGCGCCAGACTCGTCGTCATTGAAGCCTGGTTCAGGGGCTACTGAGGGAGTCCTGGATTAGGGGGTGTCCGGATGGCCGGACTAGACCTTCGGCCGGACTCCTGGACTATGAAGATACAAGATTGAAGACTTCGTCCCGTGTCCAGAAGGGACTTTCCTTGGCGTGGAAGGCAAGCTTGGCGATACGAATATGCAGATCTCCTACCATTGTAACCGACTTTGTGTAACCCTAACCCTCTCCGGTGTTTATATAAACCGGAGGGTTTTAGTGCGTAGGACAACATACACAACAACAATCATACCATAGGCTAGCTTCTAGGGTTTAGCCTCTCTGATCTCATGGTAGATCTACTCTTGTACTACCCATATCATCAATATTAATCAAGCAGGACGTAGGGTTTTACCTCCATCGAGAGGGCCCGAACCTGGGTAAAACTTCGTGTTCCTTGCCTCCTATTACCATCCGGCCTAGACGCACAGTTTGGGACCCCCTACCCGAGATCTGCCGGTTTTGACACCGACAGCATCCTTTAACCATCATTCTGCTCCTCTCCGTCTACACTTTCAGTCGCCAGTCTGGCCAAGTGTCCAAGGTGTTGGAGTATGAGGATCGTCTTCTTGAGCAGCTCTGATCTGGTGAACTGTCGCTTGAGGATCTTCTTCACCGGGCATCTCAGGAGGGGGATACTGATTCAGAGGATTGATTCGGTTTAGTATCCTTATATTCATATGATGATGAATCCATTGCAGTACTTTTGTATTTTCTGTCATGTGTTCTTGATGTCCTATACTGCAAGTCTGCAACAGACGGCTGGTTGCGTCTTGAAAAGTCTAATATCAATGTAGTGCTTTATCACTTTTGTTCTACAAAGTTATTTTATCATAGTACTTCAATCTGGTGCATTTGCTATAGAAAATGTTTGGTGAGAAGAAAAAACAGTAATGTGCAGTGTGTTTTGATGAAAGGTTCTGATAGTTATTAGAAACACGCGACATTACACCGTGTGAATTTCGGCGACTTGTGCTATCCATTTGTAAACTTTACAGCGTGTGAATTTTGACAAGTTGCTATCCATTTGTAGCGTACATCGATGCCAACGTTGAACCTAGAATGCATCACATTTGGCGTAAAATTCCATGTAGTATAAATAAGTTAGGTCTGTATTTTGAATTCTTAACAAAAATGTATGCCCCTCAATGAATCATTCGGCTGCTCTCTGATGTCTACTACACAACCTTCTTCTTGTAGACGTTGTTGGGCCTCCAAGTGCAGAGATTTGTAGGACAGTAGCAAATTTCCCTCAAGTGGATGACCTAAGGTTTATCAATCCGTAGGAGGCGTAGGATGAAGATGGTCTCTCTCAAGCAACCCTGCAACCAAATAACAAAGAATCTCTTGTGTCCCAAACACACCCAATACAATGGTAAATTGTATAGGTGCACTAGTTCGGCGAAGAGATGGTGATACAAGCGGTATATGGATGGTAGATAAAGGTATTTGTAATCTGAAATTATAAAAACAGCAAGGTAACTAATGATAAAAGTGAGCGTAAACGGTATTGCAATGTGTGGAAATAAGGCCTAGGGTTCATACTTTCGCTAGTGCAAGTTCCCTCAACAATAATAACATAATTGGATCACATAACTATCCCTCAACATGCAACAAAGAGTCACTCCAAAGTCACTAATAGCGGAGAACAAACGAAGAGATTATGGTAGCGTACGAAACCACCTCAAAGTTATTCTTTCCAATCAATCCGTTGGGCTATTCCTATAAGTGTCACAAACAGCCCTAGAGTTCGTACTAGAATAACACCTTAAGACACAAATCAACCAAAATCCTAATGTCACCTAGATACTCCAATGTCACCTCAAGTATCCATGGGTATGATTATACGATATGCGTCACACAATCTCAGATTCATCTATTCAACAAACACAAAGGACCTCAAAGAGTGCCCCAAAGTTTCTACCGGAGAATCACGACGAAAACGTGTGCCAACCCCTATGCATAGGTTCATGGGCGGAACCCGCAAGTTGATCACCAAAACATACATCAAGTGAATCACGTGATATCCCATTGTCACCACAGATATCCACGGCAAGACATACGTCAAGTGTTCTCAAATCTTTAAAGACTCAATCCGATAAGATTACTTCAAAGGGGAAACTCGATTCATTACAAGAGAGAAGAGGGGGAGGAGAAACATGAGATCCAACTATAATAGCAAAGCTCGTGATACATCAAGATCGTGCCAAATCAAGAACACGAGAGAGAGAGAGAGAGATCAAACACATAGCTAATGGTACATACCCTCAGCCCCGAGGGAGAACTACTCCCTCCTCGTCATGGAGAGCACTGGGATGATGAAGATGGCCACTGGAGAGGGATTGCCCCCTCCGGCAGGGTGCCAGAACGGGTCTAGATTGGCTTTCGGTGGCTACGGAGGCTTCTGGCGGCGGAACTCCCGATCTATTGTGCTCTGGAAGTTTTACGATACATAGGTATATATGGGTGAAAGGAGTACGTCGGTGGATCAAAGGGGGGCCACGAGGCAGGGGGCGTGCCCCACGGGGGTGGGCGCGCCCCTACCCTCGTGAGCACCTCCTTCATCTTCTGACATAGGGTCCAAGTCTATCCGGTAGGTTTCCTTCCAAAAATAACTTCTCCAGTTGATTTCGTTCCATTTTGACTCCATTTGATATTCCTTTTCCTCGAAACACTGAAATAGGCATAAAACAGCAAATCTGGGCTGGGCCTCCGGTTAATAGGTTAGTCCCAGAAATAATATAAAAGTGGAAAATAAAGCCCAATATTGCCCAAAACAGTAGATAATATAGAATGGAGCAATAAAAAATTATAGATACATTGGAGACGTATCAGCATCCCCAAGCTTAATTCCTGCTCGTCCTCGAGTAGGTAAATAATAAAAACAGAATTTTTGATGCGGAGTGCTACTTGGCATAATTTCAATGTAATTATTCTTAATTGTGGCATGAATATTCAGATCCATAAGATTCAAGACAAAAGTTTAATATTGACATAAAAACAATAATACTTCAAGCATACTAACTAAGCAACTATGTCTTCTCAAAATAACATGGCCAAAGAGAGCTATCCCTACAAAATCATATAGTCTGGCTATGCTCCATCTTCACCACACAAAATATTTAAATCATGCAAAACCCCGATGACAAGCCAAGAAATTGTTTCATACTTTTAATGTTCTCAAACTTTTTCAATCTTCACTCAATACATGAGCGTGAGCCATGGACATAGCACTATAGGTGGAATAGAATGGTGGTTGTGGAGAAGACAAAAAGAGAGAAGATAGTCTCACATCAACTAGGCGTATCAACGGGCTATGGAGATGCCCATCAATAGATATCAATGTGAGTGAGTAGGGATTGCCATGCAACAGATGCACTAGAGCTATAAGTGTATGAAAGCTCAACAAAAGAAACTAGTAGGTGTGCATCCAACTCGCTTGCTCACGAAGACCTAGGGCATTTTTAGGAAGCCCGTCATTGGAATATACAAGCCAAGTTCTATAATGAAAGATTCCCACTAGTATATGAAAGTGACAACATAGGAGACTCTCTATCATGAAGATCATGGTGCTACTTTGAAGCACAAGTGTGGTAAAAGGCTAGTAGCATTGCCCCTTCTCTCTTTTTTCTATCATTTTTTTATTTGGGCCTTCTCTTTTTTTATGGCCTCTTTTTTATTTGGGCTTCTTTGGCCTCATTTTTTTATTTTTATTTTGCGTCCGGAGTCTCATCCCGACTTGTGGGGGAACCATAGTCTCCATCATCCTTTCCTCACTGGGACAATGCTCTAATAATTATGATCATCACACTTTTATTTTCTTACAACTAAGAATTACAACTCGATACTTAGAACAAGATATGAATCTATATGAATGCCTCCGGTGGTGTACCAGGATGTGCAATGACTCATGAGTGACATGTATGAAAGAATTATCAATGGTGGCTTTGCCACATATACGATGTCAACTACATGATCATGCTAAGCAATATGACAATGATGAAGCATGTCATAATAAATGGAACGGTGGAAAGTTGCATGGCAATATATCTTGGAATGGCTATGGAAATGCCATAATAGGTAGGTATGGTGGCTGTTTTGAGGAAGGTATATGGTGGGTGTATGGTACCGGCGAATGTTGGGCGGTACTAGAGAGGCTAGCAATGGTGGAAGGGTGAGAGTGCGTATAGTCCATGGACTCAACATTAGTCATAAAGAACTCACATACTTATTGCAAAAATCTATTAGTTATCGAAACAAAGTACTACGCGCATGCTCCTAGGGGGATAGATTGGTAGGAAAAGACCATCGCTCATCCCCGACCGCCACTCATAAGGAAGACAGTCAATAAATAAATCATGCTCCGACTTCATCACATAACGGTTCACCATACGTGCATGCTACGGGAATCACAAACTTCAATGCAAGTATTTCTCAAATTCACAACTACTCAACTAGCATGACTCTAATATCACCATCTCCATATCTCAAAACAATCATCAAGCATCAAACTTCTCTTAGTATTAAATACTCTATATGAAAGTTTTTACTATTCTTGGATGCCTAGCATATTAGGATTATTTAAGCAAATTACCATGCTATTTAAAACTCTCAAAATGCTATAAGTGAAGCATGAGTGTTCATCTATTTCTATAAAATAAAACCACCACCGTGCTCTAAAAAGATATAAGTGAAGCACTAGAGCAAATGACAAACTACTCCGAAAGATATAAGTGAAGATCAATGAGTAGTCGAATAATTATGCAACTATGTGAAGACTCTCTAACATTTAATAATTTCAGATCTTGGTATTCTATTCAAACAGAAAGCAAAGCAAAATAAAATGACATTCTAAGAATAGCAAACATCATGTGAAGAAGCAAAAACTTAGGATCAACCGATACTAACCGATAGTTGTTGAAGAAGAAAGGTGGGATGCCAACCGGGGCATCCCCAAGCTTAGACGCTTGAGACTTCTTGAAATATTATCTTTGGGTGCCTTGGGCATCCCCAAGCTTGAGCTTTTGTGTCTCCTTAATTCCTGTCATATCACAGTCTCCCTAAATCTCAAAAGCTTCATCCACACAAAACTCAACAAGGACTCGTGAGATAAGTTAGTATAAACCATTGCAAAAACCTTATCATACTCTACTGTAGCAAATCCCTAAAGTTATTATTCAACATTGCATACTAAATGACTCTGCATATTTAATAGTCCTATCCTCAAATATAATCATTAAAGAAGCAAACATATGCAAACAATGCAAACATAACAGCAATCTGCCTAAACAGGACAGTCTGTAAAGAATGCAGCAACATCCATACTTCCCTAGCTCCAAAAATTATGAAATAAAATTCCCACTGTAGTAAATTTATCAGATATTAATATGCAAAAGGTTTAAACAGTTTATCACATTCTGACTTTTCTAGGGAATTATTGCAACAGCGGTAAACTTTCTGTTTTCAAACACCAACATGTATACTTGTAAAATAGGCATAGTAAAGGCTATCAATGCCACTTTTATTGAAATAAAATATGCAGAACATTGTTCTAAATAACATCAAGCAAATCCTAACAAAATAAATTGACGGTCCAAGCAAAACACATATCATGTGGCGAATAAAAATATAGCTCCAAGTAAAGTTACCGATGAACGAAGACGAAAAAGGGGATGCCTTTCGGGGCATCCCCAAGCTTAGGCTCTTGGTTGTCCTTTAATATTACCTTGGGGTGCCTTGGGCATACCCAAGCTTAGGATCTTGCCACTCCTTATTCCATAGTCCATCGAATCCTTACCCAAAACTTGAAAACTTCACAACACAAAACTTAACAGAAAACTCGTAAGCTCCGTTAGTATAAGAAAATAAATCACCACTTCAAGGGACTGTAATGAACTCATTATTTATTTATATTGGTGTTAAACCTACTGTATTACAACTTCTCTATGGTTTATAAACTATTTTACTAGCCATAGATTCATCAAAATAAGTAAACAACACATGAAAAAACAGAATCTGTCTAAAACAGAACAGTCTGTAGTAATCTGGATTAAACTTATACTTATGGAACTCATAAAATTCTCAAATAAATTGCTGGACCTGAGGAATTTATCTATTAATCATCTTCAAAAATAATTAACTAAATATCACTCTCCAAATAAAAATGGCAGTAATTCTCGTGAGCGCTAAAGTTTCTGTTTTTTACAGCATGATCAACAAGACTTTCCCAAAGTCTTCCCAAAGGTTCTACTTGGCACAAATACTAATTAAAAGCATAAAACCACATCTAAACAGAGGCTAGATGAATTATTTATTAATAAACAGGAACAAAAGGCAAGGAACAAAAATAAAGTTGGGTTGCCTCCCAACAAGCGCTATCGTTTAACGCCCCTAGCTAGGCATGATGATTTCAATGATGCTCACATAAAGGATAAGAATTGTAACATAAAGAGAGCATCATGAAGAATATGACTAGCACATTTAAGTCTAACATACTTCCTATGCATAGGAATTTTGTGAGCAAACAACTTATGGGAGCAATAATCAACTAGCATAGGAAGGCAAAACAAGCATAACTTTAAAACTTTAAGCACATAGAGAGGAAACTTGATATTATTGCAATTCCTACAAGCATATATTCCTCCCTCATAATAATTTTCAGTAGCATCATGAATGAATTTAACAATATAACCAGCACCTAAAGCATTCTTTTCATGATCTACAAGCATATAAAATTTATTACTCTCCACATAAGCAAAATTCTTCTCATGAATGATACTGGGAGCAAACTCAACAAAATAACTATAATGTGATTGAAAATTAAGATCAATATGACAAGTTTCATGGTTATCATTATTCTTTAAAGCATACGTGTCATCACAATAATCATCATAGATAGGAGGCATGCTTTCATCATAATAAATTTGCTCATCAAAACTTGGGGGACAAAAAATTTCATCTTCATCAAACATAGCTTCCCCAAGCTTGTGGCTTTGCATATCATTAGCATCATGGATATTCGAGGAATTCATACTAACAACATTGCAATCATGCTCATCATTCAAATATTTAGTGCCAAACATTTTATAGATTTCTTCTTCTAGCACTTGAGCACAATTATCCTTTCCATCATACTCACGAAAGATATTAAAAAGGTGAAGCGTATGAGACAAACTCAATTCCATTTTTTATAGTTTTCTTTTATAAACTAAACTAGTGATAAAACAAGAAACTAAAATACTCGATTGCAAGATCTAAAGATATACCTTCAAGCACTTACCTCCCCAGCAACGGCGCCAGAAAAGAGCTTGATGTCTACCACACAACCTTCTTCTTGTAGACGTTGTTGGGCCTCCAAGTGCAGAGGTTTGTAGGACAGTAGCAAATTTCCCTCAAGTGGATAACCTAAGGTTTATCAATCCATAGGAGGCGTAGGATGAAGATGGTCTCTCTCAAGCAACCCTGCAACCAAATAACAAAGAGTCTCTTGTGTCCCCAACACACCCAATACAATGGTAAATTTTATAGGTGCACTAGTTCGGCGAAGGGATGGTGATACAAGCGGTATATGGATGGTAGATAAAGGTATTTGCAATCTGAAATTATAAAAACAACAAGGTAACTAATGATAAAAGTGAGCATAAACGGTATTGCAGTGTGTGGAAATAAGGCCTAGGGTTCATACTTTCGCTAGTGCAAGTTCCCTCAATAATAATAACATAATTGGATCACATAACTATCCCTCAACATGCAACAAAGAGTCACTCCAAAGTCACTAATAGCGGAGAACGAACGAATAGATTATGGTAGGGTACGAAACCACCTCAAAGTTATTCTTTCCAATCAATCCGTTGGGCTATTTCTATAAGTGTCACAAACAGCCCTAGAGTTCGTACTATAATAACACCTTAAGACACAAATCAACCAAAACCCTAATGTCACCTAGATACTCCAATGTCACCTCAAGTATCCGTGGGTATGATTATACGATATGCGTCACACAATCTCAGATTCATCTATTCAACCAACACAAAAGGACCTCAAAGAGTGCCCCAAAGTTTCTACCGGAGAATCACGACGAAAACGTGTGCCAACCCCTATGCATAGGTTCATGGGCGGAACCCACAAGTTGATCACCAAAACATACATCAAGTGAATCACGTGATATCCCATTGTCACCACAGATATCCACGGCAAGACATACATCAAGTGTTCTCAAATCTTTAAAGACTCAATCCGATAAGATTACTTCAAAGGGGAAACTCGATTCATTACAAGAGAGAATAGGGGGAGGAGAAACATGAGATCCAACTATAATAGCAAAGCTCGTGATACATCAAGATCGTGCCAAATCAAGAACACGAGAGAGAGAGAGATCAAACACATAGCTACTGGTACATACCCTCAGCCCCGAGGGAGAACTACTCCCTCCTCGTCATGGAGAGCACCGGGATGATGAAGATGGCCACCGGAGAGGGATTGCCCCCTCCGGCAGGGTGCCAGAACGGGTCTAGATTGGCTTTCGGTGGCTACGGAGGCTTCTGGCGGCGAAACTCCCGATCTATTGTGCTCTGGAAGTTTTACGATATGTAGGTATATATGGGTGAAAGGAGTACGTCGGTGGACCGAAGGGGGGCCACGAGGCAGGGGGACGCGCCCCAGGGGGGTGGGCGCGCCCCCTACCCTCGTGAGCACCTCCTTCATCTTCTGACGTAGGGTCCAAGTCTATCCGGTAGGTTTCCTTTCAAAAATAACTTCTCGAGTTGATTTAGTTCCATTTTGACTCCGTTTGATATTCCTTTTCCTCGAAACACTGAAATAGGCATAAAACAGCAAATCTGGGCTGGGCCTCCGGTTAATAGGTTAGTCCCAAAAATAATATAAAAGTGGAGAATAAAGCCCAATATTGCCCAAAACAGTAGATAATATAGCATTGAGCAATCAAAAATTATAGATACGTTGGAGATGTATCACTCTCCGTCTACACTTTGAACCTGCAGTCTCATGAAGTTTCCAAGGTGTCCGAATACAAAGATATATAATAATCTTGAGCAGATCCGGAGAACTGACGCTTTCTGACCTTCTTCTCCGTGTTCGAAAGCCGATATGGGCTCACGCTCCAGGTGTGTGTATCTCCTCTTCTGTTGCAACTGAACTCCGGTGTGTGTATCTCAACACCCATATGTACAATCTATGGAATATAGACGGAGTTCATCAATCTAACTTGGTATCAGATGTCTCTCGCTTCCTCCCTGTCGCTTCCGACTTCCGCTCCGTCACACTCGCTCATTCGGAGACACCGACGATAGTGGCGAAGTCAGCCTCAAGAATATGTGGGGTCATTGTCAATTTGTTTTAAAAAAATCTTCACAATATAGTGTTTTTGGCTGTTTTCCTCAAGGGGGGTCAGCTGACCCAACACAAAATCTGCCACGGGCTGACGCCCCCTTCATCCTGCCATGCATGGCCCCCAAGCCCGTGCCGCAGTCCGCCCTCACAGACGTGCCCTTGCCCTCACTCCACTTCAGGTGCACGCTGCCCCCGCCCCGTCGATGCATCATATTAACATTTCCTCGTACATCCCCTTCAAGCTCTGCGTGAAAGCCGGCAACTAATCAAAGTGGCACCATCTTTTCAGGTCCGACACTGCTGTAACTCTCTTAAACTTCTTCCCTTACATTCACACACAATATAACCTCTATTAAATGTGTGCATGTGACAATGGTGGCGAATTCTTCCCCTACTTCCTCCGCGACCATGTCTCTCGCCATTGTGTGATCTTCCGCTTCTCATGCCCCCACACCTCTCCCCAAAATGGCAAAATTGTGTGTCTCTTGAACACAACCAATGACGTTCTTCGCACCCTACTCATCCACGCCCACATGCCACCCGAGTATTGGGTCGAGGCCCTCCATACGGCAAAGCATCTCATCAATAGGCGTCCCTCCTATGCCGTTGTAACGCCCGGGTAATCAAGCTACAGTAATTCCATGCTAATGGTGCCACGTCACCACGGTTACTGTTGATAATCTACCGTTAGTTCAAAACCGAGTCAAATTCAAATTTAAAATAAAGTTAAATTCTAAAAGTTTTCAAAAGTTAAAACAAAAATGTTCGGGCAGTGCCATAAATTGCATATTTAATTATGGTGTAATAAACATATTTTTAGAAAGTGCCTAAATATTTTAAAATGAATTAAAAGGGAAAAAGAAATAAACAAAAGAAAATACAAAACAGAAAAAAGAGAAGCCCCCCTGGACCAGACGACCCAGCTCGCAGCCAGGCCGGCCCACCTGGCCTACCTGGCCACACCCGGCCCGGCTCCCCTGCCGCGTCCCCTTCCCCTGTTCCCCCGACCCGGGTCGGAATAGGGCGCGTTCCAGCCGCACCCCCCCTCGCCGGCATCGAGGAGGGGATAAGGCCGCCACCTTCGCCTCCTCGATCCCTCCTCCCACTCGCCCCGCTCTCTCCCTCGGTTCCTGCGCCCTCCCCTCAGATCCACCTCGCTCCCCCTTGTTCCCCCACCACATCCGACGCCACCATGAACCCGCTGCCGTGAAACGCGTGGCCACAACCCTCGCCTCGCCTCGCCTGCGTGTCCTTCGTCTCCGCCTTCGTCTTCCTCGTCCAACGGTGGCCGCAGTTGGAGCTCGGAGCCACCGCAGCACCCACGGCGCCGCCGTCTTCCTCCTCTGCTCCGACAAGCTACGCCGCCGCTCTTCACCAACTCCGGCGACGCCCCTGCAGCTATTAAACCCACCAAGGGCCACCGTGTGTGCCGCTCGGTGAGCCCCTACTGCTTCCTTTCTCTCTCTTTCGCGCCATACCTAGTTGTCGCCGATGCACCCGAACGCCCCACCGCGGATCTCGTCGCCGACGAATCTCCGGTGACCAAAGGGTCACGGGCCCGTGCCAGTTACACTCATCACGCCCCGTAGATCCTCCCCAACCTCTCCATTTCTTCGCTAGCTCGCCCCAGCTCCACTCTTCTCGAGCTCCCGAACGCGTCGCCGCACGCGCTCATCGCCGGCAGCCGTCCGGTGACCCTTTTGGTCCCGGGCTTGTGCCGTTGTGCTCGCGTGCGCACGTAGGCCTCGCCCCGCCCTTCTGTTTGCCCAATAGCGCGCCGCATCGCCCATCCCTCTCACGGCCGAACTCCGACGTCCGCCTCTCTGTTCACCGTCGCCGCTCCAGTGTGTATCTGGCCACACCACCGCCACCACTAGATGCGGCTCACAACACTCGTTCGAACGCTACCTCCCGCGCTCGAAACGGACCACCACCGCGGATTTTAGGCCACCTCCCGAGCCGTGCCGCCGCGTTTTGCCTCGCCGGCGTCGTTCCTGCGCCGTCGGCCGACGTGGCTAGGCGGGCCCCACCCCTGGGTCGCTGCCTGTGGGCATGGGGGCCCCAATTGGCCATGTTGACCAAAGTCAACTTCGCTGACGTGGCAGCTACTGCCACTGACATGCGGGCCCCATGCCATAAAAAAATAAAAAATATATATAAACCGCTAATTAATTAAGTTAATTAACTAAAACCTAATTAGACACTAACTGTTGGGGCCCACCCACTAATTAACCTATTTAGTTAGTCTAAACTCCCTATTATTGCCCCTGACAATGACATGTGGGTCCCACTGGACCCACCTGTCTGGTTTGACTGGTCAACCGAACAGTTGACCTGCTGACATCACTCTGATGTCATGCCTGCATCATCATTCACTGTTCTGGATAATGTTGGATTTAAATAATTAATTAAATTCCAGAAGTTAATAAAATCTTTAGAAAATCATATCTTTTAATCCGTAACTAGGATTAAAATACTTTCTACATGAAAGTTGCTCAGAACGACGAGACGAATTTGGATATGCAGCCCGTTTGTCCACCACACATCCCTAGCATAGTGAACACACAACTTTTCCTCTCCGGTTCGTTTGTCCGAAAACGCAAAACACCGGGAATACTTTCCCGGATGCTTTCCCCCTTCACCGGTACCACCTCGTACCGCGTTAGGGCACACCTAGCATCACGCTTTGTCATGTCATGCATCGTCATGCATTTGTTTGCATTATATTTATTGTTTCTTCCCCTCTTCTCTCGCTAGACACCGAGACCGACGCCGCTGCTACCCAGTACGACCACGGTGTTGACGACCCCTCTCTCTTGCCAGAGCAACCAGGCAAGCCCCTCCCCCTTGATCACCAGATATCGCCTACTCTCCTCTATACTGCTTGCATTAGAGTAGTGTAGCATGTTACTGCTTTTCGTTAATCCTATCCTGATGCATAGCCTGTCCTTGCTACTACTGTTGTTACCTTTACCTGCAATCCTAATACTTAGTATAGGATGCTAGTTTATCATCAGTGACCATACTTTCTTGTCTGTCTGCCATGCTATACTATCGGGCCATGATCACTTGGGAGGTGGTCACGGGTATATACTTTATACATAATATATGATACTTGTGGTGACTAAAGACGGGTCGGCTTGTAGGAGTACCCGCGAGTGATTCACGGATTGGGTCCGAAAGGACGTTTGTCCCGACGGCCCTCTGAGTGGATCTTTGTGGCGGAGCGACAGGGTAGGTTGAGACCACCTAGGAGAGAGGTGGGCCTGGCCCTGGTCGGCGTTCGCGGTTATTTCAAGATAACACATTTAACGAGATCTTGGTATTTGATCTGAGTCTGGCTACTGGCCTATACGCACTAACCATCTATGCGGGGACAGTTATGGGCACTCGACGTCGTGGTATCAGCCGAAGCCTTTGTGACGTCAGCAACTGAGCGGCGCGCGTCGGGTTGGACTGGAACGCCTACTCTTGTATAAGGGAGGCTAGGTCTGCTCACCGGCCGCGTACGCAACATGCAGGTGTGCAATGGGCGATGGGCCCAGACCCCTACGCCATAGGATTTAGACCGGCGTGCTGACCTCTCTGTTGTGCCTAGGTAGGGCTGCGACGTGTTGATCTTCCGAGGCCGGGCATGACCCAGAAAAGTGTGTCCGGCCAAATGGGATCGAGCGTGTTGGGTTATGTGGTGCACCCCTGCAGGGAAGTTAATCTATTCGAATAGCCGTGATCTTCGGTAACAGGACGACTTGGAGTTGTACCTTGACCTTATGATAACTAGAACCGGATACTTAATAAAACACACCCTTCCAAGTGCCAGGTACAACCGGTGATCGCTTTCTCACAGGGCGACGAAGGGAGGATCATCGGTTAGGATTATGCTACACGATGCTACTTGGTGAACTTACCATCTACTCTCTTCTCCTGGTGCAAGATGGAGGTTACCAGAAGCGTAGTCTTCGACAGGACTAGTTATCCCCCTCTTATTCCAGTTTTCTGCAGTTCAGTCCACATATGATACCCTTATTCCATTTGATACCAATGCATACATATGTAGTGTAGCTCCTTGTTTGCGAGTACTTTGGATGAGTACTCACGGTTGCTTTGCTCCCTCTTTTCCCCCTTTCGATACTCGATTGATGTGACTAGATGTTGGAGCCCAGGAGCCAGACGCCACCGTAGACGACGACTACTACTACCCGGGAGGTGCCTACTACTACGTGCAGCCTGCTGACGACGATCAGGAGTAGTTTAGGAGGATCCCAGGCAGGAGGCCTGCGCCTCTTTCGATCTGTATCCCAGTTTGTGCTAGCCTTCTTAAGGCAAACTTGTTTAACTGATGTCTGTACTCAGATATTGTTGCTTCCGTTGACTCGTCTATGATCGAGCTCTTGTATTCGAGCCCTCGAGGCCCTTGGCTTGTAATATGATGCTTGTATGACTTATTTTATTGTAGAGTTGTGTTGTGATATCTTCCCGTGAGTCCCTGATCTTGATCGTACACGTTTGCGTGTATGATTAGTGTATGATTGAATCAGGGGTGTCACAGCCGTCAGTCAGCTCACCCCTACCACCTTCTCCACGGACAACATCCCACAAACGATCACTTGCGCGTGTTCGGTAGCCTCTGTTTCTCACCATGTAGCACACTAACTAGCCCCTAGGTCCGCACCTTGCGTCCTTCTTGGCTATCCCCTAGAGCACAATGGGTACTTGCTTCTTTTCATTAGATTCCAGAACTGGTGTTGGGTACAATGGCGGAGACAGGGAGGCAGCAGGGGCCCTGGCCCCCCCCTAATGTCACTGGTTTAGGCCTGATACTAGTGTAAACATTGACTTTTTTGCTGTTAAAACAATGCATTTTAATGATCTGGCCCTCCCAAACAAGGTTTAGCAACGTTTGGCCCTCCCAATTTGTTTTTCCTGGCTCCGCCACTGGTTGGGTATGAGCCTTACTTCAAGGAAACTTCAGAGGAGCATGCCTATCACCAAGCTAAAGGTCTTCCAGGCAAGGATGATGATTATCTTGGATACTTGTACACTAGATTTACTTGCAATAGTTGATGTGATGCTTTCGTGATTACTTTATTACCTATCTACTGTCAAAGCCTTTATTATGCCATGATAAAGCCATAACTCCACCTCCTAGCGAACCATGATACATGCTGCTACGTTATTTTGTATGATGTCATTTCAGCTCTTATATCATGCTTACTTGGGTTATGTTTATGTTAGCATGGGACACATATACATGATAAGCTCTTGGAGGTAATTAATTGGTAGGCCAATGACAACGGTTGGAGGACGGGCATTTAGGCCTTGGTGTTTTGTTCTAGTCGAACCCCATGAATGAATGCACTAACCACTCGTGGGAGGTTTTATCAGGCCATCCTCATCCTTTTCCTTGATAACACACTATGTCCAGACTAGAACCTGGTTTTCTTGGTTTGGTTCTTCCGCATGCAGTTAGTGAGGGGAACATCACCTATAGGTGGACTGCATGCAAGTTGATCAAGGGGCTAGTCTGGTCATGAGCTAGTCACCAACCTCTCACCACGGTTAGGACTGGATCAGGGTCATGGCCGGACTTACGATCTGGCGGGTGGCCATGATCTTGTTTGTTATGTACGAAAACGAGTTGAGTCGTTATAGATCTTTTGGCTCTAGTCCATCAAATGGGCGCCTGCAATGGGCAGAATCTAGTTGGGAAGAGTGAACGTGTATGGATACCTATAATGGGTCAATGGTGCCACCCTGCAGGGTAAAATCTTTTCGAAAAGTTGTGTCCACGGTTATGGACGACTTGGAGCTTGGTAACAATTCGTATAACAACTTCAACCTAATAATTAAAACTTGACAACATGTGAGTGCCTTGACTTTCTATTCTTCGTGGGGTTACACGAAAGGGAGGACACGGTAGTGTTAGCATGTGAATATGATGAATAGGTTGCTATTATGTTGAAAATAGGATGAATAGTACACGAGCTACCGATGTTTGGATTACGCTGCTCATCTTATATCTGTTTAGGCGTAAGTTGGTAGTCGATTCTTAGTGCTTGCAGCTTCATCACATATCCAATCCGTACCCAAATGTATTGTTAGTGCTATAGTACAGTTGGTAATGAGAGTTGTTGAGTACCCGCGTACTCACCCTGGCCACAAAAACAACAAATTGCAGGATGTTCTACAACTGAGATTTTCAGGTTGCTATTATGTTGAGTTCGATGACGATGACAAGTAGAATAGTGCATATATAATATGAACTCATATGTTTCGACAGTATTATATGTGCTTCTATTGAACATATGTTTTCTAACCGCCCTACTAATTGTTTGTTCAAAATGGCCACGCTTTTGCAGCAATGAAAGCCACTTGCTAAGGTTGTGGATGTTGACGCCATATCTATGATAATTTCAAGATCCGCGCCTTTGCCAGCCTTTGGCACCGCCTTTGGCATATCTTGATTGTATTTTACTGTTCTCATGGGTGGCCTACTAGCCTGTTCACTCGACAATGTTTTTATCTGTACTTGGCCAATGCACCGATTTATCATGTTGCTACATACTCCCTCCGTCTAAAAATATTTGTCGGAGAAATGGATGTATCATCTAACTATCATTTGTTGAACGACTTGTCGTTATACCCCCGCAACCTTCGATCCATCTATCTTAACATCGTTCTACTTCAGAACTGAATCCAGTGACTTTACCACTCGCTTTTGATTCCAATGGATATCAATTAGATGGATGGAGTCTTTCTTATTGATGTGGGCAAGGCAGGCAGCTCCTCTCGAATAGGTTGATCGGTGTCTTTCAAAAAAAGAAAATAAAGTTTCTTACTCCCTTTTTCTGCATGGTAAGTTTCTTACTCCCTCCAAAACATGTTATTTGACGCTGGTCTAGCACAAAGTTGTAGAAGATCAACGTCAATTAATATGAATCGAAGATCTACGTCAATTAAAATGAATCAAAGAGAGAATAGTAGAATGGACTACTGACTGAGATTTCTGTGACCGCATGTGCGGCGTCGTGGCGTGTTGACCAATCAAATGTTCGACGGGGAAAAAAGACGTTCGGGTCAGAGTTTCCCGCAGCTCTTTGCGTCGGATACACGATCCACGACAGTGGTGAGTCGGCGAAGCTTATGGAGGCGCGTTGGTCGCGTACGTACTAGCAGCGTGGTTGAACAAGAGCCCTGTGCTCTTCCACTACATTGGCAGCAGCTGATAAAGATCTCCATCAAAGGAGGGACTAGCTGTATAGGAGGTCAATTTCAAAAAACAAACTGTATAGGAAGTCGTTGGTTTATACGGTGTTTTTGGACGGACTAGGTAACAAAGTTCAACGTGATGTAACGCCACAGTTGACTAGCATGATGGGTGTGCTTGGTTTGTAGTATGTAGTTTGTCATATCTCCCCGGTAATATTCCGGAATCAGGCAGCTATACTATGCAAAATGCTGAAGGCTTGCAGCGTCTAGCTAAACTGCTTGGAGTTTAGATCCTGCCGGCTAATTAACATCTCCGACCTTTGATGCATCCGAAATAGGGATGGCACCCGTTGGAGTAGGGTACGGGTTGGAGCCACGCATACCCTTACCCGTCTCAGTTGAGCTTAATTACCCATCATCTGTACCCATATTCGTCAATAGATACGATTTTTTTTTTCTACCCATCACCCGACAGGGTAAACGGGTACCATGGGTAAAAATACCCATGTTTGCAAACCATTAATTTGATCATACATAGTCATAAACATCAACATATAATCATAATATGTAAACAACAACACATTCTATAAACAACAACACATCCTCATAAATAGCAACACCTCAAAACAACAACACAAACTCATAAACAATAACACATAGTCACACATTTTAATTTCAAACCCACAACATAATGTGTAGGTAATTTGTCCGTGCTATTCAGATTTTATACGGGTATATGGGTATGAGGGTATGAGTTATATGATCCCTTACCTATACCCGCTCTACCCGATGGGTACGAGATATCTCTCTGTTTATATACCCATGAGTAATTTTTTGTCCCATACACTTACCCTATTAGGGTTTTTAACCACCGGATACGTGGGTAATGGGTGCCTATTGCCGTCCCTAATCCAAACTGCTAGCAACCATGTGTTTCTGTAGATCCTGAATTGCGATCATGGTTTTCTTTTGAGCGACTCTTAGTTTAATTACCGACCATTTAATGAACACGGACTATCCGATCCCGAGCTCAAACGCTCCATGATGAACAGTAAAATCACAAATAAAAAAGGAAACAAAATAAAAACACATTGTGAGAATTTTTGACAAATGTTTTGTGTGCTCGAAACATTTATTCTGAAATGACATTCATGGAAGTCGTGGCAAGAAAAAAATGCTTCAAAAATATTGTTTTTGAAGCATTTTGTAGTGTTTTTTAAAATGCCATGACTTTTGCTAATGTCATTAAAAAAATCCAAACACACAATACATTTGTCAAAGTTTGTCACAATACAATTTTACAATTTTTTTGAATA
Source organism: Triticum dicoccoides (assembly GCF_002162155.2). Lineage (NCBI taxonomy): Eukaryota > Viridiplantae > Streptophyta > Magnoliopsida > Poales > Poaceae > Triticum > Triticum dicoccoides. The sequence continues at coordinate 542,118,483 of NC_041380.1, read as the reverse complement.
TTTATTATTATTATTTTTGGATTTTTCATCCTGAGATCATTTGAGCTCGGAAGCAGAAAAGGACTTTTGCCAAATAATTTTCTTTGGTGTAGTGGGCTCAACTCCCAGATGGCAGATGCAATGACACGCCATGTGAGCCATGAGTGATAGACGACATAAAACACAAGGTCTATATTTTTGCAGCGCCCAAGCATCTAGAATTTTGTTGTCATGCGCGTCGATGACCTGGCTAAAAAAGACAAGAGCCCATGCAAAAAAACAAAGGGCAAGAGTGAGGCTTTTTTTTTATCCTAATAGTTGACGAACGTTTGTTAGGAGAGGTTGGCATTTGCAAACGTTTTCGATGGCAGTTTTAATTATCGACATTTTCTTTAGAAGAGCATAGCAATTTTTGGTATAGAAGGTAATTTTTCACAAGAAAATGCCATCACTTGATCACGATCCAATGGCTGTGAGGGCCTTCGCTGGGACCCCCTAAAAACCAGACGTTCGCCTGATAACAGCTTAACGATTTGGGGCTGGAAAGTTTCCTAGGAACCGGGGTTAGGTAACTTCTTACGAAAGCAGCATGACGTGCCTAATTCTGATATTCCGGGAACTTGCGTGATTTAATATGAAACAAAATTCCTCTACTTATCACTCTTGACGCGCAAGGTTGACTTGCCGTGCATAGTCTCTCGCTAGCACTATCACTTCAGCCTTGAAATACCGGGAGTAGATCAGTACTGGCATGAGGCATGACCGAGTACTGGGGAAGTAATAAGCAGTAGGTAAGAGAACAACACTAGCTCGATGGCCATAGCCTCAGCGGCGGCAGTGCTCGTGTTAGCGATCGCGGCCGCGGCCACGGCAGAGACTCCAGCGCCGCCGATAGGGCTGGCCGGCTGCGCCACCAGCTGCGGGGACGTGAGCGTGCCGTACCCCTTCGGCTTCGGGCCGCCGCGCTGCCACTGGCCGGGGCTCAACCTCACCTGCGACACGAGCGGCCCGCAGCCCCCGAGGCTGCTCCTCGGCGACGGCGCGCTCCGGGTCGCCGCCATCTCCCTCCGGAACGCCACCGTCCGCGTGGTACGCGCGGGCTCCATCGTCGACAGCGCCAGCGTCACCTCCGACCGCAACGTCTCCTTCGGCGGCGGCTTCGTGGACGCCGGGTACATGCTGTCCAACGGCAACGAGCTCGTGCTCTCCGGCTGCAACCTGCTGGCGACGCTGGTGGAGGACCTCGGCGTGGGGCCGGGAAGATCGGGCATCATCAGCGGCTGCGCCTCCTTCTGCTCCTTCCGCAACAAGAAGGTGGACAGCGTCGGCCAGCTGGCCGGCAAGTACTGCTCCGGCATGGCGTGCTGCCAGGCGCCCATCAACTACCACAGCTCGCCCACCGGGGTGCACCTCCGGTGGCTGGACGCCGGGAACCACAGCGAGGCGCTGACGTTCCTGCCCACCTACGTGTTCGTGGCGGAGGAGGGGTGGTTCGACCGGAGGCCGCTGGCCGACGAGCTGCTCAGCGTGAAGCAGAGCCCGTCGGAGGCGGCGCTGGAGGTTCCCTTCGTCCTCCTGTGGGGCGTCAAGCAGGGGCTCCCACCGCTGCCGACCTTGACGGCCAACACGTCCACCGCTTGCTCCGACGACGCGCACCGCAGGCTCTGCAAGAGCGACCACAGCGTGTGCGCAGTCGGAAACCTTGGCTATACGTGCCAGTGTCATGGCGGCTACGACGGGAACCCCTACCTCACCCATGGGTGCCAAGGTTAGTCTGTAGCTGCGTGCACATCACCTATAATTTCTAAACATTTTGGATTCAACGTCTACCTCGTACAATAGGCCGCAATTCATGGAACGCGCATGTGCCTCGCAGGAAAATGAACCAGGGACAGTTCACCTACCACCTCGTTGCGTAAAATAAGACTATATTCTGTTGACCTTAATTTTCTCTATCTATACTTATATCAGTAGATTAGTAGATAGTACTCCCTCTGATTCATATTACACTTCTTAAATATAAGACCATTTTAGAGATTTCAGTAAGGACTATATACAGATGTATATAGACATATTTTAGAGTGTAGATTTACTCATTTTGCTTTGTATGTAGTCTGCATTAAAATCTCTAAAAGACTTATATTTGGGAACGGAGTTATTTGTCTTAGTTGTCTAGATAAAGATGTATCTAGACACGAGTACGAGTACGTTCTATTGGCAGTTGGATAGTTATCGGTCGGAATGACAAGTTTATCCAGCCAGAGGTAGTGGAAACCATCTCAAATGGGTTTAAATAAAACAGTACTAATAATATATGAGATTCTCTATTACAGTAATAACAAGTTTATGACAGCTAAAATAACAATTTTAACAGAATCAAGCGTGTGGTGGTGCCAAAAATGATACATGCACAGGCCTTTTACTGAGTGTTATGGGCCTTTCCTTAAATTC
>NC_041380.1:542104567-542115716 GCF_002162155.2 Triticum dicoccoides | reverse complement strand
ACCCTGGCGGGCCACGTCACCCCCTAATCCAATCAAAACATGCCAATTCAACACCAGCCCGTAAACATTAAGCAATTTTTCATCGATGTAGCATTTCTTGGGTGGTGGACCGGGGGAAACGAGTTTTGCTACACCTAAGGGATGTTGTGGTTGTTTTTAATTGGACTTTGTTGGGTGTGCATCTTGAAAGTGAGGTGCGTATGTCTACCAATTTTGGGGGGAAACAAGGAGCCGCTATTTCTCACTTACCTGATAATTCTCGGTGCATTGTATTTAGGTATAAATATAATATTGAATTAAACCATGATTTATCTGTCTATAATTGTATAAAAAAATACATTTTATCTGATAAACACTTATTTAAAAGTATTTATTGACTTGTCATGAAAACATAATTTCATTTGGTAAGTCGATAAGAGATGATACAACTAAATGACCCTATCAACACTTTAAGGTTTATTAATGGATTAAATACAATATTATGTGTACTCATTTGATCTGGGTCAGTTTTTGAAAGTATCTTAAATATCCCGGTTATTACTGCGAATGAACCGATAAGTCAGCACTCCGATCGGTGAACCTGAACTAGCAGCCTCACAAAGTCACAGGATTGGCTGCATGTTTTGTTTCTCAAAGTATGTTTGTCACCCGGTGCTAATAGAACTGCCTTGTATAGATGAATATTAAAAATGATTCAGATGTGTGTGTGACCTTCAGCTAGAAAATGGAATTCATACAATCTCCCAACAACGCGAGGCACGTCTTCTGTAGGAGCTGCACACTATTGTCGGCATTTTCTTTCCTTTTCTCTTTTCCCTTTTTACCTTTATAAAATACACACACAAAAAAAACTCAGTTCCCAATTTCGAAATACACAATAAATAATTTCTAAATACACATTGATTTTTTAAACACATGATAAAAATTTAAAATATGGGATGATTTTTTTAAAATACAAAGTGAACATTTTTTGCTGCAAGATGAACATTTTTTAAATATGAAACATTAATTTACATATGAACTTTTAAGATACAGGATGAACGTTTTATAAATGAATGAAGGTCATTTTAAATTAGACGATGGACACATTTAATATGCAATAAGAATTATTAATACACAAAGAGTAATTTATAAATACATGATGAATCTTTTTCGAATTCAACAAGAATATCTTTTGAATGCAAGATGTTCATTTCAAATGCATCATGAAGAAGAAATAAGAACGGAACAGTAAAAGGAAAGACAGAAAATAAAATAATGAAAATAAGGAACAAAAAGAGAGGGAAAAGAAACAAGAAAGTGGTTGCATTTTTGTAAATACGCGATGGACATTTTTTTAAATTTCGGCTATCTTTTTTGAAATACATGAGAAACGTTTTCCAAATACATGTTGAAGTTGCAATCCAAACTATTCAAAAAACTACATGTCGAAGTTTTATAAATACATGGTAGACATTTTATAAATATATGATGGAGACTTTTAAATACACGATAAACATTTTGTGTACATTATGAATATTTTTGAAATGCACACGATTTTTTACATATACATTTATATTTTTCAAATACATTATGAACATTTATAAAAAATGTACATGATGATTCTTTTCTAAAATACATATTTTTTAATACACAGAGAAAAGTAAGAACACATAAAAAGTAAAATTACACACAAACACACACACAAAGCATACAAAGAAAATAAAATGGAAATTATTATTATTATTATTTAAAATAGTAAAAATAAAAGGAGGACAAAAAATAGAGAAATAGTAAAATAAAATAAAATTGCACCAAACTGAGAAAAAACCAAAAAAACACTATAATTCAATAAAACTAATCCCCAAGGTCGAAAACAATCGGTCCCAAGAGAAACCAGAAAATGATGAAGCATGGGTTTGAAAAAATCAAACGAACAAACGTCTCCATCCTCTTCTCTCTACCTGTTGATCGTGACCATGGTTCTTAATAGTGTGCAGCTCGACAACAACAATGGAAAATAAATCCATGCGTGGGAGTGCCCGGTCCGCGGCACCCATTGAAGCACAATTAGAAAACCTAACTAGGCACAATTGAAGCACAATTAAACACAATTGAAGCCAGATTTGACCATCTCACATTCTACTTTAAGGAAGTCGACACAATATTACTTTGATAGAGTGACTTATCGCCACCGTACCCAAGTTGTGTGCTGCCCAACCTCTTAATTTAGTGCCAATGCCCAATGGGTACTCACGCTACACTTTTGACTAGGTTGTAATGCCATACATCAAAGAAAAGTACTCGTATATAATAGATGGAGAAGGCAAACTGTCAAACTAACTAGTCGAGTGTCGGGTATTTGCACGGTTGTAGTTAACTGAAGCATTCTAGCAATGATCTAACAGAAGTTTCATGGAAAGGGGGGAGTTTTTCACTAAATGCCATTGTAACAATTCATCATTTTTATGGTATAAAAAGGGAAATGAGAATGTTTTGTTGGAGAATAAGAAAATTATACCGTCCACATCCAAATTCAAACTACAAATCATTTTTTAAAAGATGTAATCTGGATTCAATATTTTTCGGAGATCCAAGTTAAAACAAATGAGCGCTAGTTATATTGTTATAAATTGATCAATCAGTAATGCAAGTTCCCACAAACCAGTGCTTGTATGTTTTCAGGAAGGTCTTTATGATGTACTAAATAATATTTTTTTTTTCATAGATGTCAATGAGTGTGAGCAGCCACATGACTATGGGTGCTTCGGCAAATGCATCAACACAATTGGAGGGTACAAATGTCAATGCCCACAAGGAACCCACGGCAACTACACCATCAAGGATGGTTGCATCAAGTCAGCGGCTACAGGTTAGTACGTATGTTTCAACTTCTTCAACTTCATTGGTAGCTTTAGATAATTTAGTATTTCATCATTGGTTGCACAATACACATTTATTGTTTCATTTGACCATTAGTCCTTTTAGGTATTTGATATTTTTGTACAAAATACACTAGGGGCATGTCAATGTATATAATAGCATATTAAAATAGGGTTACAAGAATTTACATACATAACGAGGGTCTAGATTATTAAAATAGATTCTTATGAAATAGATAAACATATATCTTTTTTATGCATTTAACTTGTCTCCATAACACATAGACAAACATAACTAGTTGTGAGGCTAATCTTCCACGATATATTAAGGGATACTTCTATGAAAATGTTACTAAGGAAATTACATTTTGCATCAACTCTTACATTACCTGGCTGAGTGGCGCACGAAGCTACTGATAAGAAAATAAGCAGTTTTTCGATTAAATTAATCCATGAATAAATCATGAGCATGACATGGACAACATTGATAACATACTGATTACGATCTAACAGAGCATGTACTACGCATATAGTAGAAACATCTACGCATATCGCTAGTACTGCTACAACAGAAAGAAACACGAGAAGGATAAACAATGTATACCCTCCAATCGGCCACGCGGCGGTGGTGGCGGTGGCAGCAGCCGCGGCATCCTCGGCGGCCTCGGCCTTCTCAGCGGCGGCACGGTCGGCGTCGGTCGACATGGTGATGACGAAGGTGATGCGGACATAGATGAACAGAAGCGAGCAGTCGCGTAATCGCTACCCAAAAACCTAATCGCCCCTCTCCCGTACAGGATCCGGAGAAGCGGGTTTCGGAGGCCTGCTCTCCCGTCAACCGTGTACGCGGTGAACGGGACGGAGTCACCGGCGGAGGCAGCAGCAGAGGAACGACGTGGGCGTGGAGGCGGAGATGCGTTCTGTTTCGTGGCGTCTAGGGTTGGCAGTGTCCCACAGCGTCGAGAGACGTGGGCTGAACCCACGTCCAACCTGTCAAAGACTCTCCGTTCCTGTCCGGCAAAAAGAAGCGCATAGGAGTGAGCTCGGCTCGGCTCAATCCTGCGCCGCGCCGCGCCGAGGCACGGCTGCGCCGCGCCGAGGCGAGCGGAGGAGGAGTGCGCGAGGGCCTCATCTCTTCTCAAGCTCCAATAGCATGAGGAAGAGGATCCCTTATAAACCACTCCAAGTCTCCTTCCACTTCCGGGGTGGGACTAAACTTCCCACCACCTTGTCATGCCACCTACATGGGCCCTTAGAGATCAAATCTGAAATTGTCATATGGGCTCTAGGCCCATCTCATATTTCAACAGCTAGTGGTCTTACACCTTAAGGGCATGCACAATGAAGACGATTAATCATGGGTTTCTAAAATAAAGAGAGGCAATATTGCCACATCATTAATCATATGCATAATAGTTAATCTCTGTAATGTAATTCGGTGGTTAGGTATACTCATTTTCCTTGTTAGCACACCTTAAAGCACATGTTGTGAACTTAATTAAGCATGTCTCCTTATAAGCACATGTGTATCATGTGAGAAACAAGACCTTTTTACAACGCGAATATATTCTCCTCTTGAATTTCAAAACAAATGTTATTGTCATGTTGGGAAAAATTGCATAAATTTTAAAATCCAATGTCATCAGGAATAATCCCATAGAACTACATTTTCTCACACCTTTTAACCAACGAATAAAACCTTGTAGGGCAGATTTTTTTTAAAAGAACGAGGAACTTATTAAAATTTTGCTTCATATATGAAACTTCGGTATATAGTCTCAAACTTAATGAGAAAAGGTTTGGAGTATATAGGGAAGCCCTTGCTACCCAAAATAAGAATTTCTAATAAATATTGATTTATAGCCCTGCTCATTGCACCCTATTGATTCCATCAGTTAAAACACTGTCTTTGTACGTGCTCTAATATAAAGTACTTTTGTTACATATATATTTTAACTATATGAGCTTACAGTCATGAATATTCTTTGTTATTTGAGGCTCAGATTAGGTGGGTAAGGTTTTTATTCTTGCTGCACACTACACGCAAGTATTGCAATCAAATCTACAGATATTAGGGAAATATATACAAATTCCTTGTAGGCTAGAGCATAATTTTTTAGTTTCTCGGGATCTGGTTCACTGCATACACCGTGTATGTCACTTAAAAGGTCATGGTTGTACTCGCTAAGCTTATTTCATTTCATGTATTTCCTTCTAAAGATGTTGATGTTGATTTCGAGTTCTCGGTATTGAGAGTAATACTAATATTAACCCACACATATACAGGAACAAGCATCGGTATAGGAGTTGGCAGTGCAGTAGGATTTATGCTTTTGGTTCTCGCGACAATCTTTGTGGCCCAAAGGTTTAAACATAAGAGACAAATACTTTTGAAACAAAAGTTTTTCAAGCAAAATCGTGGGCAGTTGTTGCAACAATTAGTGTCCCCAAGGATAGACATCGCAGAAAGGATGATCATTCCCATAGATGAACTTGCAAAGGCAACAAACAACTTTGACAAAGCACGTGAGCTTGGCGGTGGAGGCCATGGTACAGTCTACAAAGGGATCTTGTCGGACCTACACGTTGTGGCCATCAAGAAGTCGAAGATCACAGTCCAGAAAGAGATAGATGAGTTCATAAATGAGGTGGCCATCCTCTCACAGATCAATCACAGGAATGTAGTGAAGCTTATTGGATGTTGCCTAGAGACAGAGGTACCATTGTTGGTTTATGAGTTTGTTTCTAATGGAACCCTCTATGACCATCTCCATGTTGAAGGGCCAAAATCCCTTTCGTGGTTAACTAGGTTCAGGATTGCAACTGAAATTGCAAGTGCTCTTGCCTATCTTCACTCGTCAGTTTCAATCCCAATTATCCATAGAGATATCAAGTCTAGTAACATACTTCTGAATGAATCTATGACATCGAAGGTGTCAGACTTTGGAGCTTCAAGATACATTCCAACGGATAAAACGGGATTAACAACAATGGTTCAAGGAACAATTGGATACTTGGATCCTATGTACTTCTACACAGGCCGCCTCACAGAGAAAAGTGATGTGTATAGCTTTGGTGTCATTCTCGTTGAACTGCTAACAAGGAAGAAACCATTTTCATATTTCTTCCTTGATGGAGATGGTCTTGTTTCCCATTTTGTCAAGTTGCTTGCTGATCAAATGTTGGTCCAAATACTAGATCCGCAGGTCATAGAGGAGGGAGGCAAAGAAGTTCATCAACTCTCCATACTTGCAGCATCATGTATAAAGTTAAATGCTGAGGACCGGCCTACAATGCGACAGGTGGAACATACACTCGAAGGCCTTATAGTATCCAAGAAATTTGTCCAAAACAACGTGGAAGTTGAGAAATTTTCGGAGAATGACATTACTATGATGAATTGTTCGCTGGAAAAAGAAAGAAAAAGCCCGCCGGAATGCAGCAGAAGATACAGCATGGAGGAAGAAATATTGATGTCTGCAAGGTACCCTCGGTAGAGACGCCAGCTTTGTACCACATGCATCGCAAAATATAAGGATTACTCACTTGTATAATTGTATTTATGTGTGCTGTTCTAGACTAGAACCTCTGTTACTGTCGCTTTTTCTTTTATGATAATATACAGTTGTCATACTTCTGATTTTGGCCCGCTGGATAGCTACCTAGCTACACATGCATTTTTTGATAAAGGCCAATTTTTATTGACCGATAATGCAACAAAGGCATTACAAACATCATCCTTGTAAAAAAAAGGAAATACAAACATCATGAGTACATAACCCGTCTCTGTATGATTACGATGCACACAACCAACACCAACACACACAAAATATAGGAAGAAAAAAACAGACTCCAAAGTCCATGCATAGGTCAGTTTTACTTGTATTGCTTACAATCACATGAAAAGATGCAGCTACAACATTCGTTATATGAGCAGCGTCTAGCAGCTCACTGAGACACGGACAAGGTGAAGAGATCAGGGACAACAAACGTAAGGTAAAAAACTATGAGACGGCAGAATGTGGGGAAAAGTACCCCCAAAAGGAAACTGCTGCGTTCACCAATTTTCATTTTGGACACTTGAAGCTGATGTTACGAGTGCAGGCTTCGTAATCGGCGCAAACAGTGCTGATAAGAAATCCTTAATGGACACGAAGTTGAAAACAAGCCCTACCCAAATGGAGTCATCGAGCAGCGTCTTGAGAGCTGAGAGAGCCTGTGGGTTCCAAATTGGCTCACTTCTGGTCTGTGTAGACAGCATCAACATCATCCAATTCAAGCAACTTCAATACAAGGTCCTTGTTAAGTTCCATGGCCTCGTCATCCACCTGTGATAAAAAAGTGAAAATGGGTACTGTCAGATCTATTTCTATATATAGTCGTTGAATACATGACAATTTAATGTTGCTAATGTGGATAGCATGATGCAACGATCTATGAGTTGCTTTCAGGCATGTTTTATCTCATTCGGGTATGCTATACTGAAACTCGACTGGACGATAAGGTAAACCTAAAGTGTCCAATCCTAATTTTATCACATCCTGCCAATGATAGGAGCAACTCATGAAGATGCAGTAGTCCCGCTTCCTATGTAAATTGTCTGATATTGTGAACTTAATTCAACCAACATCAATAGGACTACAGCTGCATTATTTGGAGCTTGGCAGCATACATAGTACATCATAAATAAACCATCCAACTCTAGCAATATATCAATTTCTTGAATATATGCATAGAGGATTAAGGTTTCAGAGAAATATGTGGTAGCACGTGTTCATTAATTTTCAACTCGTGCAGACTTGACTACGATAAAAGGAAAACCAAATACCTCAATCGGATTGAGAGGCAGCAGTTCATAGCCGTTATCCGTTTCAAATTTCAGCCCTTCCTCTTGTAGCTTTGATAGCACAACAGGATAGTTTTCAGATGTAGTAACTATCTTGTAAAACCTGGAAGGAAAGAGAGCAATTGTAAGAGCGGTCTGTGCTCTGAAGAGATATCTGTGGCTAAATGTAGTGAACTAGAAAGAAAAGCACCAGGAATATCACATGCAGGTCTCTGACATTAAACATAACTTCTCTGCATGCATACAGTGTTTTATGAAAGTGACAACAGCAGACAGTATCTAACTTGTGTTAATTTACCAGTTGTAAGATACTACAAAAATGAAGATCAAATCCACTGGGTCGGCGCGTAACATTTCTAGTTGATATCAGTAGGGTACCTCTCTAGAACCTCTTCAGAGTCATCTTCATCATCAAAATTTGGTTCAATAACATCATCGGCGCCAGCATCCAAAGCAACAGAGAGTAGTTGGTCCTTATCGGCATCTGTAACTTTTATGTTAACCACTCGAGCTTGTCTGAATCTGAATGTAACAGATCCAGGATCAGCCAATTTTGCTCCACAGTCTTTTACAACATTTCTAATATCCGCAATAGATCTTGTAATTTTGTCTGTAAGGACCTCAACGACCATACCTACTCCACCAAAACCATAGACCTGTTGAAATGTTTCAGGCACTTAAAAACTTTCGCAAGATTCAAAATATGACCTGCATACTTATTTACTCCTGAACACAATTTACCTGAGATCTTTTAATAGTATTGCCTACCAACATCATATATTCATTTATTTTGGAAGAAAACTGTAGAAGTAGGAACCCAAAATTGGGTCCATGAGGGTTAAAACCTACTCCCTCTGTTCCTAAATATAAGTCTTTCTAGACATTCTACTAAGGACTACATACGGATGTATATAGACATGTTTTAGAGTGTGGATTCACTCATTTTACTCCGTATGTAGTCTGTAGTGGAATCTCTAAAAAAGACTTATATTTAGGAACGGAGGGAGTAGGTGGTAAGGTTGTACATCCATTTCCCCAACAAAATGAGATAGGCACACTTTCTAACAATTTCATATATCATACTGCCAAATGAGAACCTGATGATAAGGTCCATATTAAACAAGTGATAGATAATTGTACCTCATAAATCTTTTCTGTGTAAGTATCTTGACCCTTTTCTGAAGCTCTTTTGATGTTACGCTCAACAACTTCCTTGGGGACATCAAGCTCTCTTACTTTCTCTAGTATCGCTGCTAAAGCTGTGTTGGACGAAGGACTTGGACCACCCTTCTTGATGCTGCATGATATCCATATGAATATATAAGGGGCCAAATTAATTAAAATATATTATAATGCCTGATCTTGTCATGCCATTTCAAATATACTTTTAAGATTTTATGGTCAAAAGGATATGAAAGCTCATCTTTAAGGGACTAGTAACATTCAATGGGTAATATAGAGGTAATGACCAATCACAACAGGCAATGGCAATATACCCTAACAAGATATCCACAATTAAAACACATTATGCTACTCAACAAGGACATGTTAGTAGACATATTGGGAAATTATAGGCAAGTTCGTGGATAAAAAAAAAACAGGCTGCGGCAAAGATAATTTTAGGCAATACAAGCTCACAGGGACCGTAACACCTACGCAGCAACGATTTCTTTTCCGATTTTGCTGTTGCGCTTCATCTTTTTCAAATTCTGAGCACCCTGAGCCAAAGAAACAGCTGGTATAAGAATATGCATTAAGAGGCGAAAGATAACTGCACTTTTTTGTGTGAGAAAAGATAACTACATTTAGCTAGCAAGCGTCAAATGTTGTTCCAGTTAATCTCGTCAACATCTGTCCTTGTGCAATGCACAATGAACATGAATTTAAGTATCAGAGCCAAGTCAGAGACAACTAAAAAATGACAGTCTTTTGTAGAGTACAACACAGGACGCTTATATGCACTCCCGTAGAAGCTAGAGACAACCAAAACGTGCACAGTGGGTTCACCGTGAATCTGAACTACTGCGACATGATACAAAAGAGCGTGCCAAGAACAGATCACCTTCCTCCCGGCGATCTTGCAGGAGCGCCGCCCCATACAGAGCGGCTGGAACGTCCAAATCCTCCGCCTAGCCACGTGCCCCTGGAACAAGCTGGCGCCACCAGTTGGGCTATTCCCTGATGGCACCCGAAAACATAATCAAAAAGACCAAAATCCAAGGGGCTGGATCGGACGAGGGAAGCAGAGGGTCGGCGGCTTACTGTGTACAAGGGAGGCGCTCCTGAGAGCAGAGGCGGAGGACGAAAGCGACGAGGCCCTGTGGAGGAGCGCGCCCAGAGCCCGCGCGGCGGACGCCATGGACGGCGGCGGCCGCAGGCGCAGCGGAGTGGAGCGCGCGCGCGGCTGGTGCTCGACGGATTGCCGCCCCGGGCAGCGGCTGGGTGGGAGGACTTGTGCTGGGAGCGAGACTGGATCCGGGGGATTGGAAAGGCACGGTTGAGATTTGTCCCGGTCTACCCTGAGTCGTCGGATCAACCTTCGGTCTTCCGCCCTCCGAAGCCTTTTACAGTAACGTGCAGCACTCTGGCTATTGTTTTTGGCTCGCAATATGCTCCTGCGTGTCAAAAATGTATTTACAAAGATTATTTTTTTGAATAATAATAGATGTGTTCATTGTCACATTCAAATACCTTTAAATTTTTAGGGGGAAGTTTAAGCAAGCTGACCTGTGCAAAAGAGAACGAACGATAAATGCTCCCTTCAAATGGTATACTTAATTTCGTTTTTTTGGCCGATGAATCACTGCTATCCTGTTTTGCATGAAAATTGACAAACACGTTTGTTACACTAACATAAACATCTAAAAAAATTCAAAAAAAATAAAATTTATTTCTTATTTGTTTTAAATTTACTGTACACGGCATGCATGCTTTGAGACACGCGAACGTGCGCGGCACTCTTTTTTTTTGCAAGGGGAACGTGCAGCACTCAGCCATGCTTTGAGACACGGGTTGTATGTTTGTCCAAGAAGCTAGCGACTTTTCGTGAATCTCAACATTCTTCTTTGTTTCTATAAAATCCAAACCTTTCCAAATATGTTCCGCGGTGAAGTTTCACATATTATGTTGATATGAAAAAGTTCTAAATATCTTCCACCTATAATCATCTTGAAATATTACGTTTCTAATGGGTTTTAAAAGATTGGTTGTATCCAAAATTCATGTTTGCGAAGTGGGCACGCAAGTGTGGTGGTGTGGATGTTTGTTTGCGTCTATGTTATAATCAGTGTTTCTCGTTAATGTTTCTTTCATGTTCTTTACTTTTTTTAATTGAGTCATCTAGTTTTCACTAGCTTCTCTCACCTCCTCCTCCTCCAGTAGCTTCATTGGCTGGATTCAGGATGGCAAGGGAGGTCGGGGTGGTCGACCTATGCAATATCTC
>NC_041380.1:542098376-542103972 GCF_002162155.2 Triticum dicoccoides | reverse complement strand
GGCAAGATTTTAGCTATGGAGTAGTTGTACACACGAGTTTTACGAGTTCAAGCCCTTCTCGGAAGAAGTAACAGCCCTACGTCTCGGTGCTCTGAGGCGGTCGACTGGATTATGTGTGTGTGTGTGTGTGTGTGTGTGTGTGTGTTTACAAAAGATGCGAACCCTTGTGCCTGTGGAGGGGGTGGCTTATATAGAGTGCGCCAGGACCCCAGCCGGCCACGTTACAAAGGGTTTAAGGTACATTAAAGGGGAGACGTTACTGGTAACGCTAGTAAATAAAGAGACATAATGACCATTAAAGCTATGAGGTGATGTCCGATCGTTGTGGTCTGGAGTGGCCTTAGACCTTCTGGTGGTCGAGTGACAGTCCCTGCAGTCGAGTGACTTCAAGTCTTCCGAGTGGAAGTTCTCATGGTCGAGTGGATGATGACTCCTCTTCGAATGCTTCTGGTTTTAAGGTGACGTCCTAGGGGAGGGTGTCTAGGTCAGGCCTATGACCCTACCCTAGGTACATATCTTCATCATTAGCCCCCGAATGGTTTAGGGTTCGAGTGGAGAAGGAGTTGATAACCTCTCCGATTCAGCTTTTGCGCTTCAGAAATGTCTTGTCTAGAGGTCGAATGAACATCCATGATGACTTCAACTGCTTGTTCAGTCGCCTTGATCCATTCTTGGTTTTGTCGAGGGAACTTTCATTGTTAAGCTTCGAGTGTTGATATGGGGAAAATCCTCCGCCTGACGGGTTGTTCTGCTGCCTGCGGATTTCGGGGGATTCGAATTTTGAGAAGCCCGCCAGGCAGAGGAGGCCGCTTTAATCGGGATGGATTAGGTAGACCGCCTCGATCACCGCGCCACCTTTTTCGTCACGTATCGTGTGCGCGACTGTTGCGGGATTTGATCGGATCGCCTGGGCCCACGAGTCAGCCACTCAAAAATGACTTCATATAAGGCGTCGGATGGGGGTTTTCGCACAGTGCGTTCCCATTCTTCCCCTTCCTCCTCTGTTTTCTCCACCGCAACTGCCTCCGTTCTCGGCGTCGTTGCTCCGTTCGAACTCGATCCGCTGCCATGGGGAAGGAGAAGACGGTGGCGTTGGAGCGTGCGAAGAAGGCGGCGACGAAGGCGAAGGGGAAGAAGTCTGGCCGGGGTGGATCTTCTTCGAGGGTCGGCTTGCCACCGGGCTGGATCCAGGGCGACTGGATTCGCTCGACGATCCGCCAGGACGACATCGACGATCTAGTCGAGAGGGGATTGATTCCCCACGAATCGGCGCGACTCCCAGGGAACGAGACCGAGCCGCAGCAATAGGAGGGTGAGCGCATCCTCCTCGCTATTCACGTCGACCGCGGGTTTTCCTTGCCTCCCCACCCTTTCTTTCGAGGTTTCTTGAACTTCTCCGGGGCGCAACTCCACCACTTCACCCCGAACACCATCGTATATCTTGCTGCTTTTGTGTCCATGTGCGAGAGCTTTCTGGGCTGTAGGCCACACCGGGGGCTCTTCAAGCACATATTCACCTGCCGTTCTCAGTCGGTCAAGAAGGCCAACCCGAGTGATGAGAGAACGCAAGTGATTCAGATGTGCGGGGGTCTTGGGATCCAAATGAGGAGTAAGAGTACTTTCCCAGCCATGATCCTTCCTGAGTCGGTTCGAGGGTGGCAGTCGACCTGGTTCTACTGCAAGGACCAGCCGACCCCAGGTCAGTCGACTGGACTTCCCCCCTTTTCCATGGCCCGAGTGGAGAAGCCCTCTGCTTTGAAAGTGATCCCAGAGGAGAAGGCGCAAGTGAAGGTGTTGGTCGAGCGAGTAGTTCAATTTGTTCGTGATGGGGTAACCGGTATGGATCTGTTGGAGGTCTTCCTCAGGCGACGCATCCAACCACTTCAAGCTCGTGACCATCCAATGTGGATGTATTCGGGCATCGACAACACCACTCGGATCCATCCAGAGGAGGTCGATGATGCTACGTTGGAAGGGTGGCTGAAGAGTATCACTGGCAATAAAGACAACCCCCGGGGATCCCGGAGGATTCCTCCACTCAATAACTCATACGAGACTGACAAGGTATGACTCCACATGGTCGAGTGTTTTCTTGATTTATCAAGTTGTTGTCTGCTGTCTCCCGACTGCCTCTTGTCTTGTTTGTTGTCTTCTAGGCCCTAACTGAGATGTACTCGATGCCCAACGGGGAGCAGGAGCAGGACCCAGAGGGAGAAGCGAGTGGAGGTGAGAGTGGCGAATGGCGCTCTGACAACGAGGAAGACGAGGACAGCGACGACCCGAGTGATGAAGAGGTCGACTCTCCTCCTCGTAGGGAGAAACGATCCAAGCTTTCTCATGATCCAGCAAGTGCCCGCGGCAAGGCGACCGCGCAGACTGGGCAGTCATCGAAGCGCCCTCGAACGTCTTCTCCAGCACCGACCGAAAAGGCGTCGAAGCAACCAAAAGATGCACCATCTAAACCGCCAAAGGCCTTACCGAAGATCAAAGTGGACATCCCCATTACTTCCGGGTATTAGTTGGACTCGATTTCTTGCTTTAGTATGAATCTGGACTTGAGTCGATTCATTTCGTCAGACATGACCGACTGAACTCTGAAATTTGTAGTGCTGCTACCTCTGGGACTTCCACTCGCCAGTATGAAGACGAGGACATGGAAGATGCGGTTACCTCCAATCCAGGTATAAACCTCGTGATCTCGTTCACAATTGTATGGTCGATTAACTTCTGGTGACTCATCTGGAGTCGTCTGACTTTTTTGCAGCCCCTCCCAATGTCATTGAGCTTCCGGATGACGACGAGGACGTGCCGCTGAGGCCCGGGAAGAGCAAGAAAACAAAAGCTGGCAGGATATCTCGGTCGGAACCGGCAACAGAACCAACAGTCCAACGGCCCGAAGATGCGAGTAGAGCCTCTGTAACCTTTGTCGTCCCAGTGTCGAGTGAGCACCCCGCACCGTCGACTGTACCAATGTTTTCTTCAGCTATCCAACCTCATGCCTTGGAGCCCCAAGCTACTGCGTCTGGACTGTCTGTCCCCTTCTTCACCACCTATCATGTTCCGGAAAGCCAGTCGGCCGCCGCCGCGGAGGCTATCCGTCAGGCTGGTGTAATGATGGAGCAGATGAAGGCGGTGCACGACAATAGTCAGGCTGCTTACGACGCCAGCATGGCTCTTCGAGCCAATGTCCAGGTAAGTTGACTTCTGACTGAACTTATCTTGTTAGGATATGCTACCTGAATATTTCCCTTCGCACAATCTCTTATTGTCTGCTTTGAATCTGTACACCCACTGGGTGTTTTGTCGTCTGTATTATTTGCACTCTTCCACTTGGTCTGGTCGAGTGAGATCTAAACCAGTGGGGGCATGCTAAGTGCACCCACTGGGTGTAGTCCCCGAGACCGCAGTCGACTGCTGGCAGTCGGCTGGGGTCTAAGCACTTTTTTCAGTCTGGGTGGACCAGCCGAATGGAATCCAAACCAGTGGGGGCACGCCAAGTGCACCCACTGGGTGTAGTCCCCGAGACTGCAGTCGACTGCTGGCAGTCGGCTGGGGTCTGAGTACTTTTTTTTAGTCTTGAAGCTTTATTCACTCGGAAGTAAATAATCTTTGATCTCGTCGATTGATATGTCTTTTACTTACTGTAGAAATCTTGTACCCTCATTTCCAAGCTCTCCGAGTTTGAGGAGAAGCAGAGGCAACTCCACCTTGACCTGGAGCTAGCCCAACAAAACTTGAAGAAGGCTCAAGATGACGTTGCCGGTATGGAAGGTAATAGCCTGTCGACTGCTCATGTCGATCGTCCTTTAAATTATCCCTTCGATCTTCTATTTGATCTAAATGTGTATTTTGCAGAGAAAATGAGGCTAGCCCTGGAGAAGAAAGACTTGGACCTTGCAGTTGCGCAGAAAGAGGCTCAAGAGAAGGCTACCCTTGCTGACCAGAAACTGGCTTCAGTCGGCGTGCTAGAGGAAGAAATCAACAAGCTGAAGTCGTCCCTCACGAATCCAATCGAGAGGCGACTCGTCTGAAGAAAGATAAGGTGGCTCTGACCGACCAGCTGGAAAGCATGACGCGTAGGAGGAATGATCTGGAAGCTTATTTGAAGGCTCTCGTGAAGAAACTCTTTCTTATGCTCGAAGGTATCCTCTTTTACTCGACTGTTTTACTGTTTGTAGGTTAGTCTTGGCCAGTCGACTCATTAACTCCTTGACTGCAGAATTCTGCCAAAACTTTGAAGAGGAGACTGGATAGATCGAGACGGGATTGGACCCAATCCTTTCTCCAGTCAGCGACGAGGCTGCTATGAATGTGCTTCGACTGGAATCCCGCATCGCCAGTGTTACAAGTTACCTTGCCCGTCTGAAGGTGGCAGTTTCGTGCATCGACTCATCGCTCTGGCCAAGGGCAACACTTCAGAATGATCTCGAGTCTCTGATGGCTCGACTCAATGAGGTCCCTGGCCGAGTGCAGGAATGGAAGAAGTCCTCCACCCGCTATGGTGCTGACGTGGCTCTGTCGCTGGTCAGGGTCCACTGCAGAGAGGCTCGAGAAGAGAAGCTGACGGCGATCAAGGTCGCCAACACAAAAGGCACGACTTCCAGTCCTTCATGGAAACTTTCATTGCTGCTGCCACTCGGATCGCAGACGGGATCGACTTGGACGAGTTCGTCAAGCCTGCCAGTCCACCTCCTGCTGAGTGAACCAACTTGATACTCAAACATGCTTTAAATTTGCCTCGGTATGCCGAGTGGTTATTGTAACCGTTAAACTCTTTCGGGTCCGACGCCCGAGTACTTTTGTCTTCGTCCTGAGACCTTTGAGATTTTATTTGATCTTGGTTTATCTTCTGCATGCGCTTGCATTTATCTTCGAGTGGAGCTTATTCTTCACTCAGAATATTCTTTGAGATGCAACTCTGAGGAGGATATCGCAGTCGGCCTGCACCTCGTCATTCTTGCGGATAGAGATGGAGTGGACATTGTACTTGTAGTGCAGCTCCGTAGAGAGGATTGCAGTCGACCTGCACCTCGTCGTCCTTTCGATAGGGATGGAGCGGGCATTGTACTTGTAGTGTAGCTCCGTGGAGAGGATTGCAGTCGACCTGCACCTCGTCATCCTTGCGGATAGGGATGGAGCAGACATTGTACTTGTAGCGTAGCTCTATGAAGAGGATTGCAGTCGACCTGCACCTCGTCGTCCTTGCGGATAGGGATGGAGAGGACATTGTACTTGTAGCGTAGCTTCGTGGAGAGGATTGCAGTCGACCTGCACCTCGTCGTCCTTGCGGATAGGGATGGAGCCGACATTGTACTTGTAGCGTAGCTCCATGGAGAGGATTGCAGTCGACCTGCACCTCGTCGTCCTTGCGGATAGGGATGGTTTTTTAAACTTAGGCGAGCACCGGGCTGCAGTTAAGCTCCCCGAGTGTGAGGTTTTCTCATTACTTGGTAGGATTTTTGAAACTTAGGAGAGCACTGGGCTGCAGCTAAGCCCCCGAGTGTGAGGTTTGCTCATCACTCGGTAGGATTTTTGAAACTTAGGCGAGCATTGGGCTGCAGCTAAGCCCCCGAGTGTGAGGTTTGCTCATCACTCG
>NC_041380.1:542023353-542097933 GCF_002162155.2 Triticum dicoccoides | reverse complement strand
AGTGTGAGGTTTGCTCATCACTTGGTAGGATTTTTGAAACTTAGGCGAGCATTGGGCTGCAGCTAAGCCCCCGAGTGTGAGGTTTGCTCATCGCGCGGTAGGATTTTTGAAACTTCGGCGAGCATTGGGCTGCAGCTAAGCCCTAGAGTGTGAGGTTTGCTCATCACTCGGTAGGATTTTTTTTCAACTTAGACGAGTACTGGACTGCAGCTAAGCCTCCGAGTGAGAGACTTGCTCATCACTCGGTAGGATTTTTTCAACTTAGGCGAGTACTGGACTGCAGCTAAGCCCCCGAGTGAGAGACTTGCTCATCACTCGGTAGGATTTTTTTTAAGTTAGGCGAGTATTGGACTGCAGCTAAGCCTCCGAGTGAGAGACTTGCTCATCACTCGGTAGGATTTTTTCAACTTAGGCGAAACGGATTCGCAGCTAAGCCTCCGAGTGAGAGACTTGCTCATCACTCGGTAGGATTTTTGAAACTTAGGCGAAATGGATTCGCAGCTAAGCCACCCACTAGGGGATTTCAGAAACAAACATAAACAATTGACAATCATTTTTATAAGATTGTAAAAACTCTTGCCTTTCATAAACAAACTACAAAGGCGCTTCTTATTACATCTCAACAGACTGAGTGTTTAGGTATAAAAGGGGCGGAGCAGCTCCGCATTCCAAGCGCGCGGCTCGTCTTTCTTGTGCTCGACGTCGTAGAGGTGGTATGCTCCATTGTGGAGTACTCTTGTGATAACGAAGGGGCCTTCCCAAGAGGGAGCAAGCTTGTGTGGTTTCTGCTGATCCACTCGGAGAACCAAGTCCCCCTCTTGAAATGCTCGACCCCTCACGTTTCTGGCATGGAATCGACGTAGGTCTTGCTGATAGATGGTCGATCCTATCAATGCCATCTCTCTTTCTTCTTCCAAGAGATCAACTGCATCTTGTCGTGCATGTTTTGCTTCTTCCTCTAAGAATAGCTCGACTCGAGGCGCATTGTGGAGCAAGTCACTCGGAAGTATAGCTTCAGCTCCATAAACCAAGAAAAACGGGGTTCTGCCAGTCGACCGATTGGGAGTTGTCCTCAATCCCCACAATACTGATGGAAGTTCGTCGACCCAGGCTCCTGCTGCGTGTTTGAGGTCACGCATTAGTCGGGGTTTCAATCCTTTGAGAATCAATCCATTTGCTCTTTCAGCTTGTCCATTCGACTGGGGATGGGCAACTGAGGCATAGTCGACTCGAGTACCTTGTGAAGCACAGAAAGTTCTGAACTCATTAGAGTCGAAGTTTGATCCGTTGTCAGTGATGATGCCGTGCGGAACACCATATTTGAATGTTATCTCTCTGATGAAGCTGACAGCAGTGCTGGCATCAAGGTTCTTGATAGGCTTGGCCTCAATCCACTTGGTGAACTTGTCGACTGCTACAAGCACATGAGTGAATCCACTCCTACCAGTCCTCAGAGGTCCAACCATGTCGAATCCCCAAACGGCAAAGGGCCAGACAAGTGGAATGGTCTTCAGGGCCGACGCAGGCTTGTGAGACATGTTGGAGTAAACTGGCAACCTTCACATCTGTCGACTATTTCTTGTGCCATCTCATTTGCCCGCGGCCAGTAAAATCCCGCTCGGTATGCTTTGGCCACAATGGTCCGAGAGGACGCATGATGACCACAGATCCCCGAGTGGATGTCATTCAGGATCACTCGACTTTCTTCAGGCGTTATGCATTTCTGGCAAACTCCAGTCACACTTTCTCTGAACAACTGTCCTCTTATCACAGTAAAGGCTTTAGATCGACGGATGATCTGTCGAGCCTCTTCTTCATCTTCCAGAAGTTCCCTTCTAAGAATGTATGTGATATATGGTACTGTCCAATCGGGGGTGATGACCAAAACTTCCATGATCAAGTCGACCATGTCTGGAATATCGATTTCAGTCGGATCGATGGCACTCTTCGGCTGTGGGGGCTCTTCAGTGAAGGGATCTTCTTGAACCGAAGGTGTTTGAATATGCTCCAGGAAAACATTGCTGGGAATAGTTTCTCTGTTTGAGCCTATCTTTGACAGATCATCGGCCGCTTGATTCTTCAGTCGAGGGATGTGAGATGGAGCTCTAATCCCTCAAATCTCTTTTCTAGCTTTCTCACCGCATTGCAATAACTAGTCATAGATGGGCTTCTGACATCCCACTCCTTCATTACTTGATTGACCACCAAATCTGAGTCGCCATAGACCATGAGGCGACGGACGCCGAGTGAAATGGCCATGCGCAACCCGTACATAAGTGCCTCATATTCAGCTTCATTGTTGGAGGAGTCAAAGTGAATCTGGAGAACATAGCTGAGTTTGTCACTGCGGGGGGATACCAACACCACCCCAGCACCGGAACCATTCAGCATCTTGGACCCATCGAAGAACATGGTCCAATGCTCCGAGTGGATTTGGGCTGGAAGTTGTTGTTCGATCCGTTCGATGTGGAAATCGGCTATTGCTTGGGACTTGATGCCCTTCTTTGCCTCAAATTTGATGTCCAGGGGAAGGAGTTCAATCGCCCATTTTGCCACTCGACCAGTTGTGTCTCTGTTGTTTAGAATCTTTGATAATGGAGCGTCGCTGACGACTGTAATGGAATGATCAGAGAAGTAGTGTGCAACTTTCTTCGTGGTCATATAAATCCCATAAACAAGCTTCTGATAATGTGGATATCTTTGTTTCGACGGAGTCAGAACTTCAGAAACATAATATACCGGGCGCTGAATTTTATAGGCTTTTCCTTCTTCTTCCCGCTTGACCGTCAATACTGTACTAACAACTTGTCCAGTGGCTGCAATATAAAGCAGTAAAGGCTCTTTGCTGATTGGTGCAGCAAGCATCGACTGGGTGGAAAGCAGGGCTTTGAGCTCTGCAAATGTTGCGTCAGCTTCAGGAGTCCACTGGAACTTATCAGACTTCTTCATCAGTCGGTAAAGAGGCAATGCCTTTTCACCGAGGCGAGAAATGAATCGACTCAAGGCAGCCAAACAACCAGTAAGCTTCTGGACATCGTGCACACGCATAGTGCGTTTCATCCGAAGTATAGCACCAACTTTCTCTGGGTTAGCGTCGATCCCTCGTTCGGAAACGAGAAAACCGAGTAACTTTCCGCCAGGAACTCCGAATGTGCATTTTGATGGATTAAGCTTGATATCATATCTTCTGAGATTGGCAAAGGTTTCAGCAAGGTCAGCCAATAGGTCGGAACCTTTACGTGACTTGACCCCAATGTCATCCATGTATGCTTCCACATTCCGACTGATTTGAGTGAGCAGACACTTTCGGATCATCCTCATGAATGTGGCTCCGGCGTTCTTCAAGCCGAATGGCATAGTGACATAACAAAAGCATCCGAATGGAGTGATGAAAGCCGTTTTTATCTCATCGGGACCATACAGTCGGATCTGATGGTACCCAGAATAGGCGTCCAAAAAAGACAAACGCTCACACCCCGCAGTTGAGTCGACGATTTGGTCGATGCGGGGGAGAGGGAAATGATCTTTTGGGCAAGCCCAATTGATATGCTTGAAGTCAATGCACATGCGAAGTGAGTCGTCCTTCTTGGGGACCATGAAAACATTGGCGAGCCACTCGGAGTGGTAGATTTCACGGATGAACTCAGTTGCTAGGAGCCGAGCCACTTCCTCGCCGATTGCTTTTCTCTTCTGGATGGCGGACCGTCGAGATGTTCCTTGACTGGTTTTACCTTTGGGTCGACTCGCAAACGATGCTCAGCCAGTCCCCTGGGTACACCCAGCATGTCAAAAGGTTTCCATGCAAAGATGTCCCAGTTCTCACGAAGGAACTGGATGAGCGCTCCTTCCTATTTGTTGTCGAGTGTTGACGAGATATGGGTCGGAGCAGCATTGGGGTCGGTCGGGTGAATATGAATCGGCTTCATTTCCCCTGATGACTGAAATGCAGAGTCTGTGGCAGGCTTCTTGGCTCGCAGCAAATCACTCGGATTTGCATTCTTCTGATACTCTTGCAGTTCTACTACTGCCATCTGTGCATCGACAATTTTTGAGCCCTTTTGGAAGCACTCTTCTGCCTTCTGCCAATTGCCAGTAACAGTGATTACTCCTTTAGGACTGGGTGAGGGAGTCCTGGATTAGGGGGTGTTCGGATAGCCAGACTATACCTTCAGCCGGACTCCTGAACTATGAAGATACAAGATTGAAGACTCCGTCCCGTGTCCGGAAGGGACTTTCCTTGGCTTGGAAGGCAAGCTTGGCGATACGGATATGAAGATCTCCTACCATTGTAACCGACTTTGTGTAAACCTAACCCTCTCCGGTGTCTATATAAACCGGAGGGTTTTAGTCCGTAGGACAACATACACATCAACAATCATACCATAGGCTAGCTTCTAGGGTTTAGCCTCCTCGATCTCGTGGTAGATCTACTCTTGTACTACCCATATAATCAATATTAATCAAGCAGGACGTAGGGTTTTACCTCCATCGAGAGGGCCTGAACCTGGGTAAAACTTCGTGTCCCTTGTCTCCTGTTACCATCCGGCCTAGACTCGATGGCTCCTACGATCATCAATAGCGATGCAGTCCAGGGTGAGATCTTCCTCCCCGGACAGATCTTCGTCTTCGGCGGCTTCGCACTGCGGGCCAATTCGCTTGGCCATCTGGAGCAGATCGAAAGCTGCGCCCTGGCCGTCAGGTCAGATTTGGAAGTTTAAACTACACGGCTGATATCCGTGGGGACTTGATCTTCGACGGATTAGAGCCACTGCTGAGCACGCTGCACTGTCACGACGAGCATGATCTAGCTCTGCCACCGAACAGTGCCCTGGAGGTCGCACCCGCATCAGCTCCGACCCTTAATTCAGAGCCAACTGTGCCGATCGAGGATGGGCGGCTGGACGCCACCCCGGGGGCTGCGACCCCAACGGCGATTGAGCCGAACACCAGCCCCGTACTCTGCGAGACTCGTGACTCCAAGGAGCCGGACTCCTCTCCGGACTCCGAACCCTCCACGCCCCTACCAATCGAATTCGATTGGGCGCCGATTATGGAGTTCACTGCCGCGGACATCTTTCAGCACTCACCTTTCGGCGATATCTTGAAGTCACTGAAGTCTCTCTATTTATCAGGAGAGCCCTGGCCGGACTATGGTCAGCGAGATTGGGATGCGGATGATGAAGAAATTCAAAGCCCACCCACCACCCACTTTGTAGCCACTATCGACGATTTAACCGACATGCTCGACTTCGACTCCGGAGACATCGACGGTATGGACGCCGCTGAAGGAGATAATGAAGAACCAACGCCTATTGGGCCCTGGAACGCCACCTCGTCATATGACGTATACATGGTGGACGCACCAAAAGATGACGACAAGGAGCGGAAGGACGCACCGAAGGCTTGTTCCCTCGAAAAGCAGTCAAAGCGGCGACGCAAGCGCCGCCCCAAATCCCGCCTCGACAGAAATAGCTATCACACAGACCCAGCGCTGGAGCAGGGCGAACCTCTGCCGGACAATGGCAATCCGGATAATCAAACCGAACAAACAAATCCTATCAAGGATAATGGTCTGGACGACGTAACGCCGGACAGACACCCGGAGCAACAGACTGCGCGTAAAAGGCTTGTTGCCACCGCGAGGAGCTTGAAAAAGCAGAAGCAAAGGTTCAAGGCCGCGCAAGACACACTCCAATTCAGATGGAGTAAAATACTCAGCACTGCAGCAAGGTACGGCAACAATCGCCCCTCCAAGAGCTACCCAAAGCGGAAGCTGCTACCCGAATTCGATGAGGAGGCCTCGGAACCCCCACAACCAAATATCGAAGCAGCCACCTGGTCGGATAGACGACCCCTCTACCAATACAGAGCGGCATACAACGCCGCTCACCATACAACACGCAACCAATGCGAGGGCTCGCACCCAAAGGACGGTGTAACAAGATCCATCTACGGACCACGCAAGCGCGCCCCAGCATACAATACAATACAATAAACATCCGAACAACACAGTACACCCAGCTACATGGGTGCCACACACCCCCTATGTTTCACCGATGAGGTGCTGGACCACGAATTTCCAGAAGGATTCAAGCCCGTAAACATAGAGGCATACGACGGAACAACAGACCCTGGGTTCTGGATTGAGGACTACATCCTTCATATCCATATGGCTCGAGGAGATGATCTCCATGCCATCAAGTACCTACCCCTCAAGCTCAAAGGGCCAGCTCGTCACTGGCTCAAAGGCCTCCTCGAAAGCTCCATCGGAAGTTGGGAAGAGCTCGAAGACGCCTTTCGGGCAAATTTTCAAGGGACTTATGTCCGACCTCCGGATGCGGACGATTTGAGTCATATAACTCAACAGCCCGGAGAGTTAGCCCGAAAGCTCTGGAACAGGTTTCTTACTAAAAAGAACTAGATTGTCGAATGTCCGGACGCCGAAGCCTTAGCAGCTTTCAAGCATAGCGTCCGTGACGAATGGCTCGCCAGACACCTCGGCAAAAATAAGCCGAGAACGATGGCCGCATTAACAAACCTCATGACCCGCTTTTGCGAGGGGGAGGACAGCTGGCTAGCCAGATGCAGCACCAGTGACCCCAGTACATCTGAAGTTAGAGATGGAAACGGGAAATCACGGCGCAACAGCAATAACAAATGCCGGAATAAAGAAGACAACACGAAGGGCACGACAGTAAATGCCGGATTCAAAAGCTCTCGGCCAGGTCAAAAGCTGCCTAAAGGCACCAGGGATGAACTGTCCAGCCTCAACAAAATTCTGGACCAAGTATGTCAGATCCATAGTACCCCTGGTAAACCTGCTAATCATACCCACAGAGAATGTTGGGTCTTCAAGCAGTCCGGCAAGCTCAACGCCGTACATAAGGGGGAGGATACACCAAGTGAAGACGAGGATGAGCCTCCCAAGCAAGACACGGCGGAACAAAAGAAATTTCCACCAGAAGTCAAAACAGTAAACGTGTTACACATAATCAAGGAAAAAACAATACGGCACTCCCAGGAAAGTATACCCAAGTGCCTATCACTATGAAGTCCTGCCATTGGTCATCTCAACCGATCACTTTCGACCATCGCGATTACTGAGCAAGTATTCGACACGCGGGATGGGCTGCCCTGGTATTAGACCCAGTAATTGGCGGATATCACTTCACAAGGGTCTTGATGGACGGCGGCAGTAGTCTAAACCTAATATATCAGGATACAATCCGCAGGATGGGGTTAGACCCAACACAAATTCGCCATAGCAATACTACCTTTAAAGGAGTAATGCCAGGCCCAGGGGCTCGTTGTACGGGCTCCCTCTTACTACAAGTTATATTTGGATCCCCTGATAACTTCCATCGCGAGCATTTAACTTTCCACATCGCTCCGTTTCAAAGTGGCTATCAAGCACTGCTCGGACGCGAAGCTTTCGCTCGCTTTAATGCAATACCGCACTACGCCTCCCTCACACTCAAGATGCCCGGTCCACGTGGCATCATTACAGTGCACGGAAATATCAAGCGATCTCTGCGCGCCGAAGAGAGTGAGGCTGCCTTGGCCGCCACACACTAAAGGCGCCCGGACAAATGAAAGCATCCAATAGGTCGTCAAGACCTCAGATACAACTAATCAAGTCCGGCGCCGCTGTTTATACGGAAATAAGTGGTCACACCCCTATTTGTCAATACAAGGGGCTCAACACGCGCAGACAAGTGGCAATTTCTTATCATCTTGAATTACACATGGTTTCTTTAAAAACTATCTTTTTGCACGACAACTTTTTCACTTAACTTCCTCTCTTTTACAGACGATCATCGTGCTACACCCGTCCAGGATACGGCATAACGGAGACACAGGCGCAAACGTGCAGCAGAGACCCGCTCCAAGGATTCTTTTTAGATTAAGACCCTGTGTAAACCTTTTTTACTGTCTCTTGTTGATACATATCAACCATTGAGAAGGATGCTGACGTCTTGGCATGTGGCCACGCCAGAACAATGCACGTACCTGGACACAAGGGGCTTCTTACAAAGGCCATTATTTAGGCCCGGTTTATACCACAAAGACCGAATACCTTAGGGAGTGTCGGCGTCGTGAGTTTGGCCCTATATGCATCAGCTCCGAATCATTGTCTTTGGTAAAATGTTGGGTTTGCCCGGCTCCTGTGTTTTGGTGCCTTACGTTCCGCTTTACTGGCTAAGGTAGCACCAGGAGAACTACTGCGATTGTGCCCTGGTTCATCCGGACGAGCACCTCAGTAGAGAAAGCCGAAAACTGACTGTCATGATATAGCGTGAGACTGGTCAACCACTCGATGACCTGTGGGAATGTTAGAATTCCTCCGCCTTAACGAAGGGCCGTTTTCCGGCCAGGCATGTACGCACCCCGGAACCGGGAGAGTGCGGAGCCACCAGGGGCTATCTAGTAGCCCCACTATCAAACTCCTATGGCTAAGTGAAAGTGCTAAAGCATTATAGTCTGGTTGCCTCGCTCGCTCCGCTATCACCTCCTTAATAGGACCAAGACGTTGGGTTAAGTGTGAACGCGTGTTTTTGCGAGAACCTCCGCATTATATGCGTGGGGGTTGAAGCCGATGACTGCAATCTTTCAGGTTATACACATGTATACATAAACGGCCGCCCAGGAGACATCATATTACTTTCAGGCAAAAGTATAGAAATAGCCTTATAATTTTTTTAAAAGCATTTCGCTTACAATGAGATTACATATCACTCAAACATAATATTTTTTGAGCACTGGGTCTCTATCAAACGGGCACCCTCAAGAACTTCTTCAAAATAGTGCTCAGCAGCCTTTCGACCTATAGCCGAATCCCGCGCTGCAACATTGGTAGCATCCATCTCCGCCCAGTATGCCTTAACACGGGCAAAGGCCATCCGTGCACCCCCTATGCACGCCGACCTCTTCATCGCATTAATGCGCGGCACCACATCAAGGAACTGCTGCACCAAGCTGAAATAGCTGTTCGGTTTTGACCTTTCCGGCCATAACTGATCCACAACAGACCTCATGGAGAGTCCGGACAACCTATTTAGTTCGGCCCATTCGGCTAATTGGTCAGTCAATGAAAGTGGACGCTCGGGAGAATGGAATTATCTCCAAAACAGCTGGTCTACTCCACGGTCCGTCGGACCCTGGAAGTACTTGGCCGCATCGGCAGTGCTCGCCGCCAAATCCATATACACATCCTCCGAACTCCACAGCCGATCCAGAGGGGCATACCGTGGATCTCCAAATTTCCTCTGCAACATAAAGGATTTCCCAGCTACAATATCCCCGGCTTCCCGCAGCTCCTCCTTCTTTGCCCTCATAGCAGAGCGGAGATCCTTTTTTGTCGCAGCAACCTTTTCAAGGTCCGATGCCTTCGCCTAGTTTTCTTTTTCAAGAACCCGGCAATGGTCGGCGGCGGCTTTTAATTCTATAGCCATCTTGGCCATCTTGTCTCGGCTCTCGCCATGCGCGGCCTTCTCGGCTTGCAACTCTTCGGACGCCTTCAAGGCAGCCGCATTACCCAACCTTGCTTGTTCCTTGGCTCAGGCAAGTTCTGCCCGCAAGGCTTCAACAGTGGCAGCTCCATCTGCAGTCACAACATATTAAAGATGCTGGCATCATACTGCTCTTCCTATTGTGGCGTTTACCAGATAATGACACTTACCCTGTGCCTCGTCAAGCCTTTTGTTAACAAGCTCGATGTCGGCGTCTGCCGCATCCAACTGCCGTTCTAAATGTGCAAACTCGCTAGTCCGGCTAGCCACCGGAGCTTCCATCACCTGCACATAGAGGCAGTATGGTTATTGCCTGGGAATATGATCCTCTGTTTGTCATCATTTCCGACGACAACTAGAGTCTCAGGGGCTACTATCTACACATGGCACACCTAGCATGTGCAGGACTACCATACATTCTTTTACGTACCTCAAAGCCTGTCAGTAGACTCATAAAAGCTTCATGCAATCCGCTTTCGGCGGACGATATTCTCTCCATCACCGTATTCATCAGCACACGGTGTTCATCTGAGATGGCCGCTCGCCCCACCAACTCCCTCAGAACATCCGATCGCACACTAGATGGTGCCAGACTCTTTTGTCTGCTCTCTTCGGGAGCCAGACACTTGGAGCTTCGGGGGTCAATGGGATTATCTTCTGGCCTCACCGGACTCGGAGAGGCCCTCCGCGACGACACTTCAGGGTCGCCCGCTTCCGGAGCGGAGGAGTCCGGAGGAGGCATTTCGCTCTCCATCATCTCTGAAAGAAGCTCCCCCGAAGACGAGCTCATTTGAGAGGGGCTAAGGCCCGAAGTGCAAAAATATATGCGGTGGTTATCTTCTCAGAGGAAAAAGATGGCATATCTGTACTGTTAAAGTATTTCAGGTCACTTACGACTCGCGAGAGAATTGATCCCCCCGCGGACTTTGTGCGGCAATGACGCCCCCAAGGTAGGACCCTCTGTGGGAGACTTCTTCTCCCGTTTGGAAGCTTCGGCTTCCGAATCCCCAGGCGTAGTCCTTTTCCTCTTCTGGTCGTCTTCCTTCATGGAGACGCTCGCTCCTTCGGTTAGAGTGGGCAGCGTTGGGGGCCCGCGTCCGCCCGCATTATCCTCCACAGTATCTTCCTTCAAGGGCTCCGGGCAAGGTGCGGTCTGGAGCATCTTTTCCAATACCGGATTTTCCAAACCCTCAGGGAGGGGGCCGAACACCGAATCAACTTCGCCTTTGTTAGCCAGTCCTGGTCAAAAAGCAAACTCTCAGAAATAACTTCGTATCAAAGTAGAGAAAGTATGTTCGGCCGGAAGATGCCTTACCTATTCGGCGGTGCGGTTACTACTCAGGCCCACGTCCTCGGTGATTTCCGGACACTCCGTCTGAGGTCCTAAGAACGACTTGTACATCTCCTCGTGCGTCAGGCCGAGAAAATTTTGAATAGCACGCGGTCCCACATGATTAAACTCCCACAGGCGAAGAGGCCGGTGTTTGCAAGGCTGGACTTGACGAACCAACATAACCTGTATCACCGCGACCAAACTGAAATCTCCATTGAAGACATCTCGAATGCGGCCTTGCAGTATAGGCATGTCCTTGACTGGACCCCAGCTCAGACCTGTGCTGATCCACGGCATCAGCTGTGGTGGGGGGCCCGAGCAGAACATAGGGGGGCCGCCCACTTGGCACTTCTAGGAGCCGTGATGTAGAACCACTCCTGTTGCCACAATTCAGACACCTCTGGGATGGAATCTTTGGGCCATGGAGCTCCCGTCATCTTGCGTATTGAGGCACCTCCACATGCTGCATATTGCCCCTCGACCAGCTTCGGCTTCACTTCAAAGGTCTTGAGCCATAGGCCAAAGTGGGGGGTAACCCGGAGGAAGGCCTCGCACACGACAATAAATGTCCTCATATGAAGGAAGGAGTCTGGAGCTAGATCATGAAAATCTAGCCCGTAGTAAAACATCAGACCCCTGACGAAAGGATCCAGGGCAAGGCCTAGACCTCGGAGGAAGTGGGAAACAAACACGACGTTCTCGTTGGGTTCATGGGTGGGGACGGCCTGCCCTCGGGGAGGCAGCCGATGCAAAATCTTGGCGGTCAGATATCTGGCCTCCCTCAACTTCTTGATGTCTTCTTCCATGACGGAGGAAGGCATCCATTGGCCTTGAAGGCTAGATCCGGACATGATTGAAGGTTCAGGGCGCCTGACCTGAATTTTGGGCGTTTGAGCTTGAGGTGGGGGAAGGATTCGATTGAGCACGAGAGGGAAAAATAAAAGCCTTGTCCCCTTTATAAAGAGGGTGAATATCAAGCGTCCTCTCCGTGTCCGTTTGGAATGCCTATAATCTAGGAGTCCTGGAAGCGGTTGGGTTACCCACGCCCGTATTGATGAGAATCCCGGGATAAGGGGACACAATCTCCGCTTTAACAAGACATGCCAAGGAAACCGCCTCGCATGACGCGCTGAGGTGGGATAATGAAACGACTCAGATAAAGGCTTGGCCGTGGTGTGACACGCTACGAAATACGTCAGCAGATTAGATTGGTGTAAATATTATTCTCTCTATGGCAATATGTGGAAACTTATTTTACAGAGCCGGACACTATCTTCGTGTTCGAAATCTTCTATGAAGTATTTGGAGGAGGAACCCGCCTTGCAATGCCAAAGACAATCTGCGCGCCGGACTCGTCGTCATTGAAGCCTAGTTCAGGGGCTACTGAGGGAGTCCTGGATTAGGGGGTGTTCGGATAGCCAGACTCCTGGACTATGAAGATACAAGATTGAAGACTCCGTCCCGTGTCCGGAACGGACTTTCCTTGGCGTGGAAGGCAAGCTTGGCAATACGGATATGAATATCTCCTACCATTGTAACCGACTTTGTGTAACCCTAACCCTCTCCGGTGTCTATATAAACCGGAGGGTTTTAGTCCGTAGGACAACATACACATCAACAATCATACCATAGGCTAGCTTCTAGGGTTTAGCCTCCTCGATCTCGTGGTAGATCTACTCTTGTACTACCCATATCATCAATATTAATCAATCAGGACGTAGGGTTTTACCTCCATCGAGAGGGCCCTAACCTGGGTAAAACTTCGTGTCCCTTGTCTCCTGTTACCATCCGGCCTAGACACACAGTTTGGGACCCCCTACCCGAGATCCGCCGGTTTTGACACTGACACCGGGCATCTTCAATTTGAGATACACCTAACATGGTCGAGCCATAAAACGTGCATAATCGGGCCTACCCAGAATAGCATGGTAAGCACTCTTGAAATCCACTACCTCAAATGTCAACTTTTCCTTGCGATAGTTCTTGGAATCACTGAAAACCACGTCAAGGGCGATCTGGCCGAGTGACGGGGCTTTCTTGCCAGGAATAACGCCATGGAAACTCATGTTGCTTTCACTAATCTTGGACATCGGAATGCCCATTCCCTTCAAGGTTTCAACATAAAGGATATTCAGGCCACTGCCACCGTCCATCAGCACTTTAGTCAGTCGAGTGCCTTCAACTACCCGGTCGACCACCAGTGCTTGCCTCCCAGGGATGGCTATATGAGCTGGATGGTCTGACTGGTCGAATGTGATGGCAGTCTGAGACCACTTCAGATAACTGGGTGTTGCAGGAGCAACCATGTTTACTTCCATGTTAATAACTTTCAACCAACTTTTGCTTTCAACATCAGCAAAAAATCATCAGTGTGGAATTGACATTGGGAAAAACATCATCATCTTCCTCCCCATCCTCACCTCCGTTCGACTCCTTTTCCTTCTCCTTGGGTTGTTTCTCTCGGAACTGCTGGATAAGGAAACGACAAGGTCGAGTGGTGTGTTTAGGGTAAATGATGTTCCCCTCTTCATCTTTTTGGTATGAATATGGCATGGTAAGTCCAACACATCATTCCCATCTTTATCCTTAACTTTTTTGGGAGCCCAGGGCCCCTTGGGCTTTCCTTTGAACTTTCCTTGGGTAACAGCTAAAGCTTCACCAGGATCAGCTGGTTCAGCCTTTCGCTTCTGTTTCCGACTGGAATTCCCTCCTCCGGTTTCTTGGGCGACTGTTTTGTGCTTGCCACTCCGAAGTCGGTCTTCCTCTTCACCATTAGCATATTTGGTGCCAATCTCCATCATCCGAGTCAGAGTCATATCTCCTGTCCGAGCGAATTTCAGATTCAACTCCTGATACTTAACGCCTTCCTTGAAGGCACAAATTGCTTGGTGATCTGACACATTCTCCACTGTATGGTGCAGCGTGATCCATCCCTGGATATAATCCCTCAAGGTTTCATTCGGTTTCTGGACACAACACTACAATTCTGTCAACCCTGCCAGCCTTTTGCAAGTGCCTTCAAAGGTCCTAACAAACACTCGAGCAAGTTCTTCCCAACTATATATACTGCCAGGAGCCAACTGATTCAACCATGCTCTGGCTGAGCCCTCCAACATCAAGGGGAGGTGCTTCATAGCCACATCATCATTACTGTCACCAATCTACACAGCCACCCAGTAGTCCTCAAGCCAAGTGTCTGGCTTGGACTCACCGGTGAACTTGCTGACTCCAGTCGCCAACCTCAAGTTGGGAGGAATCAATGCTGCTCTGATGGCTCTGCTGAAACACTCGGGTCCTGAAACATGCACCCTGATGACCCACAAGTATAGGGGATCTATCGTAGTACTTTCGATAAGTAAGAGTGTCGAACCCAACAAGGAGCAGAAGGAAATGATAAGCGGTTTCCAGCAAGGTTTTCTCTGCAAGTACTGAAACAAGTGGTAACAGATAGTTTTGTGATAGGATAATTTGTAACGAGCAACAAGTAACAAAAGTAAATAAAGTGCGGCAAGGTGGCCCAATCCTTTTTGTAGCAAAGGACAAGCCTGGACAAACTCTTATATAGAGAAAAGCACTCCCGAGGACACATGGGAATATCGTCAAGCTAGTTTTCATCACGTTCATATGATTTGCGTTCGGTACTTTGATAATCTGATATGTAGGTGGACTGATGCTTGGGTACTGTCCTTACTTGGACAAGCATCCCACTTATGATTAACCTCTATTGCAAGCATCCGCAACTACAACAAAAGTATTAAGGTAAACCTAACCATAGCATGAAACATATGGATCCAAATCAGCCCCTTACGAAGCAACGCATAAACTAGGTTTAAGCTTCTGTCACTCTAGCAACCCATCATCTACTTATTACTCCCCAATGCCTTCCTCTAGGCCCAAACAATGGTGAAGTGTCATGTAGTCGACGTTCACATGACACCAATAGAGAGATGACAACATACATCTCATCAAAATATCGAACGAAGACCAAATTCACATGACTACTAGTAGCAAGACTTCTCCCATGTCCTTAGGAACAAACGTAACTACTCACAAAGCATATTCATGTTCATAATCAGAGGGGTATTAATATGCATATAGGATCTGAACATATGATCTTCCACCAAATAAACCAACTAGCATCAACTACAAGGAGTATTTAACACTACTAGCAACCCACATGTACCAATCCCGGACTTGGAGACAAGAATTGGATACAAGAGATGAACTAGGGTTTTGAGAGGAGGTGGTGCTGGTGAAGATGTTGATGGAGATTGCCCTCTCCCGATGAGAGGAGCGTTGGTGATGACGATGGTGATGATTTCCCCCTCCCGGAGGGAAGTTTCCCCGGTAGAACAGCTCCGCTAGAGCCCTAGATTGGTTCCGCCAAGGTTCCGCCTCGTGGCGGTGGGGTTTCATCCGAGAAGATGGCTTATGAATTTTTTCCCATCGAAAGACTTCATATAGCAGAAGATGGCCACCGGAGGGCCACCAGGGGGGTCACGAGGTAGGGGCGCGCGCCCAGGGAGTAGGGCGCGCCCCCCACCCTCGTGGGCAGGGTGTGGCCCCCCTGGTCAACTTCTTCCGCTGAGTATTTTTTATATATTCTGAAAACGTCTTTCATGAAGTTTCAGGAATTTTGGAGCTGTGCAGAATAGGTCTCTAATATTTGCTCCTTTTCCAGCCTAGAATCCCAGCTGCCGACATTCTCCCTCTTTATGTAAACCTTGTAAAATAAGAGAGAATAGGCATAAATATTGTGACATAATGTGTAATAACAGCCCATAATGCAATAAATATCGATATAAAAGCATGATGCAAAATGGACGTATCAACTCCCCCAAGCTTAGACCTCGCTTGTCCTCAAGCGAAAGCCGAAATCGAAAAATATGTCCACATGTTTAGAGATAGAGGTGTCGATAAAAATAAAATACGGAGATGAGAGCATCATGATCATTCTTAGAACAACAACTTATATAATTCTTGTCATATAATTTCTCATGCTAGAGTAATAATTTCAATCACAATTTCAAGTATGAATCATAAACTTCATTGACAACTAACAATCTATAATCTTAGTCATTGGAGCAATTGCAATTTATCATAACATAAGAAAGAGTCAACATATAAGAGCTTTTCAGCAAGTCCACATACTCAACTATCATATGGTCTTTCACAATTGCTGACACTCACGCAATACTTATGGGTATAGAGTTTTGATCGGACGCAGAGAAAGATAGGGGCTTATAGTTTTGCCTCCCAACATTTTACCTCAAGGGTAATGTCAACAATAATAGTTCATGAAAACTCACATCCAATTAGCCATATATACCAGGATCTTTCCAACGTACTGTGCTTGCCAAAAGGATAAAATGTAAAAAGGAAAGGTGAGGATCACCATGACTCTTATGCAGGGTAGGAGATAAAAGTAAAAGATAGGCCCTTCGTAGATGGAAGCAGAGGTTGTTATGCGCTTTTATAGTTGGATGCACAAAATCTTAATGCGAAAGAACGTCACTTTATATTTCCACTTGTAATATGGACCTTTATTATGCAGTCTGTCGCTTTTATTTCTTCCATATCACACGATCGTATAAAGCTTATTTCTCCCACACTAATAAGTCATACATATTTAGAGAGCAATTTTTATTGCTTGCACCGATGACAACTTACTTGGAGGATCTTAGTCAATCCATAGGTAGGTATGGTGGACTCTCATGGCAAAACTGGTTTAAGGGTATTTGGAAGCACAAGTTGTATCTCTACTTGGTGCGATGAATTTGGCTAGTATGAGGGGGAAAGGCAAGCTCAACCATGTTGGATGATCCATGACAATATAATTTATCTCAGATGTAAGAAAACATAACCCATTACATTGTCTTCCTTGTCCAACGTCAACTCTTTAACATGTCATATTTTAATGCGTGCTCACAATCATAAAAGATGTCCAAGATAGTATATCTATATGTGTAGACCTCTCTTTCTTTATTACTTCCTATTAATTGCAACGATGACCAAAACTATGTTTGTCAACTCTGAACAACTTTTATTCATCATACTTTTTCTATGTGAGCTCATTACTCTCCATGAGATCCATATGATCTCTTTGTTTCTTTTTATTTCTTTCTCTTTTCTTTTATTCACTTAAGATCATGGCAAAAGAATCAAGCCCTTGACTCAACATTTATCTTTATTATATATAGCTCACGGACTCGATTACATAGAAGGATTATAAAGCAAAACTCACAACTAGATCATACTAAGAACTTTTATTTTACTAGATCAAGATATTACCAAAAGGATCGAACTAAGAAAAACGGTAAAGATAAAAGTGATGGTGATACGATATCGGGGCACTGCCCCAAGCTTGGCAGTTGCCAAGGGGAGTGCCCATACCAGATACTCAATTCTTCTTTGTTGGTGGAGACGATGATGGTTTTGTTGATGGCGTAGGTTTCTTACTTAATTTACGCTTGAGGACATAATTTTGGTCCCTTAGGTCCTCGATCTCCTGCTCCAGGCTTAGTATCTTTTTGCATAGTTCCTGTTTGTTTTCCTGCAAGAGGCGAAAAGAGATAAACTCGATCTTAGGTTTCTTTACTCTATCAGGGAGGCTTGACTTTTTGAACTCCACATGCATTTCCCCAGGCTGAGGTAGTGGGACTTCATCTTCATATGAGCTCGTCTCCTCCTTTCCCTTAGGTTCATAGTCCTCTTCTTCTTCTTCCATAGTCCAACCACAACGCTCCACATCCCCATAGACTTCAGGATCTGCAAGGTAATCAGCCACATAGCTCTCTCCTTCCGAATCCTGGGACGACATGTTGCTCAAATCTGCAGCACGACATCTCGAAACAAAGAAAGGAGATTTTTGCGTGATACGGGAGTCAAAACCTCAGGGAGATTATATAATGAATTTTTATCGACCAAAATACGTAACATGTACGAAAACGGAGTCCGGAGAACACACGCGGTGCCCACGAGGTAGGGGGGCGCGCCCAGGGGGTAGGGCGCGCCCTCCACCCTCGTGGAGGCCTCGTGTCCTTCCTGGACTGCTTCTTATTTTTCTATTTTTCTAAATATTCCAAAACGGAGAAATATTGCCTTAAAAACTGTTTTGGAGTCGGTTTACTTACCGTACCACATACCTATTCCTTTCCGGAGTCTGAAACGTTCCAGAAAGTGTCCCATATGTATTCCTCCGGGGTTACGGTTTCAATAACATTGGTTTCAACATTTATGGGATTACCTGAGATATAATGTTTGATTCTTTGACTGTTCACCACCTTCAGCTTTGTGCCTTCGAAGTTGTTGATTTTTATGGCACCGGAACGATAGACCTCCTCGATAACATAAGGACCTTCCCATTTAGAGAGAAGTTTTCCTGCAAAAAATCTTAAACGAGAGTTGTATAGCAATACATAATCACCTACATTAAACTCACGCTTTTGTATCCTTTTATCATGCCATCTTTTAACCTTTTCTTTAAAGAACTTGGCATTTTCATAGGCTTGGGTTCTCCATTCATCTAGTGAGCTAATATCAAATAACATCTTCTCACTGGCAAGTTTAAAATCATAATTGAGCTCTTTAATAGCCCAATATGCCTTGTGTTCTAGTTCGAGATGTAAGTGACATGCTTTTCCATAAACCATTTTATACGGAGACATACCCATAGGATTTTTATATGCAGTTCTATAGGCCCATAATGCATCATCAAGTTTCTTGGACCAATTATTTCTAGATCTATTAACAGTCTTTTGCAAAATTAATTTGAGCTCTCTATTACTCAATTCTACTTGACCACTAGACTGTGGGTGATAAGGGGATGCAATTCTATGATTAACATCATACTTAGCAAGCATTTTACAGAAAGCACCATGAATAAAATGTGAACCGCCATCAGTCATTAAATATCTAGGGACTCCAAATCTTGGAAAAATAACTTCTTTAAGCATTTTAATAGAAGTGTTATGATCAGCACTACTAGTTGGAATAGCTTCTACCCACTTAGTAACGTAATCAACAACAACTAAAATATGTGTATACCCATTAGAGGAAGGAAAAGGTCCCATATAATCAAAGCCCCAAACATCAAATGGTTCAATGACAAGTGAATAATTCATAGGCATTTCTTGACGTCTACTGATATTACCAATTCTTTGACATTCATCACAAGATATGACAAACTTACGGGCATCCTTGAAGAGAGTAGGCCAATAAAAACCAGATTGCAATACCTTATGTGCAGTTCTATCTCCAGCATGGTGTCCTCCATAAGCTTCAGAGTGACACTTGCATAGGATCTATTCCTATTCATGCTCAGGTACACAACGTCTAATAACACCATGTACTCCTTCTTTATAAAGATGTGGGTCATCCCAAAAGTAATGCCTCAAATCATAGAAGAACTTTTTCTTTTGCTGGTATGTGAAACTAGGTGGTATAAACTTAGCAACAATGTAATTAGCATAATCGGCATACCATGGAGCAGTATGAGAAGTATTTATGACATTTAATTGCTCATCACGAAAGCTATCATCAATAGGTAGTGGGTCATCAAGCACATTTTCTAACCTAGACAAGTTGTCTGCAACGGGGTTCTCAGCTCCCTTTCTATCAACAATATGTAAGTCAAATTCTTGTAGCAAGAGAACCCATCTAATAAGTCTAGGTTTAGCATCTTTCTTTTCCATAAGATATTTAATAGCAACATGATCAGTGTGAATAGTTACTTTAGAATCAACAATATAAGGTCTGAACTTATCACAAGCAAATACAACTGCTGAGGGAGTCCTGGATTAGGGGGTGTCCGGACGGCCGGACTATACCTTCAGCCGGACTCCTGGACTATGAAGATACAAGATTGAAGACTTCGTCCCGTGTCCGGAAGGGACTTTCCTTGGCGTGGAAGGCAAGCTTGGCGATACGGATATGTAAATCTCCTACCATTGTAACCGACTTTGTGTAACCCTAACCCTCTCCGGTGTCTATATAAACCGGAGGGTTCTAGTCCGTAGGACAACATACAGAACAACAATCATACCATAGGCTAGCTTCTAGGGTTTAGCCTCTCTGATCTCGTGGTAGATCTACTCTTGTACTACCCATATCATCAATATTAATGAAGCAGGACGTAGGGTTTTACCTCCATCAAGAGGGCCCGAACCTGGGTAAAACTTCGTGTCCCTTGCCTCCTGTTACCATCCGGCCTAGACGCATAGTTCGGGACCCCCTACCCGAGATCCGCCGGTTTTGACACCGACATTGGTGTTTTCATTGAGAGTTCCTCTGTGTCGTCGCCGTTAGGCTTGATGGCTCCTACGATCATCAATAGCGACGCAGTCCAGGGTGAGACCTTCCTCCCCGGACAGATCTTCGTCTTCGGCTGCTTCGCACTGCGGGGCAATTCACTGGGCCATCTGGAGCAGATCGAAAGCTATGCCCCTGGCCGTCAGGTCAGATTTGGAAGTTTAAACTACACGGTTGACATCCGCGGGGACTTGATCCTCGACGGATTCGAGCCACTGCCGAGCGCGCTGCACTATCACGACGAGCATGATCTAGCTCTACCGCCGAACAGTGCCCTGGAGGCCGCACCCGCATCGGCTTCGACCCTTAATTCGGAGCCAACTACGCCGATCGAGGATGGGTGGTTGGACGCCACCTCGGGGGCTGCGATCCCAACGGCGATCGAGCCGAACACCAGCCCCGCACTCTGCGATACTCATGACTCCAAGGAGCCGGACTCTGAACCCTCCGCGCCCCTGCCGATCGAATCTGATTGGACGCTGATCATGGAGTTTACTGCCGCGGACATCTTTCAGCACTCGCCTTTCGGCGATATTCTGAAGACACTAAAGTCTCTCTCTTTATCAGGAGCACCCTGGCCGGACTAAGGCCAGCAAGGTTGGGATGCGGACGATGAAGAAATTCAAAGCCCACCCACCACCCACTTTGTAGCCACTGTCGACGATTTAACCGACATGCTCGACTTCAACTCCGAAGACATCGACGGTATGGACACCGATGCAGGAGACGATGAAGAACCAGCACCTATTAGGCCCTGGAAAGCCACCTCATCGTATGACATATATATGGTGGACACCCCAAAAGAAGGATATGGCGATGGAACAGCGGAGGATGACCCCTCCAAGAAACAGCCTAAGCGCCGGCGTCAGCGGCGCCGCTCAAAATCCCGCCAAAGCAAATACGGTGATTCCAGCACGGGAGATAATAATACTCCAGAGAATGCCGAAGAAAATCCCCTCCAGCAAGATTCAGCACAGGAGGATGGAGAAGCCAGCCCTCATGAGAGAGCGGCAGACAGAGAGGTCGAGGACAATAATTATACACCTCCCTCCGAAGACGAGGCAAGCCTCGACGACGACGAATTCGTCATGCCAGAGGATCCCGCCGAGCAAGAGCATTTTCAACGCAGGCTTATGGCCACGGCAAGAAGCCTCAAGAAAAAACAGCAACAACTTAGAGCTGATCAAGATTTGCTAGTCGACAGATGGACTGAAGTCCTTGCGGCCGAAGAGCATAAAC
The DNA here is from genome assembly GCF_002162155.2 of Triticum dicoccoides. NCBI lineage: Eukaryota > Viridiplantae > Streptophyta > Magnoliopsida > Poales > Poaceae > Triticum > Triticum dicoccoides. Next base: position 542,076,543 of record NC_041380.1, on the reverse strand, counting down.
TCGAACGCCCCTCCAAGAGCTACCCAAAGCGCAGGCTACCGCGATTAGAGAAGGAAGCACTTAAACCTACATCACCAGCACTTGATACGGCCGATCGGCCACCTCGTGGCCGCGACAGAGAGGCCTCTCGGCCCTCCACTCAAGCCGCACCCCGTACCAAGGCACGAGAAAATGCGCCAGACCTGTGAGATATGGTGGAGGACAAGGCAAGGCAAACAAGATCGATCTACGGATCGCGTGGGCGCCCCATGACTCGAGATGGTAACCGTCATGCCGGACACAAATCCGGTAGGGCCGAACAGAGTAGACAAAGCTCATTGGAGCTACGTCGAGATATAGCCCAGTACAGAGGCGCCACACACCCACTATGCTTCACAGACGAAGTAATGGATCATCAAATCCCCGAGGGTTTCAAACCCGTAAACATCGAATCATATGATGGCACAACAGATCCTGCAGTATGGATCGAGGATTATCTCCTTCATATCCACATGGCCCGCGGCGATGATCTCCACGCCATCAAATACCTCCCACTCAAGCTTAAAGGACCAGCTCGGCATTGGCTTAACAGCTTGCCAGCAGGATCAATCGGTTGTTGGGAGGACCTGGAAGCCGCATTCCTCGACAATTTCCAGGGCACTTATGTGCGACCACCAGACGCCGATGACCTAAGCCACGTAATTCAGCAGCCAGAGGAATCGGCCAGGCAATTCTGGACATGGTTCCTAACAAAGAAAAATCAAATAGTCGACTGTCCGGACGCTGAGGCCTTAGCAGCCTTCAAACACAATATCCATGACGAGTGGCTTTCCCGGCACCTTGGATAGGAAAAGCCGAAATCTATGGCAGCACTCACGACACTCATGACCCGCTTTTGCGCGGGAGAAGACAGCTGGCTTGCTCGTAGCAACAATATGACCAAGAACCCTGGTAATTCGGATACCAGGGACAGTAGTGGCAGGTCGCGTCGCAACAAGCAGAAGCGCCGCACTAACGGTGACAATGCTGAGGACACGACAGTTAATGCCGGATTCAGAGGCTATAAATCTGGTCAGCGGAAAAAGCCATTCAAAAGAAATCCTAGGGGCCCGTCTAGTTTGGACCGAATACTCGACCGCTTGTGCCAGATACATGGCACCCCCGAAAAACCGGCTAATCACACCAACAGGGATTGTTGGGTGTTCAAGCAGGCAGGCAAGTTAAATCCCGAAAATACAGACAAGGGACTGCATAGCGATGACGACGAAGAGCCCCGGCCGCCGAAAAACAGTGGACAGAAGGGTTTTCCCCCACAAGTGCGGATGGTGAACATGATATACGCAACCCACATCCCCAAGAGGGAGCGGAAGCGCGCGTTAAGGGACGTATACGCGATAGAGCTAGTCGCCCCAAAGTTCAACCCATAGTCCTCCTGCCCGATCACCTTTGATCGAAGGGACCATCCCACTAGCACCCATCATGGCGGATTCGCCGCATTGGTTCTAGACCCAATTATTGACGGATTTCATCTCACTAGAGTCCTTATGGATGGCGGCAGTAGCCTGAACCTGCTTTACCAGGATACAGTGCGGAAAATGGGCATAGATCCCTCGAGGATTAAGCCCACCAAAATGACCTTTAAAGGCGTAATACCAGGCGTAGAGGCCAACTGTACAGGCTCAGTCACACTTCAAGTGGTCTTCGGATCTCCGGATAATTTCCGAAGCGAGGAGTTAATCTTCGACATAGTCCCATTCCGTAGTGGCTATCACGCACTGCTCGGACGAACCGCATTCGCCAAGTTCAATGTGATACTGCACTACGCATACCTTAAGCTCAAGATGCCAGGCCCTCGAGGAGTAATTACGGTCAATGGAAACACCGAACGGAGGAACACACGTCGGCTCTTGCAGCGGAAGTACAAAGCAGCCTCTCCAGGCAGTTCTCCAGTCCGGCCATCAAACGTCCGGACACCGTCAAGTGCGCCCGGAGTAACCTACAACAAGACCGCCTGGCACATTCCGAGCAGGCGTAGCAATGCGGCCCCAACCCCAACCCTCGCAAAAATGCGACACCAGTACTTCGCGTACATAACTACGCTCTAGAAATACCATGGGTACAGGGGGAGGGGCACCATCACGGCATGCCCGAAACACGTCTTAAACCGCACCAGTGGCTGTCAATTTTTTAATTTTCTCTTACTTTCAGGACTCCACTCTTCGGAAGGCCTGTTCGGCAGTTCAATTGCCGCACAAACGATGCAAGAACCAGGGAAGCAGACAAGCCATGCCACATTACGAAACTCCCAGGTGGTCTCTATCACGAGCAGTATACCTGTTTCGCATACCATTCCGCAGCCTGCCCCTGGAACGGACATGTTAAAATAGTCCAACCTTTTGCTTATCGCATTATTTGTATCGTTCTGCTTTGATCGCAACCCTTTTTAATAAACAATGCATAGCTTCTGTCTATTCTTGCATTACTCTTTTTTTACAAATATATGTTCCTTAACGACATGTTGCACCCGTACACTTTGGTACGGCCAAAATACGCCAGGGGCTTTAGTACCCCTCAATATGGTGTGAGAAGTCCGAACACTTTAACAAGTGCGGCACCCCGAACTTACAGCATTATATGCATCGGCTCTGAATCATGTCTTGGGTCGATAGTTGGGTTTGCCCAACTCCTATATTTTGGTGCATTACGTTCCGCTATATCGGCTAAGGTAGCACTAGGAGAACTACTGCGATTGTGCCCCGGTTGAGCTGGGTCGAGCACCTCAGTAGAGAAAGCTAAAACTGACTGTCATGATGAAGCGAGAGCTGGTCGCTGTTCGAGAGGTTTTTCGAGTCCTTAAAGACTTATGCCGCTTAGAGCGAGGAGTCGGCTCTGTCCGGCCAAGGCGTGGATAGCGCCCCTAACTCGGTCTTCCGAATACCAGGGGCTTCGCCGAAATTTAAAATTATAGAATTCTATGGCTAAGTGAGAGTGTTCAAGCATTATAGTCCGATTGCCTTGTTCGTTGTGCTGAGCGCCTCCCTCGAAGGACCCCAAACATGGGAAAAAGAGCGCTCAGGTTTATCCCCGAACACCCCAGCACTAGCAGCATGGGGGCAGAAGCCGACGACTCGCCATCTCTCAAAATTGATAAACAACCGCACAGAAGGTAATATTTTAAATTCCAACAGCATTGCTTAGCGCATATGAACAAGTTTTCAGCGCACAGGACAAAACGAGCGATTTTTACTCAAAAATTACATCCCTGGAACACTCATCCACCATAAGGCAGGCACCCTTCAGAACATCCTTATAATAATTTTCGGGCTTGCGATGCTCCTTCCCCGGCGGTGGCCCGTCCTTCACAAGCTTCTTAGCATCCAGCTTGCCCCAGTGCACCTTAGCGCGAGCAAGGGTCCTACGGGAACCTTCAATGCAGACGGAGCGCTTGATGACTTCGAGCCTTGGACAGGCCCCCACCAGCCGCCGCACCAGCCCGAAATAGCTCCCAAGCAGAGCCTCTCCAGGCCACAGCCGAACTATGAGGCCCTTCATGGCTTGTTCGGCCACCTTGTGGAGCTCGACCAGTTGCTTCAGCTGGTCGCTCAGGGGCACGGGGTGTCCAGCCTCAGCATACTGAGACCAGAACACCTTCTCTGTCGAGCTGCCCTCCTCGGCTCGATAGAATGCGGCGGCATCGGACACGCTTCGGGGAAGATCTGCGAATGCTCCTGGAGAGCTCCGGATTCGGGTAAGTAACAAGTAACTTACGTTTATGTGTTTGCTTTGCATAAAGAATGCCTTACCCGCCGCTATCTTTTTCACCTCATCCAACTCCTGGAGGGTCTTCTGGGATTCGGCCTTGGCAGACTTGGCATTTTCAATAGCCACCGCGAGCTCGGACGCTCGCATGTTTGAGTCAAGCTCCAAACTCTCATGTTTTTCCATGAGAGCCTGGAGCTCTTGCCGCACCTTGCCAACCTCGGCCTCATACTTCTCCCGCTCGGTGCGCTCTGTGGCCGCCCTCTTCTCGGCCTCGACCAACGCTTGCTTAAGGGTCGCCACCTCAGACGTGGCCCCTACAATAGCCATGATAATCCTGTCATTTTTTTGCAATTGCACCTTTTTATATATATATATTTAAACAAGGTATTTCTTACCTTCCTTGTCCTCGAGCTGCTTCTTGGCATGCCCGAGGTCTTTCTCAGACTGCTCGAGGTTCTGCTTTAGCGTGTCCACTTCCGCAGTCAGTGCGGCGGACGCCAGCAGAGAAGCCTGCATACGCATATTGACTCCTTTTTGTTAGACTCCTGCGAATTTTATTTGATCCTCTATTCGGCTTTTCTTCCCGAACGCCAAACAGAGCATCAGGGGCTACTGTCTATGCGGTAATATTATTTACACATTCTTTACTTACCTCAAAGCCTGTTAAAAGGCTAGTACAAGCTTCAGTCAGTCCGCTCTTGGCGGACTGAACCTTCTGGACCACTGCACTCATAATGGTGCGGTGCTCCTCGTCGATGGAGGCACCTTCAAGCACCTCCAACAGATTGTCCGGCGCCTCTGGTTGGACGGGGGTCACCGGCACGGTGGGCTTGCTCCTCTTGGAAGGAGGTCGCCTGCCAGACTCTGTAACCTTTGAAGGTTCCGGAGCGGTGTCCGGCCTAGAGCCGGACTTGGAGCCCTGGGGGGTTCTATCCCCTTCACTCCTAGGGTCCGGGAGGTCGCCTTGCGGCGCCTCCAGGACCACCTCCTCCTGGCTTGGAACCTGTTGGGACAACACTTCGGTGTCGTCCGTAGGGCGGGGGGAGGAAGCCGCGGAAGCGAATTCACATCCGACGAGTCCAGTGAATCGCTCGACGACGCGTCGAGCCGGTCTTTGGGTGGGCTGCATAAACATATTCGACATAAGGGAAAGCTGTGCAATAAAGGAATACTATGAATTACTCTGGTATCCGGATACTTACGACTTAGCCAGGGGCTTGGCCCTGAGCGGCCACTCCTCTCTGCCGCCGTCGGTGTCGGTGGAGTAGTCCGGAGGAAGGGTTTTCCCCTTCTTGGACCCTTCAGCCTCCCCAGTTGGGGCGGCCTTCCTTTTCTTCCCTTCCCCCACTGGAGGGGGAGGGGTCTCTTCTTCCTCCTCCTCGTCTTGATGGGAGGAGTGTGTCTTGGAGTCGTCGGATGAGGGATCCAACACCTCCAGGCGCCGGGCACTCTTTCGAGTCCCCGTGGCCTTCTTCTTGGCCTTCTTCTCCGGCACCACATGGGGTGCCGGAACCAGCAGCTTCGCCAAACGAGCGTCCGCTGGGCCTTCGGGCAAAGGAGACGGACAATTGATCTGTCCGGACGTCTCCTGCCAATCCTGTCAAAGGTAAGGGATCTTAGATCCCGCATGGAGTCAAACTATGAAAAACTGATACCCATTAAAGGTAAAAACAGCTTAACGCATGAGCGTGACGCTGCGTACTGAATCTGCGATCCTTGGTAGCGGATGCGGGGGCCTCGGCGCCCTTGAAAAGCACCTTCCAGGCATCTTCGTACATCGTGTCGAAGAGCCTCTTCAGAGTTCGGTGCCGCGCCGGGTCGAACTCCCACAGGTTGAAAGCCCGTTGTTGACACGGGAGGATCCGACGGATGAGCATAACTTGGACTACGTTGACAAGTTTGAGCTTCTTGTCCACCAGGGTTTGGACGCATGTTTGAAGTCCGGTCAGCTCTCCTTTTTTACCCCACAACAGGCCCGTCTCCTTCCAGGAGGTGAGCCGCGTAGGGGGTCCGGATAGGAACTCGGGGGCTACGACCCATTCAGGGTCACGCGGCTCGGTGATGTAAAACCACCCCGATTGCCACCCCTTCAGGGTGTCCACAAAGGAGCCCTCGAGCCATAAGACATTGGGCATCTTGCCCACCATGGCGCCTCCGCACTCCGCCTGGTTGCCGCGCACCACCTTCGGCTTGACATTGAAAGTCTTGAGCCATAGGCCAAAATGGGGGCGGATGCGGAGGAAAGCCTCGCACACAATGATAAACACCGAGATGTTGAGGACAAAGTTCGGGGCCAGATCGTGGAAATCCAGGCCATAGTAGAACATGAGCCCCCGGACAAATGGGTGGAGAGGGAAGCCCAGTCCACGGAGGAAATGGGGGAGGAACACCACCCTCTCATGGGGCCTAGGGGTGGGGATGAGCTGCCCCTCTTCAGGAAGCCGATGCTCAATGTCGTTAGACAAGTATCCGGCCTTCCTTAGTCTTTTGATGTGTCCCTCCATAACGGAGGAGACCATCCACTTGCCTCCCGCTCCGGACATGGCTGGAGAAGGTTGAGGTGGGGAGTGCGGACTTGGGCACTGGAGCTCGGGTGCGCAAGAATGGATAGGCAAAGGAGGAAGAAGGCGTAGGTGGAAAGGTGGATCCTTATCCCCTTATATGGATGGACGCAACTATGTGTCCCCACCAGCCTGGTAAAACTCGCTTATCCCCAAGCGCCGTAATCAATGGCGCAGTTGGGTTACCCACGCCCGTATTGATGAGAATCCCGGAATAAGGGGACACGATCTCTGCTTCGACAAGACGTGCCAAGGAAACCGCCTCGCATAAACACGCTGAGATGGGACAATAAAACAATTCGAATAAAGACTTGGCCGTGGTGCGTCACACTACGGAGTACGTCAGCAGATTAGATTTGTGTAAACATTATTCTCTCTATGGCAATATGTGGAAACTTATTTTGCAGAGCCGGACACTATCTTTGTGTTCAAAATCTTCTATGAAGTACTTGGAGGAGGAACCCGGCTTGCAATGCCGAAGACAAACTGCACGCCGGACTCGTCATCATTGAAGCCTGGTTCAGGGGCTACTGAGGGAGTCCTGGATTAGGGGGTGTCCGGACGGCCGGACTATACCTTCAGCCGGACTCTTGGACTATGAAGATACAAGGTTGAAGACTTCGTCCCATGTCCGGAAGGGACTTTCCTTGGTGTGGAAGGCAAGCTTGGCGATACGGATATGTAGATCTCCTACCATTGTAACCGACTTTGTGTAACCCTAACCCTCTCCGGTGTCTATATAAACCGGAGGGTTCTAGTCCATAGGACAACATACAGAACAACAATCATACCATAGGCTAGCTTCTAGGGTTTAGCCTCTTTGATCTCGTGGTAGATCTACTCTTGTACTACCCATATCATCAATATCAATCAAGAAGGACGTAGGGTCTTACCTCCATCAAGAGGGCCCGAACCTGGGTAAAACTTCGTTTCCCTTGCCTCCTGTTACCATCCGGCCTAGACACACAGTTCGGGACCCCCTACCCGAGATCCACCGGTTTTGACACCGACAACCGCTAAGAATTCTTTTTCAGTAGTAGCATAATTTATTTGAGCATTGTCTAGGGTTTTACTAGCATATTGAATAACATTTAATTTCTTATCAATTCTTTGCCCTAGAACAGCACCTACAGCATAATCACTAGCATCACATATTATTTCAAAGGGTAAATTCCGATCAGGTGGCTGAACAATAGGTGCAGAGATCAATGCTTTCTTAAGTATTTCAAATGTTTCTACACAATCATCATCAAAAACAAATGGTTTATCTTTTTGTAATAAATTAGTTAGAGGCCGAGAAATTTTTGAGAAGTCCTTAATGAACCTCCTATAAAATCCGGCGTGACCAAGGAAACTTCTTATACCTTTGATGTCCTTGGGACATGGCATCTTTTCAATAGCATCAACCTTGGCTTTGTCAACCTCAATACCTCTTTTAGAAACTTTATGCCCCAAGACAATACCTTCATTAACCATAAAGTGGCGCTTTTCCCAATTCAAGACAAGATTAGTTTCTTCACATCTCTGCAAAACTCGATCAAGGTTGCTCAAGCAATCATCAAAATAAGATCCATAGACGGAGAAATCGTCCATGAAAACCTCACAAATCTTTTCACAAAATTCAGAGAATATACCATCATGCATCTTTGAAAGGTAGCAGGAGCATTACATAAACCAAAAGGCATACGTCTATAAGCAAAAGTACCAAAAGGGAAAGTAAAAGTAGTCTTTGGTTGATCTTTGGCCGACACAGGTATTTGAGAGAAACCAGAATAACCATCTAGAAAGCAAAAATGTGTATGTTTGGATAATCTTTCTAGCATTTGATCGATAAAAGGTAAGGGGTAATGATCCTTTTTAGTAGCCTTATTTAATTTGCGGAAATCAATTACCATCCTATAACCTGTAATAATTCTTTGAGGGATCAATTCATCTTTATCATTAGGAACAACAGTAATACCTCCCTTCTTGGGGACACAATGGACATGACTTACCCACTGACTATCAGCGACATGATAGATTATACCTGCCTCAAAGAGCTTTAGTATTTCTTTTCTTACCACTTCTTTCATTTTAGGATTTAGCCGTCGTTGATGATCATGAACTGGTTTAGCATCTTCTTCCAAATTTATTTTATGTTGACATAGAGTGGGACTAATTCCCTTAAGATCATCAAGAGTATACTCAATAGCAGCACGGTGCTTCTTCAGAGTTTTCAATAATCTCTCTTCCTCGTGCTCTGAAAGGTTAGCACTAATAATAACAGGATATATCTTTTTCCTCATCAAGATAAGCATATTTAAGAGTATCAGGCAACGGTTTAAGCTCAAACACGGGATCACCCTTGGGTGGAGGGGGATTGTCGGTGTCAAAACCAGCGGATCTCGGGTAGGGGGTTCCGAACTATGCGTCTAAGGCGGATGGTAATGGGAGGCAGGGGACACGATGTTTTACCCAGGTTTGGGCCCTATTGATGGAGGTAAAACCCTACGTCCTGCTTGATTATTCTTGATAATATGAGTAGTACAAGAGTTGATCCACCACGAGATCAGAGAGGCTAAACCCTAAAAGCTACCCTATGGTATGATTGTCTGTTGTCCTACGGACTAAAACCCTCCGGTTTATATAGACACCAGAGGGGGCTAGGGTTACACAGGGTCGGTTACAAAGAAGGAGATCTACATATCCGTATTACCAAGCTTTCCTTCCACACCAAGGAGATTCCCATCCGGACACGGGACGAAGTCTTCAATCTTGTATCTCCATAGTCCAACAGTCCGGCCAAAGGATATAATCCGACTGTCCGGATACCCCCTAATCCAGGACTCCCTCAGTAGCCCCCGAACCAGGCTTCAATGACATCAAGTCCGACATGCAGTATTGTCTTCGGCATTGCAAGGTGGGTTCCTCTCCAAATTTTGAATGTTTGTTAAGCAGTGTCCGGCCCCATAAATGTTGGACCTCTTGGCTTCTGCGCCCGATAAGGGCTATCTCCCACACATCGAATGAATATGAGGAGTCAGGGAGTTTTTACATTCGCCCCCCTAGCCAGATAAATAAATTGTCTATTAAAGGGATGGGGTTTCTTAGATCTAATCCACATTATCCTCCCCCAGCGAGAATCCATCGGAGCGCGCTTCGGAAAAATCCACTCCAGCATGGTCGACCTCCGCAGCTCCTCCTGCCCCTGTAGCCCTAATCCCGGTGATTGGGAGAGGTGTTCTATCCCACACAGTCGATTAGTCTAACTTCAGACTAAGGGATTTCTCCCTCCAGCGTATATGGTTCCCGTCCGAGCCGGGCTCGCCACCTATAATGGCGGGGAGCAAGCGGAGAGCTTCCCCAGCCCCTCTACGGGGGAGCGGGTATGCCTTGTTCCTTACTTATTAAGGGGACTCAGATTTCCAATTCATCCGTTCCTCCGCGGGCTCCTGGAGTTTTACGGCCTCCAACTGCATAATTTCACCCCCGCTTCCATATTACACATCGCCGGCTATGTTGCCCTCTGCGAGTTATTCCTGGGCTGCGAGGCTCATTTCGAGCTGTGGAAAATGTCATTTTGCCTCGTCCCCCACACACAGGAGGGGTCACTTTATCAAGTGGGCGGAGCCGAAATATGGCGCATCGCCGAAACTGAATACCTGTCCGGTACTCCAAAGAAGACGTCCGAGGACTGGCCTTCGGAATGGTTTTATATGGGGGACGTCCCCCTTCCGGACCCTGTTCGGCAGGGTCTTCCTGAGTTCAACAATGCCCCTCTGAAGAAATGCCGAAGCTGGTGCCCACGGAGCCCCCAGGAGGAAGACAATGGAGAAGTCCTTTACCTGATGAACCGGATTAAAGCGCTGGCTCAATCAGGATTGACAGTAATCGAGGTTATGTCAATATGCATAATGCGTGGAGTGCAGCCACTGCAATATCGAGGGCACCCTCTGTGGTGTTTTAACGGGGAAGACGATGCCACCCGTTGCGGGCGTAAGGGTCCGGACAACGCTGCCGCTTTAGCAAAAATCCTGTCCGAGCTGTTCAAAGGAGAGGAAGAGGAGTTCATCCACATCAAGCCACGGGATGGATTCTCCATGTACAACCCTCCAAGCTGGGTGAGTTATATCTCCTTACTCCCATTCTTCCCACATTCTTTGTCATAGGTACTCACCTTGCCATTTTATGGCAGGAACTGCGAAAAGCCATAAGGGAGGTCTACAACCCATCCGCACAACCAGAGGACCCTGACCGGGCCCTCAGTCCCAGACTCGAAGAAGATCCGGACATATCCGTGGAGCTGATAGATCGGCAATTCTATCAATTGAGCTGTGATGACGCCATGGTGGCCATTACGGCCGACTATCCCGGACTGCTCCCTGCATCGCTCGTAAGAAAAACCAAAATCCCAACTCGAAAAACTAGGATCCCCTTTTAGATACTTCACCTACCATATACATATGGTGTTTTACAGGGAAGGCATTCGGGACGCCGTGCCGAACCCGCAACAACTTGCCAACAAAAGGCACCGAGGCGGGTAGGCCAAAAAGGAAGGCAGTCAGGACAGAGACGCCGGTGCAGAGGTACGACAAAAACCCCGCTCCGTGGTTGTCGTCTTTCTCAAAATGTGATGACGTCCATGTTTCTTTAACAGAAAAAACGCTCGCCGGAATATGTCCAGTGAGGCTGTCGATCATGCTTCCACCAGTCGGGCTCCAGGACCGGACATAGAGGCGGAAGCCGACATAGGGCGGACGCCGGATACTCCCCCTACAGAGGATGTGGATAGACTATCCGCTACAAATTCAGAAGTGGAGAGCGCCATGAATCATAGGCGTCGTCGGGCCGTACTCCGTGACACTTGCTTCTCACCAGAGGCATTTGATGCCTTCAATTCTGGAGACGCGTACCTCCGTGCTGCTCAAAATGGTCTAGCCAGAGCCACGGACCAGTATGTAAGGGATGTACGGGTAAGCCAATCCGACGATTGTACGTATCAGTAGCCCCTGAGACTTGAAACAGTTAGCAGAACTGATTTAAGGATCATCTATTATGCAGGTTCTTATAGAGAAGAATACTCGACTGTCACAGGAGATGGAGGAATGCAAGACCCAACTTCGGGCCGCCGTTGCCGCATTGAAGGAACCTAAAAAGTCCCCAGCCGGTAACATTTCTTTCAAAGAATGATAGGTACCATATAGCATGCGGTGTGGCTACAGATCTAACGATAGATATTGCAGATGAATCTAGAGAGAATCCGGAGGACCAGCATGTCGTACGACAGCTAAAGGCTGGCGAACGCATGCTGACTGAAGTCAGGCGGGACAAAAACAATCTCCAAGACGCCAATACCAAGCTGAGCGTGGAACTGAAGGATGTTCGGGCCCAGCTTGCAGACTCCGAGAAGGAGGATAAGCGGCTTCGATGCGGCATTTTCAGTAAGTGCTTGGATGAACCCTTAAAAGGGGGCGGCGGAGAAGCTGGCTAATAGAATTATATCTGCAGGTATGCTGACGGGTCGTCCCGCGGAGGAGATGCCTGGGTCTGTGGGTGATCTTCTACCCGAGCTCTCACGACTGCACAAACAAGTTCGGCAGGTGATGCAAGGTATTGCCCAGGCCTTGTGGCCATCCGTCTCCTTGCTAGAAGGCATTGGAGAGCTTGCGGAGAAGCTCAAGGGAGCACGGCGGCGCTTCCGATTATGGAAGATATCGGCCTGCCGTCAAGGTGCCAGGGAAGCCTGGGCCATGGTGAAGACGTGGTATACCAAGGCTGACCCAAACCACATGGCCGAGGTCGGACCTGTGGGGCCTGATGGGAAAGAGATCCCCGTTAGCTTAGTGTATGGGCAAGTAGAATTAGCCGCAAAGTATTCCCAACAGGATTGTAGGCTAGACAGCCTGTTGGATGGTATAGAAGAAGAATTTAGTCAGTCTACATGACTATGTAATTAAAGTGACATGTATAATGCCTTCTAGCCGGACTGTAAATCATTTGTCATGACGGACCTTTTCGATTCAACCTCAGGACCCGATAGTCCGGAGTGTGTCCGAATACCCGCTCAGTTATATAAGAACCGGGGTATGCGTGGAAACCAGGCGTAGGGGTCATTAGTGCTTGAACAGACAAGTACCCAACTGGTTATGTTATATTACATGGGTAGTAAGAAACATCTTCCAGGGAGAATAGTTTCGTTAGGGGTTCCTTTCCCTGGGTACGCATGCCCTAAACTGCATGTCCAAACTGTGAGAGGAGACGCAGGCAAAAACATCTGGGGGCACATATGGAAAATGAATAAAAATCATCTTTTGTTCACCGACCGAATATTCCCTTAAGAACGCTAGCTTTCGGCTTCACCCAGTCTGAGGTACACATCCGGCTGACCCAGCAGTAACAATCGCAGAGGTGCTCCCCTTATGCCCTAGCCGAATTAACGGGAACGTAGGGCATAAATACAAGAGCCAGGCAACCCATCTTGGCCAAAACTTAAGTCATATCGATGCATATAATGGTGAAGAAAAGGTACATGAGGAAGAATAACACATGTGCTGGGCATGAAGCCCAGATACATAATTAAGCTTCTGTGTAAGAAGCCCCCCGGGTATAATGAGCGCGGTTAGCGCGTCTATAGTGTGCAAGTGAGGCACAGGTTGGCCCTTGAAGGCCTTGAGGTAGAATAAAAGGAAGAAAGAGAAAAAAGACAGATAATGTATATGCAAAAAATGGACAGAGGAAAGAGACGAACATAGAGTCTGGCGCTAGGCGTAGAATCTTCGGAGTCTGGCTGCGTTCCATGGGTTCGACTCAAGTCAATTATTCGATGCATCCCACAGACGGTACGCTCCACCGGTCAGAACTTGGTCAATAATGAAGGGACCTTCCCATTTGGGCTCGAGCTTGGTTTTTTTCTTCTCCGGCAGGCGTAGAACTAACTCGCCAACGTTATAGGTTTTGGCCCGTACTTCTCTGCTTTGGTATCTGCGAGCCTATTGCTGATAGAATGCGGAACGGGCTTTTGCCATGTCGCGCTCCTCCAGGGTGTCTAGACTGTCCTGCCGATCGAGCTCGGCTTCTCTTTCTTCGTACATGCGCACTCATGGTGAGTCATGAATTATGTCGCAGGGCAGAACCGCCTCTGCACCATACACCATAAAGAAGGGTGTGCATCCGGTAGTACAATTTGGCGTGGTCCGCAGCCCCCAGAGTACGGAGTCGAGCTCCTCTACCCAGTCCATGTTAGACTCCTTTAAGGACCGCACTAGTCTGGGTTTAATGCCGCTTATGATAAGACCATTTGCTCGCTCAACTTGGCCATTGGTTTGTGGGTGATAGACTGAAGCATAATCGAGCTTGATGCCTATGTTGATGCACCAGAGTTTTACCTCGTCGGCCGTGAAGTTCGTGCCGTTGTTAGTGATGATGCTGTGGGGGACGCCATAACGGTGTACAACCCCGGATATGAAGTCTATCACCGGTCCGGATTTTGCCGTTTTAACAGGTTTGGCTTCTATCCATTTGGTGAATTTATCCACCATGACCAGTAAGTATTGTTTCTTATGGGCTCCCCCTTTAAGGGGTCCAACCATGTCAAGCCCCCAGACCGCGAAGGGCCAGGTAATGGGGATTGTTTGGAGGGCGGTGGGTGGCATGTGGCTTTGGTTTGTAAAAAGCTAGCAACTGACGCAGCGTTGGACCAAGTCCTGTGCGTCTGCCCAGGCCGTCGGCCAATAAAAACCTATACGGAAGGTCTTGCTTACAAGGGCCCGGGCTGCGGCGTGGTGGCCGCCGAGTCCGGCGTGAATTTCTGCCAAAAGCTTCCGCCCTACCTCTCCGGAGATGCACCTTTGAAGGATTTCGGTAGTACTTTTTTATACAGCTCTCCCTCGTGGACCCTGTAGGCTTTAGATCGCCGCACTATGCAGCGTGCCTCATTTTGGTCCTCGGGAAGTTCCTGCCTAGTTAGGTAGGCCAGGAATGGTTCTGTCCACGGGGCGATGATGGCCATTATTACGTGGGCTGAAGGTGTTATTTCGGTGGCAGAGCCTCCGATTATGTTAGAGTGTTCGATATCGGGTATTTTGGCCGGGTCCGGACTATTGTAACTGGTGTCCCCTTACCATACCACGGATGGCTTAAACAACCTCTCCAGAAAGATGTTGGGGGCGATCGCATCGCGTTTTGCACCGATGCGGGTGAGGATATCCGCCGCCTAATTGGTTTCCCGAGCCACATGGTGAAATTCGAGCCCCCGAACCGAGCTGACATCTTTAGGATGATGTTTTGATAGGCCGCCATCTTCGGATCCTTGGCATCGAAGTCTCCATTTATTTGGGATATTGCAAGGTTCGAATCCCCACGCACCTCCAGGCGTTGAATGCCCATGGAAACTGCCATCCGAAGACCATGTAACAGGACTTCGTATTCGGCTGCATTGTTGGAGTCTGTATACAGTATCTACAGTACGTATTGGACTGTATCTCCGGTTGGGGACGTCAGGATGACGCCAGCCCCCAGATCAGCCAGCATTTTGGAGCCATCGAAGTGCATGATCCAATTGGAGTATGCGCCATACTCTTTAGGTTGTTCGACTTCCGTCCATTCGGCGACAAAGTCGGCCAATACTTGCAATTTAATGGCTCGCCGGGGTTTGTATGTTATGTCGAATGGGAGGATCTCAATGGCCCGTTTGGCAATCCGACCCGTGGCGTCACGGTTGTTTATAATATCATTAAGTGGCACTTCCGAGGCTACTATGATCGAACACTCTTGAAAGTAGTGTCGCAGCTTCCGGGATGCCATGAATACCGCATAAGCTATCTGTTGATAATGTGGGTACCGTGACTTGCATGGAGTGAGGACAGTGGATACATAATATACCGGCTTTTGAAGGGGGAATTTATGTCCGTCCGCTTCTCGTTCGACGACGAGCACTGCGCTTACAACCTGATGAGTTGCCGCAATGTACAACAACATTGGTTCGCCGATGTTTGGCGCGTCCAGGATTGGGTTGGTTGCCAGTATGGCTTTTATTTCTTCCAATCCGGCTGTGGCAGCGTCCGTCCACTTGAAGTGTTCGGTGCGCCAAAGGAGGCGATAAAGGGGTAATGCCTTTTCTCCTAAGCGGGAGATAAAGTGGCTTAGAGCCGCCACACATCCAGTTAATTTCTGGATTTGTTTGAGGTCTGTTGGGGTAGCCAACTGTGACAGAGCTCGGATTTTGGCCGGGTTATCTTCGATTCCTCTACTGGAGACAATGAAGCCCAGGAGCTTTCCGGCCGGTACGCCGAAAACGCATTTTCCGGTTTGAGCTTGATGTCGTATTTTTGGAGGTTGTCGAATGTGAGCCTCAAGTCGTCTATTAGAGAGCCAACGTGCTTGGTTTTGACGACCACATCATCTACGTATGCCTCTACTATTTTGCTGATCTGTTTCTCCAGACATGTCTGAATCATGCGCTGATATGTTGCGTCGGCAATTTTGAGCCCGAAAGGCATTGTGTTGAAACAGAAGGGGCCGTATGGTGTGATAAATGCCGTTGCGGCTTGGTCAGACTATTCCATCTTGATTTTGTGGTAGCCGGAGTATGCGTCGAGGAAACACAATGACTCGTGTCCTGCGGTAGCATCGATAATTTGATCAATGCGGGGGAGGGGGAATGGATCCTTTGGGCAGGCCTTGTTGAGGTCCTTAAAATTGACACACAGGCGCCAGGATTTGTCCTTCTTTGGTACCATCACCAGGTTTGCTAGCCAGTTCGGGTGTTTTATTTCTCTAATGAATCCGGCCTCTAATAACTTGGCTAGTTCTTCCCCCACAGCTTGTCTTTTAGGTTCAGAGAAACGCCGAAGAGTTTGCTTGACCGACTTGAATCCCTTTAGAATATTGAGGCTGTGCTCAGCCAGCCTGCGTGGGATTCCTGGCATGTCTGAGGGGTGCCAGGCGAATATGCCCCAACTCTCACACAGGAACTCCCGTAGTGCGGCGTCCACGGCGGGGTTTAGCTATGTCCCGATGGAGGCTATTTTTGTAAGGTCCGTTGGGTGGACTTGGAATTTGACTATTTCATCCGCTGGTTTAAAAGAGGTGGACTTGGATCTCTTGTCAAGTATCACGTCGTCCCTGTCCACTGTGGAGTGTAGTGCAGTTAACTCCTCGGCCGAAAGGGCTTCGGACAATGCCTCGAGGGACAATGCGGCTGTTTTGTTTTCGGCGCGGAGTGCTGTGTCCGGATCACTAGCGAGAGTGATGATTCCGTTGGGCCCGGGCATTTTGAGCTTCATGTACCCATAATGGGGTATGGCTTGGAAGATTGTGAATGCCTCCCGTCCTAAAAGGGCGTGGTATCCATTACTGAACGGGGCCACTTGGAATGTAATTTCTTTGGACCTATATTTCTCCGGCGTGCCGAATACCACATCTAGTGTGATTTTCCCAGCACAGCGTGCTTCCCGGCTGGGGATGATTCCTCTGAAGGTTGTGCTGCTTTGCTCAATGCGGTTCCAGTCTATTTCCATTTTTTGAAGAGTTTCCTCATAGATGAGGTTCAATCCACTGCCGCTGTCCATGAGTACTTTGGTGAGTCGAAAGCCGTCCACAATTGGACTGAGGACCAGTGCAGCTGGTGCTCGGGCTGTTCGGAATTTAGGTTCGTCACTGGCATTGAAGGTAATAGCCGTGTCACTCCATGGATTCATTGATGCCACGTGGCAGATTTCGGCGAGGCTGCGGAGTGTTCGCTTGCGCCTATTATTTGATGCGAAGGTTTCGAAGACTGATAATACTGTATTGTTATCCACGGGATGATGCTCTGTGGTATTTGGGATGAGAAGATCCTCACCACTTTTGGCCACCTGCCGGAGTACCCAACATGCTTTATGTTGGGGAACGTAGCATAAATTCAAAATTTTCCTACGTGTCACCAAGATCTATCTATGGAGTCATCTAGCAACGAGGGAGGAGTGGATCTACATACCCTTGTAGATCACGCACGGAAGCGTTCAAGAGAACGGGGTTGATGGAGTCGTACTCGTCGTGATCCAAATCACCGATGATCCTAGCGCCGAACAGACGGCACCTCCACGTTCAACACACGTACGGAGCAGCGACGTCTCCTCCTTCTTGATCCAGCAAGGGGGAGGAGAGGTTGATGGAGATCCAGCAGCACGACGGCGTGGTGGTGGAAGTAGCGGGATTCCAACAGGGCTTCGCCAAGCGCTGCGGGAGGAGGGAGATGTGTCATGGGAGGGAGAGGGAGGCGCTAGGGCTTAGGTATGGTTGCCCTCCCTTCCCCCCACTATATATAGGGCCAAGGGAGAGGGGGGAGGCGCAGTCTTGGCCCTTCCTCCAAGGAAGGGTGTGGCCAGGGAGGAGTCCCACCTCCCCAAGGCACCTCGGAGGTGCCTTCCCCTTTTAGGACTCTTCCTTTCCCTTGATTCTTGGCGCATGGGCCTCTTGGGGCTGGTGCCCTTGGCCCATATAGGCCAAGGCACACCCCCTATAGCCCATGTGGCCCCCCGGGGCAGGTGGCCCCACCCGGTGGACCCCCGGGACCCTTCCGGTGGTCCCGGTACAGTACCGGTGACCCCGAAACTTGTCCCGATGGCCGAAATAGCACTTCCTATATATAATTATTTACCTCCGGACCATTCCGGAACTCCTCGTGACATCCGGGATCTCATCCGGGACTTCGAACAACTTTTGGGTTACCGCATACTAATATTTCTATAACCCTAGCGTCACCGAACCTTAAGTGTGTAGACCCTACGGGTTCGGGAGACATGCAGACATGACCGAGATGACTCTCCGGTCAATAACCAACAGCGGGATCTGGATACCCATGTTGGCTCCCACATGTTCCATGATGATCTCATCGGATGAACCACGATGTCAAGGACTTAATCAATCCCGAATACAATTCCCTTTGTCTAGCGGTACGATACTTGCCCGAGATTCGATCGTCGGTATCTCGATACCTTGTTCAATCCCGTTACCGGCAAGTCTCTTTACTCGTTCCGTAACACATCATCCCGTGATCAACTCCTTGATCACATTGCACATTATGATGATGTCCTACCGAGTGGGCCCAGAGATACCTCTCCATTTACATGGAGTGACAAATCCCAGTCTCGATTCGTGCCAACCCAACAGACACTTTCGGAGATACCTTTAGTGTACCTTTATAGCCACCCAGTTACGTTGTGACGTTTGGCACACCCAAAGCACTCCTACGGTATCCGGGAGTTTCACAATTTCATGGTCTAAGGAAACGATACTTGACATTAGAAAAGCTTTAGCATACGAACTACATGATCTTGTGCTAGGCTTAGGATTGGGTCTTTGTCCATCACATCATTCTCCTAATGATGTGATCCCGTTATCAATGACATCCAATGTCCATGGTCAGGAAACCTTAACCATCTATTGATCAACGAGCTAGTCAACTAGAGGCTTACTAGGGACATGGTGTTGTCTATGTATCCACACATGTATTTGAGTTTCCTATCAATACAATTCTAGCATGGATAATAAACGATTATCATGAACAAGGAAATATAATAATAACTAATTTATTATTGCCTCTAGGGCATATTTCCAACAGTCTCCAACTTGCACTAGAGTCAATAATCCAGTTCACATCGATATGTGATTAACACTCAAGGTCACATCCCCATGTGACTAACACCCAAAGAGTCTACTAGAGTCAATAATCTAGTTCACATTACCATGTGATTAACACTCGATGAGTTCTGGGTTTGATCATGTTATGCTTGTGAGAGATGTTATAGTCAACGGATCTGAACCTTTTAGATCTGTATGTGCTTTACAAATCTCTATGTCATCTCCTAGATGCAGCTACCACATTCTATTTGGAACTATTCCAAACAACTGTTCTACTATATGAATCCAGTTTACTACTCAGAATAATCTGGATTAGTGTCAAAGTCTGCATCGGCGTAACCCTTTACGCCGAACTCTTTTACCACCTCCATAATCGAGAAAATTCCTTAGTCCACTAGTTACTAAGGATAACTTTGACCGCTGTCCTGTGATCCATTCTTGGATCACTCTTGTACCCCTTGACTGACTCATGGCAAGGCACACTTCAGGTGCGGTACACAACATAGCATACTGTAGAGAGCCTATGATAAAAGCATAGGGGACGACCTTCGTCCTTCCTCTTTCTTCTGCCGTGGTCGAGCTTTAAGTCTTAACTTCATACCTTACAACTCAGGCAAGAACTCCTTCTTTGACTGATCCATCTTGAACACCTTCAAGATCATGTCAAGGTATGTGCTCATTTGAAAGTACCATTAAGAATTTTGATCTATCCTTATAGATCTTGATGCTCAATGTTCAAGTAGCTTAATCCAGGCTTTCCATTGAAAAACACTTTCCAAATAACCCTATATGCTTTCCAGAAATTCTACGTCATTTCTGATCAACAATATGTCAACAACATATATTCATCAGAAATTCTATAGTGCTCCCACTCACTTCTTTGGAAATACAAGTTTCTCATAAACTTTGTATACACCCAAAATCTTTGATCATCTCATCAAAGCATACATTCCAACTCCGAGATGCTTACTCCAGTCCTTAGAAGGATTGCTGGAGCTTTGCATACTTATTAGCATCTTTCAGGATTGACAAAACCTTCCGGTTGTATCACATACAACCTTTCCTCAAGAAAATCGTCGAGGAAACAATGTTTTGACATCCTATCTGCAAGATTTCATAAATAATGCAGTAATCCCTAATATAATTCCAACAAACTCTTAGCATCGCTACGAGTGAGAATGTCTCATCATAGTCAACTCCTTGAACTTGTCGGAAAAAATCTTAACGACAAGTCGAGCTTTCTTAATGGTGATACTTACCATCATTGTCCGTCTTCCTTTTAAAATCCATCTGTACTCAACAGCCTTACGACCATCGAGCCGTTCTACCAAAGTCTACACTTTGTTTTCATACATGGATCCTCTCTTGGATTTTATGGCCTCGAGCCATTTATCGGAATCCGGGCCCACCATCGCTTCTCCATAGCTCGTAGGTTCATTGTTGTCTAGCAACATGACTTCCAAGACAGGATCATGTACCACTCTGAAGTAGTACGCATCCTTGTCATCCCACGAGGTTTGGTAGTGACTTGATCTGAAGTTTCATGATCACTATCATAAGCCTCCACTTCAATTAGTGTAGGTGCCACAGGAACAATTTCCTGTGCCCTGCCACACACTAGTTGAAGAGACGGTTCAATAACCTCATCAAGTCTCCACTATCCTCCCACTCAATTCTTCCGAGAGAAACTTTTCCTCGAGAAAGGACCCGATTCCAGAAACAATCCCTTGTTGCTTTCGGATCTGAGACAGGAGGTATACCCAACTGTTTTGGGTGTCCTATGAAGATGCATTTATCCGCTTTGGGTTCGAGCTTATCAGCCTGAAACTCTTTCACATAAGCGTTGCAGCCCCAAACTTTTAAGAAATGACAGCTTAGGTTTCCCTAAACCATAGTTCATACGGTGTCATCTCATCGGAATTACGTGGTGGCCTATTTAAAGTGAATGTGGTTGTCTTTAATGCCTAACCCATAAACTATCGTGGTAATTCGATAAGAGACATCATGGTATGCATCATATCCAATAGGGTGCAGTTATGATGTTCGGACACACCATCACACTATGGTGTTCCAGGCTGTATTAGTTGTGAAACAATTTCCATAATGTCTTAATTCTGTGCCAAACTCGTAATTCAGATATTCATCTCTATGATCATATCATAGATATTTTATCCTCTTGTCACGACGATCTTTCAACTTCACCCTGAAATTACTTGAACCTTTCAATAATTCAGACTCGTGATTCATCAAGTAAATATACTCAACATATACTCAAATCATCTGTGAAGTAAGAACATAACGATATCCACTACATGCCTCAACCCTCATTGGATTGCACACATCAAAATGTATTACTTGCAACAAGTTGCTTTCTAGTTCCATTTTACTGAAAAACGAGGCTTTCAGTCATCTTGCCCATGTGGTATGATTTGCATGTCTCAAGTGATTCAAAATCAAGTGAGTCCAAACGGTCCATTTGCATGGAGTTTCTTCATGCATATACACCAATAGACATGGTTCGCATGTCTCAAACCTTTCAAAACGAGTGAGCCCAAAGATCCATCAACATGGAGCTTCTTCATGCGTTTTATATCGATATGACTTATGTGGCTGTGCCACAAGTAGGTGGTACTATCATTACTATCTTATATCTTTTGGCATGAACATGTGTATCACTACGCTCGAGATTCAATAAACCATTCATTTTTGGGTGCAAGACCATTGAAGGTATTATTCAAATAAACAGAGTAACCATTATTCTCCTTAAATGAATAACCGTATTGCGATAGACATAATCCAATCATGTCTATGCTCAACGCAAACACCAATCTCGATGGTAGAGGGAGCGTGTGATGTTTGATCACATCAAGCTTGGAAAAACTTCCAACACATATTGCCAGCTCACCTTTTGCTAGTCTCCGTTTACTCCGCAGCCTTTTATTTCGAGTTTACTAACATTTAGCAACCGAACCGGTATGTAATACCATGGTGCTACTAGGAGTACTAGTAAAGTACACATTAACACAATGTATATCCAATATACTCCTATCGACCTTGCCAGCCTTCTCATCTACCAAGTATCTAGGGTAATTCTGCTCCAGTGGCTGTTCCCCTTATTACAGAAGCACTCAGTCTCGGGCTTGGGTTCAACCTTGGGTTTCTTCACTAGAGCAGCAGCTGAATTGCCGTTTCATGAAGTATCCCTTTGTTCCCTTGCCCTTCTTGAAACTAGTGGTTTCACCAACCATCAACAATTGATGCTCCTTCTTGATTTCTACTTTCGCGGTGTCAAACATCACGAATATCTCAAGGATCATCATATATGTCCCTAATATATCATATTTCATCACGAAGCTCTAGCAGCTTGGTGGTAATGACTTCGGAGAACCATCACTATTTCATCTGGAAGATCAACTCCCACTCGATTCAAGCGATTATTGTACTTAGACAATCTGAGCACAAGCTCAACAATTGAGCTTTTCTCCCTTAGTTTGTAGGCTAAGAAAATCGTCGGAGGTCTTATAGCTTTTGACGTGGGCACGAGCCTGAAATCCCAATTTCAGCCCTCAAAACATCTCATATGTTTTGCGATGTTTCAAAACCGTCTTCGGTGCCTCAATTCTATACCGTTTAACTGAACTATCACGTAGTTATCAAAATGTGTATGTCAGATGTTCGCAACATCCACAGACAACGTTCGAGGTTCAGCACACTGAGCGATGCATTAAGGACATAAGCCTTCTATGAAGCAATGAGTACAATCCTCAGTTTACGGACCTAGTCCGCATAATTGCTACTATCAACTTTCAACTAAATTTTTCTCTAGGAACATATCTAAACAGTAGAACTGAAGCACGAGCTACGACATAATTTGCGAAGACCTTTTGACTATGTTCAGGATAATTAAGTTCATCTTATGAACTCCCACTCAGATAGACATCCCTCTAGTCATCTAAGTGATCACATGATCCGAGTCAACTAGGCCGTGTCCGATCATCACGTGAGACGGACTAGTCAACATCGGTGAACATCTTCATGTTGATCGTATCTACCATACGACTCATGCTCGACCTTTCGGTCTATTGTGTTCCGAGGCCATGTCTGTACATGCTAGGCTCGTCAAGTCAACCTAAGTGTTTTGCGTGTGTAAATCCGTCTTACACCCGTTGTATGTGAATGTTAGAATCTATCACACCCGATCATCACGTGGTGCTTTGAAACAACGAACTGTCGCAACGGTGCACAGTTAGGGGGAACACCTTCTTGAAATTATTATGAGGGATCATCTTATTTACTACCGTCGTTCTAAGTAAACAAGGTGCAAAAACATTATAAACATCACATGCAATCAAATAGTGACATGATATGGCCAATATCATATTGCTCCTTTTGATCTCCATCTTCGGGGCTCCATGATCATCATCGTCACCGGCATGACACCATGATCTCCATCATCATGATCTCTATCATCGTGTCTTCATGAATTTGTCTCGTCAACTATTACTTCTACTACTACAGCTAACGGTTAGCAATAAAGTAAAGTAATTACATGACGTTTATGTTGACACGCAGGTCATAAATAAATTAAGACAACTCCTATGGCTCCTGCCGGTTGTCATACTCATCGACATGCAAGTCGTGATTCCTATTACAAGAACATGATCAATCTCATACATCACATATATCATTCATCACATCCTTTTGGCCATATCACATCACATAGCATACCCTGCAAAAACAAGTTAGACGTCCTCTAATTGTTGTTTGCATGTTTTACGTGGCTGCTATGGGTTTCTAGCAAGAACGTTTCTTACCTACGCAAAAACCACAACGTGATATGCCAATTGCTATTTACCCTTCATAAGGACCCTTTTCATCGAATCCGATCCGACTAAAGTGGGAGAGACAGACACCCGCTAGCCACCTTATGCAACTAGTGCATGTCATTCGGTGGAACCAGTCTCACGTAAGAGTACGTGTAAGGTCGGTCCGGGCTGCTTCATCCCACGATGCCATCGAATCAAGATAAGACTAGTAACGGCAAGCATATTGAACAAAATCAACGCCCACAACTACTTTGTGTTCCACTCGTGCATAGTAACTACGCATAGACCTAGCTCATGATGCCACTGTTGGGGAACGTAGCATAAATTCAAAATTTTCCTACGTGTCACCAAGATCTATCTATGGAGTCATCTAGCAACGAGGGAGGAGTGGATCTACATACCCATGTAGATCGCGCGCGGAAGCATTCAAGAGAACGGGGTTGATGGAGTCGTACTCGTCGTGATCCAAATCACCGATGATCCTAGCGCCGAGCGGACGGCACCTCCGCGTTCAACACACGTACGAAGCAGCAATGTCTCCTCCTTCTTGATCCAGCAAGGGGGAGGAGAGGTTGGTGGAGATCCAGCAGCACGACGGCGTGGTGGTGGAAGTAGCGGGATTCCAACAGGGCTTTGCCAAGCGCTGCGGGAGGAGGGAGATGTGTCATGGGAGGGAGAGGGAGGCGCCAGGGCTTAGGTATGGTTGCCCTCCCTTCCCCCCACTATATATAGGGCCAAGGGAGAGGGGGGAGGCGCAGCCTTGGCCCTTCCTCCAAGGAAGGGTGCGGCCAGGGAGGAGTCCCACCTCCCCAAGGCACCTCGGAGGTGCCTTCACCTTTTAGGACTCTTCCTTTCCCTTGATTCTTGGCGCATGGGCCTCTTGGGGCTGGTGCCCTTGGCCCATATAGGCCAAGGCGCACCCCCTACAGCCCATGTGACCCCCCGGGGCAGGTGGCCCCACCCGGTGGACCCCCGGGACCCTTCCGGTGGTCCCGGTACAATACCGGTGACCCCGAAACTTGTCCCGATGGCCGAAATAGCACTTCCTATATATAATTCTTTACCTCCGGACCATTCCGGAACTCCTCGTGACGTCCGGGATCTCATCCGGGACTCTGAACAACTTTCGGGTTACCGCATACTAATATCTCTATAACCCTAGCATCACCGAACCTTAAGTGTGTAGACCCTACGGGTTCGGGAGACATGCACATATGACCGAGATGACTCTCCGGTCAATAACCAACAGTGGGATCTGGATACCCATGTTCGCTCCCACATGTTCCACGATGATCTCATCGGATGAACCACGATGTCAAGGACTTAATCAATCCCGAATACAAGTCCCTTTGTCTAGCGGTACGATACTTGCCCGAGATTCGATCGTCGGTATCTCGATACCTTGTTCAATCCCGTTACCGGCAAGTCTCTTTACTCGTTCCGTAACACATCATCCCGTGATCAACTCCTTGATCACATTGTGCACATTATGATGATGTCCTACCGAGTGGGCCCAGAGATACCTCTCCGTTTACACGGAGTGACAAATCCCAGTCTCGATTCGTGCCAACCCAACAGACACTTTCGGAGATACCTGTAGTGTACCTTTATAGCCACCCAGTTACGTTGTGACGTTTGGCACACCCAAAGCACTCCTACGGTATCCGGGAGTTGCACAATCTCATGGTCTAAGGAAACGATACTTGACATTAGAAAAGCTTTAGCATACGAACTACATGATCTTGTGCTAGGCTTAGGATTGGGTCTTTGTCCATCACATCATTCTCCTAATGATGTGATCCCGTTATCAATGACATCCAATGTCCATGGTCAGGAAACCGTAACCATCTATTGATCAACGAGCTAGTCAACTAGAGGCTTACTAGGGACATGGTGTTGTCTATGTATCCACACATGTATCTGAGTTTCCTATCAATACAATTCTAGCATGGATAATAAACGATTATCATGAACAAGGAAATATAATAATAACTAATTTATTATTGCCTCTAGGGCATATTTCCAACACTTTAAGGCTGTGTGTTGGTGTGGTATCCGCTGTACTATGAATTTTGTAGGGGCCGTTGAGCCATCCCTCCAATACGGTTCCATGCCTTGTAGAGGGTTTTTGTTTCTTTGTAGCTAACTCGAGTGTCTTATGATAGCGCACCCTTTTACTTTGGACTGGCTGTATATTCCGAGCCGGATTATCCCAAAATTTTGTTTCGGTTTTCCAGGCGCTTTCCATCGCACAGTACTTCTGTACTATGGACACCAAGTCAGCGAAGCGTGATATGTCACGGTGACTTAAAGCGTTAAGGATTCCCTTGTCCGTGCAATTATTGCAGAGAAATGAGACTGCGTCTTCCTCGCGACAGTCCTTAACCTTGTTCATCACAAGGAGGCATCTGGCCCAATAATGATGTACTGTTTCATGGGGCTCTTGCCTGATGTGGGAAAGATCGTTTATGTCTGGGTGGGTGGGTGGATTTGAGTCCGAACCCCTATCCGATCTGAGACCCAGGGGCCGAGGAGTTTCCGATCTTGGAAGTTCGGATTCCGGGATGTTGCCCGATAAATCTGGCCCGCTACCTGACTCTAGGTTCGGGACTTGGGTGATGTTCTCCCGTAAATGGGTATCCGGCTTGGAGAGTTCAGGAATCCAGACATAGTTAGTCCTCAAGATAGAGGAAGAATCGCCGCATTGTTCCTCCACCACCGCAATATGATGAGTGACCGGTGGAGAGTTAATCTCCCTTTGATCGGGTTTAAGCCCAATCCGATCGTAGTCTGTAGCGACCCCCAAGGCGGCGATACGATCCAAGAGCTCATTTAGGGAAGAGAGCTCCATTGGATCCATCTGCTCGGCAAATTCAGAGCCGACGTGGAGGCTATTTTTGATGACCTGAGAAGTCATCGTCGGTGCAGCGGCCGAACGGGCGGTCATGATGAAACTGCCTAGCCGGAGAGTTTGGCCGTCAGCCAGGGCTACCCCGGCGGTAATGTTGTTTTTAACAACGAGACAAGGCATCCTTCCTTACGGCGATGGCATAGTGGAACTCTCAATGAAAGCACCAATGTCGGTGTCAAAACCGGCGGATCTCGGGTAGGGGGTCCCGAACTGTGCGTCTAAGGCGGATGGTAACAGGAGGCAGGGGACACGATGTTTTACCCAGGTTCGAGCCCTCTTGATGGAGGTAAAACCCTACGTCGTGCTTGATTATTCTTGATAATATGAGTAGTACAAGAGTTGATCTACCACGAGATCAGAGAGACTAAACCCTAAAAGCTAGCCTATGGTATGATTGTCTGTTGTCCTATGGACTAAAACCCTCCGGTTTATATAGACATCGGAGGGGGCTAGGGTTACACAGGGTCGGTTACAAAGAAGGAGATCTACATATCCGTATTACCAAGCTTGCCTTCCACGCCAAGGAGAGTCCCATCCGGACACGAGACGAAGTCTTCAATCTTGTATCTCCATAGTCCAACACTCCAGCCAAAGGATATAATCCGGTTGTCCGGATACCCCCTAATCCAGGACTCCCTCAGGGATCCCCTAGGATTTCAACACATAAATTGTTTTTCAGAATAGGTTCCTGTTTAAAGAATACTTCATCTATTTCCATTCTTTCATTCATAAACATATCATTTTCATGGTCTAGCAAATATTGTTCTAAAGGATCACTAGGAGGTATGGCAATAGAAGCAAGACCAATAATTTCATCCTTACTAGGCAATTTTTCTTCACGGTGTTGTCTACTAAATTTAGAGAAAATTAAATTCATGAGTCATATCATCTAAACCGATAGTAACAACATCCCTTTTGCAATCTATGGTAGCATTAACAGTGTTCAAGAAGGGTCTACCAAATATAATGGGACAAAAGCTATCTTTTGGGGAACCAAGAACAACAAAATCAGCAGGATATTTAGTTTTCCCACACAAGACTTCAACATCTCTAACAATTCCCATTGGTGAAATAGTATCTCTATTGGCAAGTTTAATTGTGACATCAATATCTTCTAACTCAACAGGTGCAATATCATGCATAATTTCTCTATAAAGGCTAATAGGTATTGCACTAGCACTGGCACCCATATCACATAAGCCATGATAACAATGATCTCCTATTTTAATAGAAATAACAAGCATGCCTACCACAAATCTAGGTTTATCTTTAGCATAAGGTTTAGCAATTCTAGCAGTTTCATCACAGAAATAAATAACATGCCCATCAATATTATCAGACAAGAGATCTTTAACAAAAGCAATATTAGGTTCAACTTTAACTTGCTCAAGAGGTGTATATATTTTAATATTGCTTTTACAAACCACATTTGAAGCTTTAGCATGATCTTCTATCCTAACAGGGAAAGGTGGTTTCTCAACATAAGGAGTAGGAACAATAGGATCATTATAAGTGACAATCTTTTCTTCAACTTTAATAGGTGCAGCCTCTGTTGGAAAAGGCAGTGCCTAGGAGGTGCTTAGGCATGCCTAGGCGCTAGGCAATGGCCAAACGCCTCGCTTAGGGCATAAATGGAGGTCTAGGCAAGGCAATCAAGGAATTACCTACATAAGCAAGAAATAATGCCACATACTGCATTGATATGCCAAACGGGCTGTATTCCAATGGCAGTAACGATAATTAACTTATTTATATGCCCTAAACTAATATCAACACCCATATAATAACCACAAATACACTATGAGTAAAAACTATATTACCGCCTAGGCCGCGCCTAGGGCGCTTAGGCACCGCCTAGGCACTAGGCGAAGGCCAACCGCCTCGCTTACGCCTACCACTTTTTCCAACCTTGGGCAGCTACTTTTACTTCTATGGGAGGATGATATTTAAACCACTTCTCCTTGGGGAGATCAACATAAGTAGCAAAAGGTTCACAGAAAGAAGCTACTATCTCAGAGTCAAGTCCATATTTAGTGCTAAATTTACGGAAAACATCGGTATCCATAAAAGATTTAGCACAATCAAACTTAGGTGTCATACCTGACTCCTTACCTTCGTCGAGGTCCCAATCTTTAGAGTTGCATTTAATTCTTTCCAATAAATCCCATTTGAATTCAATAGTCTTCATCATAAAAGAGCCAGCACAAGAAGTATCGAGCATGGTGCGATTGTTATCAGAAAGCCGAGCATATAAATTTTGAATAATCATTTCTCTTGAGAGCTCATGATTGGGGCATGAATATAACATTGATTTAAGCCTCCCCCAAGCTTGAGCGATGCTTTCTCCTTCGCGAGGCCAAAAATTATATATATAATTGCGATCACGATGAACAAGATGCATAGGATAAAACTTCTGATGAAATTCCAATTTCAATCGTTTGTAATTCCAAGACCCCATATCATCACATAGCCTATACCATGTCGATGCATCTCCCTTCAAAGATAAAGGGAAGACCTTCTTCTTAACAACATCTCCGGGTACACCTGCAAGCTTAAATAATCCACAAACTTCATCCACATATATTAAGTGCTCATCAGGATGCTTTGTTCCATCTCCTACAAAAGGATTAGCTAACAGTTTTTCTATCATACCCGAAGGAATTTCAAAGCAGACATTTTCATTTTTAGTAGGTTCAGTAGGTTGAGGAGCAACTCTTTGCTCTACTGGTCGGGGTGAACATACCCCGAACAAGCCCATCAGAGGATTACTTTCCATAGTAACAAGTGACAGTAAATTTCAGCACACTATATAAATTTTTCCTTAACAAATTCCACCTACCAAAGGCGCTTCACTCCCCGACAACAGAGCCAGAAAAGAGTCTTGATGACCCAAAAGTATAGGGGATCTATCGTAGTCCTTTCGATAAGTAAGAGTGTCGAACCCAACGAGGAGCAGAAGGAAATGATAAGCGGTTTCCAGCAAGGTTTTCTCTACAAGTACTGAAACAAGTGGTAACATATAGTTTTGTGATAGGATAATTTGTAACGAGCAACAAGTAACAAAAGTAAATAAAGTGCAGCAAGGTGGCCCAATCCTTTTTGTAGCAAAGGACAAGCCTGGACAAACTCTTATATAGAGAAAAGCGCTCCTGAGGACACATGGGAATATAGTCAAGCTAGTTTTCATCAAGTTCATATGATTCACGTTCGGTACTTTGATAATCTAATATGTGGGTGGACCGGTGCTTGGGTACTGTCCTTACTTGGACAAGCATCCCACTTATGATTAACCTCTATTGCAAGCATCCGCAACTACAAAAAAAGTATTAAGGTAAACCTAACCATAGCATGAAACATATGGATCCCAATCAGCCCCTTACGAAGCAATGCATAAACTAGGGTTTAAGCTTCTGTCACTCTAGCAACCCATCATTTACTTATTACTCCCCAATGCCTTTCTCTAGGCCCAAACAATGGTGAAGTGTCATGTAGTCGACGTTCACATGACACCACTAGAGGGATGATAACATACATCTCATCAAAATATCGAACGAAGACCAAATTCACATGACTACTAATAGCAAGACTTCTCCCATGTCCTCAGGAACAAACGTAACTACTCACAAAGCATATTCATGTTCATAATCAGAGGGGTATTAATATGCATATAGGATCTGAATATATGATCTTCCACCAAATAAACCAACTAGCATCAACTACAAGGAGTATTTAACACTACTAGCAACCCATAGGTACCAATCCCGGACTTGGGGACAAGAATTGGATACAAGAGATGAACTAGGGTTTTGAGAGGATATGGTGCTGGTGAAGATGTTGATGGAGATTTCCCTCTCCCGATGAGAGGATCATTGGTAATGACGATGGCGATGTTTTCCCCCTCCCGGAGGGAAGTTTCCCCGGCAGAACAGCTCCCCCAGAGCCCTAGATTGGTTCCGCCAAGGTTCCGCCTCGTGGCGGCGGAGTTTCGTCCGAGAAGATGGCTTATGAATTTTTTCCCATTGAAAGACTTCATATAGCAGAAGATAGCCACCGTAGGGCCACCAAGGGGCCCACAAGGTAGGGGGGCGCGCCCAGGGGGTAGGGCGCGCCCCCACCCTCGTGGGCAGGGTGTGCCCCCCCCTGGTGAACTTCTTCCACTAAGTATTTTTTATATATTCTGAAAAACGTCTTCCATGAAGTTCCACGACTTTTGGAGCTATGCAGAATAGGTCTCTAATATTTGCTCCTTTTCTAGCCCAGAATCCCAGCTGCCGGCATTCTCCCTCTTTTTGTAAACCTTGTAAAATAAGAGAGAATAGGCATAAGTATTGTGACATAATGTGTAATAACAGCCCATAATGCAATAAATATTGATATAAAAGCATGATGCAAAATGGATGTATCACACCCTGCTTCCAGTCGGATGATCTCTATCATGGCCTTCTCTGTGAGCCCTGTTCCTATCCACCAGACCTTGAACGAGGATAGATCTTGCATCAAAGCCTGGCTCTCTGGGTCGACTGGAATTCTTCGTTCGCCGCTGTGGGGGCACCTGTCATCTTGCCGCCGAGGCACGTATGGCCCACTCCTCGGAGGAGGCGTGGGCACTCGACGACGGTCATCATGGTCGAGTCGATGATCATACTGCTCACGGTTCCTGTGCTGATCTTGCCGGTGCCCACGTTCCTCACGCCGCGGAGGCGATCTTGGGTTGTGAGCAGATTGGACAGTGTCTGCCACCACAGATCTGCTATGAATCCTATTCCGCGACTAAGATACTGTTGTATTCTGTTCTTTCGCTGCCCGGAGCAAAGCCTGGAACTGCATCAAACCTCGGCCAGCTTCTGACTGGGAAGGTTGAATTGACTCTGCTATTCGAGCTACAGTTGTGAGATTCTGGATCGGAGTTTGGCATACCTGAGTCGGAGGCGGAAAAAGTCGTCGTCGACTGGATTCAGGAATTCGCTGTCGAGCACGCTCGTCGAGTGCGCGCTGGAGGTTCTCCAGTCGAGTGCGCTCAGCCAAGTTGGCCAGGCACGCCTCCTCCAAGGCCTGGGCCTCGGGGGTTTCTCCAATGATAGGAGTGTGAAGTGCATCCATGTTACGGCGGCGAAGCTCTTCCCTCCGCTGCGAAGCGAGGGGCTCGGGGCAGTACTCCTCGTGGGCATGTGATGGGTCACCGACGCCATCACCACCATCTTCACGGGTGAAGCCAGGAGGACTGCGGGGTCCATTGACCATCAAAACTTCCACCGTGGGGTCATTGCTGTCGCACTCGGATGCAGTCTCGACAGAGCCAGTCGAACAAGCCATAGAGAGTTTCATCAGGCTCGATTGCCGCGATTTATGGGGTGGCCGATTGGCGGGCCACCGCATGCCTCACCCACCGCTGAAGCCGCGACCGACCGTATCGTTGATGCCGGCGAACAATGGGAAGCAAGGATGTCGTAGGAGCCTATCAATACTGAGTCAACGGCTGTCGAAGAAGGACACATGGACGCAGACACGGAAGTGCATCGCCCCGCGTACGGGGAGCACTTCGACGTCCAGTGGAGCCTCGTGGAGCCAAGCAGAGTCGTCGGCGATGAAGACGAGCGAGCCGAGATGGATCTCGCGGCCTTCAGCCAATCCTCCGCCGGAAACCATGATGATGGGAATCAGAAGAATCGCAACTTCTCCAATAAACTGCTAAGACACCGGCCCCATGGTGGGCGCCAACTGTCGTGGTTCTAAGACTGACAGTAGAATGGGGGGTAGGTATGAGGAGGCAAGATCCTAGCTATGGAGTAGTTGTACACACGAGTTTTACGAGTTCAGGCCCTTCTCGGAAGAAGTAACAGCCCTACGTCTCGGTGCTCTGAGGCGGTCGACTGGATTATATATGTGTGTGTGTGTGTGTTTACAAAAGATGCAAACCCTTGTGCCTGTGGAGGGGGTGGCTTATATAGAGTGTGCCAGGACCCCAGCCGGCCCACATTAGAAAGGGTTTAAGGTACATTAAAGGGGAGACGTTACTGGTAACGCTAGTAAATAAAGAGACATAATGACCATTAAAGCTATAAGGTGATGTCCGACCGTTGTGGTCTGGAGTGACCTTAGACCTTCTGGTGGTCGAGTGACAGTCCCTGCGGTCGAGTGACTTCAAGTCTTCCGAGTGGAAGTTCTCATGGTCGAGTGGATGATGACTCCTCTTCGAATGCTTCTGGTTTTAAGGTGACATCCTAGGGGAGGGTGTCTAGGTCAGGCCTATGACCCTACCCTAGGTACATATCTTCATCAGGCGGTATATAGCGTTCCTTCATATCTCTCTGAATCTCATCGATTTTGAGCCACGTCTCGCGGCCATACGTCTCTTCTCTCAGCCAATTTCCTTGACATAAGAGAATTGATAGAGATGGATCTCGTGGCAACTTCCTCAATAATCTTGTTGGTGGTCGGATATGGCTGAGGCAGACACTATCTTTCCCCTCACAGTTTGTTGACGCAGTGGCCGAAGAAGAGTGAAGAACATGATGATATGACTTATGAGCTCATTTAGATTTGGTGCATGAAGGGACAAGCAAGTTGGATATCAAGATTTTCAATTCATAGTATGCAGATCGACAACCTCGGAGTTGCGGTTTCAAAGACTAGATGTCTCCAATACGTGGCTTGGATGGCAACGGTTGATCGCGAGTCGCTAGTCAGCCCAATGCCGATTCTTTATACTCATATTCTTTTTTTGAAACTTTGATCTATTCATCTTTAATCATAGTAGTACAGCGAACCCGGAAATAATAAAAATTACGTCCACATTCATAGACCACCAAGTGACGACTACAAGCACTGAAGCGAGCGAAGGCACGCCACCGACATCTCCCCTCCCTTGTCGGAGACAGGCACAACTTGTTGTGTAGTAGACAGTCAGGAAGTCATTGTGCTAAGGCCTCATAGGACCAATGCAACAGAGCAACAACCACCACGATGAAGAGAAGCTTATGTCGGAATGATCCAACTTGAAGACAGATGAACAAAGACCGGATCCGAGTAGATCCACCAAAAACAACCAACGACCGAATCCCGTGAGAACCTCTGGAGACACACCCGGCACGCCCTCCAATGATGCTAGATGCGCCACCGGGATGGGGGCTAGGTAGGGAGAACCTTATTCCATCTTCAAAGAGTCGTCGATGTCTCGTCTTCCTAAGCAGGACACAAACTCTAACAAAACTTGAAGAAGCACCTAAACATGGATCCCTCCCACTGCAAGGGCTGGGATCCATCACGCACCCATGGCCATAAGCCCATAAGGCCACAGTAGACGTGGTAGATCGGCGGTGTCGCCGATGGGAGGCAGAAACCCTAGTCGCCTTTCCTTAGGAGGAGAGACACACTATACCCATATTCAACCTTCAAGTTTGGATGTTTCCTTAGCTTGGTGTGTAATGCCAATGTTTTGATTAGCAAGGATGGCTCATCTATCATTTTGATGAGGTTGGCAAAGGTACGGGATTGTATTGTGTTAAATGTTTTTTATTTCAGATCATCGGCGTGATACATACTGTTTGGTGTGATGTTCACTCTTATTCAGTATTTTATGCTATGTTATTACGATTTGAAATAATATATTATTGCGAGCTTGCTAAATATTTTGGACATCTTTCATAGTTCATAAGGGGGAGAAAAAATGGGATAAGATATTTTAGCAGGGTTAGAGGGGTATGTGTGTTGTTTTTTCATAATAATATAAAACTGCATATGAATTATGTTGTAGAAAAAAATGCACACCAAGAACTGGCAATAATTGAATGGTTAGGAGGATGTTTGTATCCCAATCCATTAGAGATCAAACATGCTTTGTCATATCATTAACGTGAATTGTTCCTTTTAATAAAAGGAGATGTTTTCGTCGGAAACATCTATGATGATTTTATCAATGTTAAATCTCCATAGCCCAAATTAATATTAAGTGGATATTCCATGACTATGGATGTATGTGTGTGTGTGTTACTATGGGTCTATGTTTGTAAGTGCATCTCCAACAGCTGCCCTATTATAGGGCAACACAGCTTTATGGGGGCTTCGGGGGCCAAAACCCTCTTCAACAGTTGCGCCCAAAAACAAAAAAAAAGTAAAAAATTGTTTGAGCTGCCCAAAAACAGGACACATGTGATGTATTTTTTGGGGTCTGCCCAAAACGCAAAACGCATCACGTGGTTGCCCAACTGCTAGTGTTCTTTCCGCGTGACGTTGTCACCCAGCCTTCCCTCCCGTGCCCAACCACTGATGACCCACAAGTGTAGGGGATATATCGTAGCCTTTTCGATAAGTAAGAGTGCCGAACCCAACGAGGAGCAGAAGGAAATGATAAGCAGTTTTCGGTAAGGTATTCTCTGCAAGCACTGAAATTATCGGTAACAGATAGTTTTGTGATTAGGTAATTTGTAACGAGTAGCAAGTAATAAAAGTAAATAAGGTGCAGCAAGATGGCCCAATCCTTTCTGTAGCAAAGGACAAGCCTGGACAAACTCTTATATGAAGGAAAGCGCTCCCGAGGACACATGGGAGTTATCGTCAAGCTAGTTTTCATCACGTTCATATGATTCGCGTTCGGTACTTTGATAATTTGATATGTGTGTGGACCGGTGCTTGGGTATTGTCCTTACTTGGACAAGCATCCCACTTATGATTAACCACCATTGCAAGCATCCGCAACTACAATAGAAGTATTAAGGTAAACCTAACCATAGCATGAAAAATATGGATCCAAATCAACCCCTTACGAAGCAACATATAAACTAGGGTTTAAGCTTCTGTCACTCTAGCAACCCATCATCTACTTATTACTTCCCAATGCCTCCCTCTAGGCCCAAACAATGGTGAAGTGTCATGTAGTCGACGTCCACATGACACCACTAGAGGGATGACAGCATACATCTCATCAAAATATCAAACGAATACCAAATTCACATGACTACTTATAGCTAGACTTCTCCCATGTCCTCAGGAACAAACGTAACTACTTACAAAGCATATTCATGTTCATAATCAGAGGGGTATTAATATGCATAGTGGATCTGAACATATGATCTTCCACCAAGTAAACCAACTAGCATCAACTACAAGGAGTAATTAACACTACTAGCAACCCACAGGTACCAATCTGAGGTTTGGATACAAAGATTGGATACAAGAGATGAACTAGGGTTTGAGATGAGATGGTGCTGGTGAAGATGTTGATGGAGATAGCCCCCCTCTCGATGAGAGGATCGTTGGTGATGATGATGGTGATGATTTCCCCCTCCCGGAGGGAAGTTTCCCCGGCAGAACAACTTTGCCGGAGGACTAGATTGGTTCTGCCAAGGTTCCACCTCGTGGCGGCGGAGTTTCTTCCCGAAAGCTTGATTCTTATTTTTTCTCAGATGAAAGACCTCATATAGCATAAGATGGGCATCGGAGGGCCACCAGGGGGCCCATGAGGCAGGGGGCGCGCCCCCACCCTCGTGGCCAGGGTGTGGCCTGCTACCTCTTGAGCACTGCGTTGGTTTTCCCTTGAAGAGGAAAGGGTGATGCAGCAAAGTAGTGTAAGTATTTCTCTCAGTTTTTTAGAACCAAGGTATCAATCCAGTAGGAGATCACGCTCAAGTCCCACGCACCTACACAAACAAATAAGAACCTCGCAACCAACGCGATAAAGGGGTTATCAAGCCCTTCACGGTCACTTACGAGAGTGAGATCTGATAGATATGATAAGATAATTTTTTGATATTTTTATGATAAAGAGAAATAAAGATGCAAAGTAAAATAAACGGCAAAGGAAATAACTAAGTATTGAAAGATTAATATGATGGAAGATAGACCCGGGGCCATAGGTTTCGCTAGTGGCTTCACTCAAGAGCATAAGTATTACAGTGGGTGTTGGGGATATTACTACTGGGCATAAACCGGCCAGGAGTAGCCGGATTAACTTCATGAAGATTAGAAGCCCATGAAGGCGTGAAGATGATGGCGCTTTACGAAGGCCCAAGGCCCAGAAGTGAATTAAAGCCTGTAGATGTAAACCGACTTAATCATGTAACTTGCCTTCGAAACCCTAGTAATACCAATCACAACTAGACTAGGCTTTTACCTTCCTTGAAGGGGCCGAACTAGTATAAAACTCCCCTTGTCCCCTTGTCCGGTTTAACTCCTTTAAGCTAACCCGTTGTGATAGCTCCACGACTAAGTCCTTTCACAAGGACATCTGCCATGACAAACCCACGACAGTTGGCGCCCACCGTGGGGCTATCGCACGATGGTTTCGAGTTCTTGAAGGGAAGCTTTGATGGACTTAAGGGATACGCTGTGGGCCGGATGACAAAGAGTCGTCACGGCAAGCTCTACATCGACAACGCGGGATGGGATCTCGAGGCCGATTCAATTGAATATGGGTACCGGGTCCCCTTCGGTGGGATTCACGTCTTCATCGACAAGATTTGCGAACCGGCCCCTGAGCCGGACACTTGCACCGACATCATCGAGATGGCTCAGCGTGCAAGTTCTTCGCCGGTTCAGCCCATGACGAAGCATGTCTTCGTAGGTGTCATCCATGGAGCAGAATACGTGGACGGTCCGGCGTCCGAGGGAGAAACCGTCGTCTGCTCTAATGACGAGTCTTCTGGAGAGACCGAATCGCTTTATCAGTTGCAGGATGGCCGGATTGATGGAGGATCCGAGGGAAACAGTATTCCGGGCTCCCTTGATCTGCCGAACCGGGCCGCTGTCTTCATGGCCGGTACACAGTCGGCGCCTCACTCATCAACGGCTGCAACAATACTCTTCGGTTCAACAACGGCCACACCGGCGGGGGCAGGAAGCTCTGCGCTGTCTCCGGCTCAAGTCCTGTCAGATTTGTTCGATGCTTTGGCAACATTGATGGCTGCAGAGGTGGATGCAGCAGCCAGGGATCAGCACAACGTGGAGATTGCAAAGGTGAAGGATCAGATAGCCCAGGCTAAAGCGGACCTGGCGGCGGAGAACGCTAGGATGGCTACAGAACGGGGTGAGTTGGAAGCACAGGCCTACCAGATTAGGCTGGATCAGAACACTTCCGAAGAAGTCATGAGAAGAAGGTACCGGTCGCATCTCCCATAAGGTTATGAGCCACGAAATCTCTTCAACACAACAGGAGCGGGAGTTAGTAACCAACCGATACTGAACCGGGCAGAGGCACCGGGTACAGGAGCGCCGGTTCAACCACGCATGATGGACCCGCCTCGTCAGAACAACATTGTGCCACAGTATGTACCAACACCTCCCAGGAATTATTCCAGCTTGTTGGACAATTTCATGGCTGCCGCTTCACCCTGGCAGCCCTCCCAACCGACGGCGAATCACCAGTTGCGATTGAGGCACGTCGGGCTAGAGATCTCCTTCAAACGGTGCTAAACCAGCAGCAGGCATACTCACACAGTCGTGAGAGGATTCATTCTACTCCCCGTCCGAGCCGGAGCTATAGCAGACACGTTGAGGATGAACCGGCTATGTCAAGGAGCGCACGTCGCCATGATTCGCCGCGAGGGCACAACCCGGTAGGGGGAGGTGCTAATGCACAAGATGTTGTGGATCATGGTCGTGCTCGTCGGGGGGCCGAGTTAGCAGCTCGACACGGAGCACGTCAACATAGTCCGGTTCACCCTACCGCTTCAGTAGAGCCAGGGGTGGTATTCAGTTCCTTATGGGTGCCGTGTCTAACCCCCGCTTTGCGTAATGTGAGATTGCCCAAGGATTTCAAAGGACCTCGTAAGGTGCCCAATTACACCGCCGATTTGCAACCAGAGGCGTGGGTTGAAAGTTACGAGATGGCAATGGAAATGCTGGATGTAGACGAAGCGGTATGTGCTAAATACTTCACCATGATGTTGGAAGGAACAACTCGTACTTGGTTAAAGAGCTTACCAGCTAACTCTGTTGGATCATGGGCTGAATTGAAGCACCGGTTTATCCAGAACTTCAAGGATACTTGTAAACATCCCATGTCGATTGTAGACCTGGCCGCTTGTGTCCAAGAGTAAGGGGAATCCACGACCCATTGGGTAAAGCGGGTCTCAGCAATTTTGCATTCATCGGATTGTATCAATGTAGATACCGCAGTGCTAACATTGGAGGGCAATTGCCGTTTTTGCCTCTTAAACAAAAATTGGGAAGGCTTAAATGCCACTGCAATGATATGTCAATGCTCATGGCCGCTTTGGTTAAATACGCCGATTCAGATACTACAAAGGACCCTGACTCAGAGGAGGACCAGCCAGGGAAAGGGAAGAAGAGCGGTAACGCCAAGGGGCAGCAACATAATCCGGCAGGCCATGGCAACAATGGTAGGTGCAAGGCTGACAACAGTTTGGACTTTGTGGCTAACACCAACGCTCAGGAGGATGGGCAGCGACGGAAGGGTAAGCAGCCCCAAAGAGGCGGCGGTTCAGGCCCTAATTTAGAGCGCCTGTTAAATCAACCCTGTCCGATGCATGGGTCCAAAGGAAAGCCAGCGTCACATCTTTGGAAGCAGTAACATGCTACACTACTATAATGCAAGCAATAGAAAGAGAGTAGGCGATATCTGGTGATCAGGGGGGGGCTTGCCTGGTTGCTCTGGCAAGAGAGAGGGGTCGTCAACTCCGTTGTCGTACTGGGTAGCAGCGACGTCGGTCTCGGTGTCTAGCGAGAGAAGAAGGGGAAGAAACAATAAATATAATGCAAACAAATGCATGGCGATGCATGACATGGCAAAGCGTGATGCTAGGTGTGCCCTAACGCGGTACGAGGTGGTACCGGTGAAGGGGGAAACATCCGGGAAAGTATTCCCGGTGTTTCGTGTTTTGGACAAATGAACCGGAGGGGGAAAGTTGCGTGTTCGGTATGCTAGGGATACATGGCGGACGAACGAGCTGCGTATCCGGGTTCGTCTCGTCGTTCAGAGCAACTTTCATGTAGAAAGTATTTTCATCCGAGTTACGGATTAAAAGATATGATTTTCTAAAGATTTAAATCATTTTCTGATTTTAATTAGTTATTTAATTCTAAAATTATCCAAAATAGTGAATGATGACGCAGGCATGACATCAGAGTGATGTTAGCAGGTCAACTGGTCGGTTGACCAGTCAAACCAGACAGGTGGGTCCACGGGGACCCACATGTCATTGACATGACACTAACAGGGGGGTTTAGACTAATTAATTGGGTTAATTAGCAGGTGGGGGCCCAGTAGTCAGTGAGAGATTAGGTTTTAATTAATTAATTTAATTAATTAGCAGTTTATCTATTTCTTTTTATTTGTTTTATTGCATGGGGCTTGCATGTCAGTGCCATTGGGCTGCCCAGTCAGCAGTTGACTGGGTCAACCCAGTCAACTGGGCCACCAGGGCCAACTGGCCAGCGACACAGAGGTGGGGCCCGCCTAGCCACGTCAGCAGTCAGCGCCGGAGCGACACCGGCGAGGCAAAACACGGCAGCGTGGCTCGGGAGGTGGTCAGAAAACCTCTACAGGGCACCGTTCGACTAGTTTTCGGGCGCGTTGGAAAGCTATGGCTGCGCCGCATCCAACGGGGGTGCTTGTGGCGGCAGGGGTGACCGGAATCGAGCGTGGCGAGCTCATCGGCGGACGACGGAGTCAGACGCAAGAGGAAACGACAACGCAGCACACTCGCGAGCGAACGGAGAGGCCAGGCGAGTCATGCGTCAGGTGGCGAATGCAACGGGCGCTGGCTCGTGACCATTTGGTCACCGGAGGCACGCCGGCGACGAGCGTGGGCGGCAGCGCGCTCGGGACATCGATGTGAACTACGCTAGGAGGCATGGGGAGGCTCGGGCGCGGGCTCATTGGGCTCCTATGAGCACCAGGAGTTCGACGTCACGCTCAGGCGAGCACGACAGAGGCCATGGCCATGGCGGCGAAGCGACCTGCGGCGGTGAGCTCACGGCAATTGCGACGACGTAGCTACGGTGCGCGAGGGGCTTAACAAGGAGGAGGAGAGCTCACCGAGTGGCACACATGAAGGCCCTTGGGGGATTTAGGAGCTGCAGAGTCGACGGCGCTCGTCGGAGACGCGTCGGGGATCCGAGGAAGAAGACGAGGCCGGGGCAGCGTTCGTGGGCGTCCGGCGTCCTGCGGCTCGTCGGGGAGGCGTAGTCGAAGGAGAGGGAGCGAGCGGACACGTCAGAGAGGTGCGGAGGTCGCGGTGGCCGCGAGTTCTACAACGGCGAGGCCATGGCGGTGCTCGGTTGCAGTGGGGAACGAGGGAAGGAGTGAGGCGGATCTGAGGGGAGAGGGAGGCGCAGGGACCGAGAGGGCGAGCGTGGGGGCGAGTGGGAGGCGGGATCGAGGAGGCTGGGGCGTGGCGGCCTTATCCTCTCCTCGACGCTGGCGGGGGGGGGTGCGGCGGGGACGCGCCCTGTTCCGACCCGGGTCGGGGGAACAAGGGAAGGGGACGCGGCAGAGGGGGGCGGGCCGGGCGTGGCCAGCTGGGCCAGGTGGGCCGGCCGGTGTGAGCTGGGCCGCCTGGTCCAGGGGGGCTTCCCCCTTTTTTTGTTTTTGGTTTTTGTAATTTCTTTCTTTTATTTATTTTCCTTTTCTGTTTTATTTAGTTTAGGGCATTTAGGTATTTTGTAAAATTGTGCCCTCTACACCATAATTACCAGTGCAATATTTGGCACCCACCGAACATTTTTGTTTCAACTTTTAAAAAATTTTGTTGTTTGCCATTTTTCTGAATTGATTTTTGAATCGGTTTGAACTAACGAAAGTTTAGCAATAGTAATCACCGATGACATGGCATCATTAGGAGAGTTTTACTGTAGCCTAATTATCCGGGCGTTACAAATCTCCTCCACTACAAGAAATCTCGTCCCGAGATTTTAGGAGGTAGAAGGGAACAGTGCGGGGTATTCATCACGCAGGCGATCCTCGCGTTCCCAAGTGGCTTCATCTTCAGAGTGATTCGACCACTGGACTTTGAGGAACTTGATCGCCTTCTGACGTGTGCGGCGTTCAGCTTGGTCAAGAATGCGGACCGGATGCTCTTTATAGGAGAGGTCCTGTTGCAATTCGAGCACTTCATGATCCACTGCTCGGATTGGATCCCTGAAGCAACGACAGAGTTGTGACATGTGGAACCCATCGTGAACCTGAGAAAGGTTTGACGGAAGCTCCAGTTGATATGC
Organism: Triticum dicoccoides; assembly: GCF_002162155.2. Taxonomy (NCBI): domain Eukaryota; kingdom Viridiplantae; phylum Streptophyta; class Magnoliopsida; order Poales; family Poaceae; genus Triticum; species Triticum dicoccoides. The sequence goes on along the minus strand of NC_041380.1, from coordinate 542,034,730 downwards.
CACTTTTCCACGCCTTTCGAGAATAGTGAAGGGACCGATATAGCGAGGAGCTAGCTTGCCCTTGATCCCGAAGCAGTGAGCACCCTTCATTGGTGTAACTCAAAGATAGGCCTTTTCGCCAGGTTGATAGACCACGTCTTTGTGATGATGGTCATACTGACTCTTCTGACGTGACTGAGCAGTCTTGAGATTCTCGCGAATAATGCGAACTTGTTCTTCGGCCTGTTGGATAATATCCGGTCTGAAGAGTGGACGTTCCCCAGTTTCTGACCAGTTTAGAGGGGTTCGACACTTTCGTCCATATAGCACTTTGAAGGGGGACATCTTCAGACTAGCTTGATAGCTATTATTATAAGAGAACTCGGCATATGGAAGAGATTCCTCCCATTTCTTGCCAAATGAAATTACACAAGCTCGAAGCATGTCTTCGAGAACTTGGTTGACATGTTCAACCTGTCCTTGCGACTGAGGATGAAACGGCGTACTGAACGACAGATGAGTTCCCATAGCTTCTTGGAAAATTGCCCAAAATCTTGAAGTGAATAAGCTGCCACGGTCTAAACTGATAACCAGTGGAATACCATGAAGTGAAACAATTCTGGACATGTAGAGAGTAGCAAGATGACTAGCAGTGATTGTCTCTTTGACCGCCAGAAAATGTGCAACTTTAGAGAGCCGGTCAATGACGACAAGAATAGCATCATTACCTTTCTGCGATTTGGGAAATCCAGTGACGAAGTCCATTTCAACATGGTCCCATTTCCATTCAGGAATAGAGATAGGTTGCAGAGTTCCAGCAGGCCTTTGATGCTCTGCTTTGATACGGCGACAAACATCACACTCAACAACATAACGAGCAATATCCTGCTTCATATTAGATCACCAGAATCTTTGATGGATGTCTTGGTACATCTTTGTACTACCAGGATGAATAGACAAAGGCGTTTCATGAGCTTCTTTCATAACCCCTTTAGTATGACCCAGGTTTTTCCTCGAACGTGGTACCACTAGGCGGCCTTTGAAGTACAAGGCGCCATAATCAGCGATATAGAATAAGGAGGGATTTCCTTCTGCTAGATGGCGTTTAATCTTATGGACTTCAGAGTCACAACCTTGAATAGTTTTTATACCAGCTACGAGATCTGGTACGACAGCCAGGGTATTTAGAGAACCCTTAGTAACCACACGAAGATTCATCTTCTGAAACTCTGGGGGAGGGGGGGCGAGTGCTCCAGGAGGAACAATATGAAGGTTCAGCTTTCTAAATTCTTCGACAACCGAGGGCTGAACTTTGTGAACCTGAAGGTGATTGCAGTAAGACTTGCGGCTCAAGGCATCAGCCATTACATTAGCCTTGCCGGGGGTATATGATATACCCATGTCAAAGTCTGCCATAGTCTCCATCCATCTCTGCTGACGGAGGTTCAGATCTGGCTGAGTAAACAGATACTTCAGACTTTGGTGATCGGTGAAGATCTCGCAACGATTACCGAGAAGGTAATGTCGCCATTGCTTCAGTGCATGAATGACAGCAGCAAGCTCGAGGTCGTGAACTGGGTAGTTTTCTTCATGAGGGCGTAGTTGACGAGAGGCATAAGCAATCACTCTGCGCTCTTGCATTAGGACACAGCCTAATCCTTGAAGGGAAGTGTCGCAGTAAATGACGAAGTCCTTCTTAGTATCAGGTGGAGCAAGCACTGGGGCAGAAGTCAACTTGCCTTTGAGTGCCTGGAAACTTTCCTGACACTTGTCTGTCCAGTCGAACTTGACACCCTTATGCAACAGATTAGTCAGAGGTCTTGCAATCTTGGAGAAGTTCTCGACGAATCGACAGCAATAGCTGGCGAGACCGAGAAAACTTCGGACTTGCTTGACATTCTTCGGAGGAGTCCAATCGAGAATAGCCTGAACTCGTTCAGGGTTGACGGCAATACCATCCTTGGAGATGACATGCCCAAGATAGGTTACTTCGGGGAGCCAGAATTCACACTTGGAATACTTAGCATACAATTGATGCTCTCGAAGCTTTTCCAGCACAAGACGAAGATGTTCAGCATGTTCTTCCTCGTTCTTGGAAAATACAAGGATATCGTCCAGATAAACCATGATGAACTTGTCAAGGTAATCCATGAATATATAGTTCATCAGACGAGAGAAGGTGGCGGGAGCATTCGTTAAGCCGAATGACATGATGGTGTACTCGTATGACCCATACCGAGTCACGAAGGCAGTTTTTGGGATGTCCTCTTCACGAACACGGATCTGGTGGTAACCCAACCTCAAGTCGAGTTTGGAAAACACTGATGAGCCAGCCAGTTGATCATAAAGATCATTGATCCGAGGAAGAGGGTATTTATTCTGAATGGTAGCTTGGTTTATAGGACGGTAGTCTTGGAGTAATCGGTTTGTCCCATCCTTCTTCTTAACAAAGAGAGAAGGTGCTCCCCAAGGAGAGCAACTTGGGAGAATGAAACCTTTGACAAGAGATTTGTCGATTTCCTCCTTAAGCTCAATGAGTTCATGCGGCGGCATCTTGTAGGGTCGTTTAGCTATAGGGGTGGTGCCAGGTTTCAAGTCGATGATGAATTCGACAGCTCTAGCAGGGGGAATCCCCGGAAGTTCTTCTGGGAAGACATCTTGGAATTCACGAACGACAGGAATGTTTTCAATGCCCTCGAGTAGTGCAGCGTTCAACGCATTCAAGGCATAAAGCCATGCCTCAGCGTTCTGAACTAGATGAGCTTGGTAAGCTATTATTTCGTCAGAAGGGTGTAGCAGATGGACGACCTTAGTGGCGCAAACTATAGAAGCAGTATGCGCTTTCAACCAATCCATTCCCAGAATGAGGTCGATGTTAGACGACTTCAGGATAATGCGAGAGGCATAGAATACCAGCCCTTCGATTTCCACGGGGACATCGATGCCAACCAGTGAGGTTTGACATTGTCCCACGGGGTTTTTTACCAATACCGAAGTGTTCATCTCCTCACATTTAATGTCATGCTTGTATGCAAAATCTTCTGACATGAATGAATGTGATGCTCCTGAATCGAATAAAACAGATGCAGGTACTGAGTTTACGAGGAGTGTACCCATCACGGTAGCAGGCTGGTCTAGAACTTCATTGAGACCAACGTGGTTGGCATGAACACGACCATAAGACTTGGCATTGTTGTTGCGAGGCTGGTTGCTTCCACGAGAAGCTATGGGGAGGGCCAGTTGATTATGGTTCTGATTCTGATAGCAGTTCCTGGCAAGGTGACCAGGTTGGCCACACTTGTAGCATAGACCATTATTGGGAGTGGGAACAAGAGCTTGGGGTGGTGGAGCTGGAAGCCTTGGCTGCCTAGTTGGTGGAGCAGGCAGACGAGGTGCATCATAGGACTGCCTTGGGACAGGTGCAGTTGGCTGGTACATGCTGTTGGGAATCCATATCTTACGCTTCTGTGAGGACGGGCCCGAAGATGAGCCTGTGTCACGGTTGCGCCTGTGAGAGCTCTGGTATTCTTGCAGACCAGTTTCGACATTGATGGCCTTGTTCACCAGGGTGGCGAAATTAGCAAAGTCATGCACTAGAAGTGCGAGCTTGATGTCAGCTTGAAGGCCATCATGGAACTTCTCCTGTCTGCGTGCATCAGTTGCAATCTCTTCTTCAGCATAGCGGGACAGATCCAGAAACTCCCGCTGATAAGCTTCCACAGTTTTGTTGCCTTGGGTGAGGCTGCGGAACTCGCGCTTCTTACGGTCCATGACTCCCTGAGGAATGAAGCGAGCACAGAAGGCAGCTTGGAAGTCTGGCCAGGTGATGATTGTTCCAACTGGCAGAGTACGCCTGTGGCTGTCCCACCATTGAGCCGCAGGTCCTTTCAGGAAGAAAGAAGCAAAGGTGATGTAGCTGGCAGGGGCTACATCAGCAGACTCCATCTCATAGGTGATGTCACGGAGCCAGTTATCAGCATCCAGAGGCTGAGTTGAGCTGCGGTACACGGTTGGGTTGAGGCGCATGAAATCCTGCAGAGTCACTTGGGTTGGCTGCTGGTTCATATTGGGGCGAGGAAACTGAGCCATAATATTCTCCATGAACTAACGATTCAGCTCAAATTGTTGCATCGTCCCAACCATGTACTCAGGCGGTGGTGGGGCATTGCCACCACGACCACGACCACCTGGTCTAACCATCCTGCTAATATATAACAGGGGTAGTTCAGATTGAGAAATTACGAGGACAAGAATTATTCATGAAGAAACATGCATAATGAAAGGAACACGATAGATACTACATAGTAGTTGGCACATCTTACAAAAGGGATCATGCATACAGTTCGGTATACAGAGTTTAGTACATAGACTAAGACATCATAGGCGGCACGCAGGCTCGCGGCGAATGCATCTAACACTAACAAACAAGTCTACATCAGTCCCACGCGGTACTGCGGAGGTAGCTGTAGCCTGAAAGCTGGTAGTGTGGCATCGGGAACTCCACGTCGGCAACTTGGGGTCCGTGGGTACTCTGGTGCAGAACTCGACGCTCAAGTGGTAGGAGAGGACCAAGTGCGGGAGAGTAGCCTCCCACATCTAGCCAGCCGACGCCCTAGGGCCTCACAGTCCTAGCTGGGTAGATCGCAGAATGCGGCAGCTCTCTCGATCCGACAAAGGGGTGCAACATCGTTAGAGCACGGTAAAGGTGCTGACGAGTGGTGTACAACTCGTGGCGAAGAGCTTGGTTAGTTCTATCCAGCCCATCAGCATGCAGAACCAGGTTCTGATGGTAGAAGGGCTCTCGGGTGACAGTGGAGTAGGCAGCAGTGTAATATCCCTCCGCACCAACATCGGATGCGATAGCAATGTGCTTGAAGGGGGAGGTGTCCAACTCCTGATACTCTCCACGAAGACGTGTTAGAGCAGCATAAGCAGCATCATGGACCGCCATATTGATAGTCACTCCAACACCATGAGTAGTGTGCAGCACGGTAGTGGAGTCATACTACCGAGAGTAGAGGTGGACGATGGCACGGTACTGCTCCTGGTTGAAGTCCTGATACTCCTCATAGACGGTGTACTCAGGGTGCCAGCGATAACCCAGATAGGTCATCATCTCAACCAACACAACATGCGATCCTGAAGGACCAATGGCCGTCGTGTGGCGCACGACCTGCCTCGTGGGTTCCATCTGAAAACAAAGATGTTTTCATAGGAGTCAAATGACAATGTGGATAATGTTCAATATACTACTCTAATGAATAGCTAGGGCTTATCCAACTTTGGGGTGAACGTAGTCACGGGATCCTAATGTTAAAGTCAGTAAAATCGTTTAACCCGAATAGAAGAGAGTTCAGAGTCCCAGAGTAAGGATCGAGGAGTAAAAGATCCTAATACCACCCAGATGGCGACGTGGGCCCATAAGGCACACAGCCATGTTAGTAAAAGTTTTTGTAATGTCTAGACTCAACTTCGGCCAAGGAGTGTGGATGGGGGATTCCTACAGGCAGTCGACTCTTATACCAACTTGTGACGCCCCCGATTTGACCGTACACTAATCATACACGCAAACGTGTACGATCAAGATCAGGGACTCATGGGAAGATATCACAACATAACTCTACAAATAAAATAAGTCATACAAGCATCATATTACAAGCCAGGGACCTCGAGGGCTCGAATACAAGAGCTCGATCATAGACGAGTGAGCGGAAGCAACAATATCTTAGTACAGACATAAGTTAAACAAGTTTGCCTTAAGAAGGCTAGCACAAACTGGGATACAGATCGAAAGAGGCGCATGCCTCCCGCCTGGGATCCTCCTAAACTACTCCTGGTCGCCGTCAGCGCGCTGCACGTAGTAGTAGGCACCTCCCGAGTAGTAGTAGTCGTCATCAACGGTGGCGTCTGGCTCCTGGACTCCAACGTCTGGTTGCAGCAATCGGATATAGGAAAGGGGAAAAGGGGAAGAAAAGCAACCATGAGTACTCATCCAAAGTACTCGCAAGCAAGGAGCTACACTACATATGTATGCATTGGTATTAAATGGAATAAGGGTATCATATGTGGACTGAACTGTAGAATGCCGGAATAAGAGGGGGATAACTAGTCCTTTCGAAGACTACGCTTCTGGTAACCTCCATCTTGCAGCAGGAGAGGAGAGTAGATGGTAAGTCCACCAAGTAGCATCGCATAGCATAATCCTAACCGATGATCCTCCCCTCGTCGCCCTGTGAGAGAGCGATCACCGGTTGTATCTGGCACTTGGAAGGGTGTGTTTTATTAAGTATCCGGTTCTAGTTGTCATAAGGTTAAGGTACAACTCCAAGTCGTCCTGTTACCGAAGATCACGGCTATTCGAATAGATTAACTTCCCTGCAGGGGTACACCACATAACCCAACACGCTCGATCCCATTTGGCCGGACACACATTTCTGGGTCATGCCCGGCCTCGGAAGATCAACACGTCGCAGCCCTACCTAGGCACAACAGAGAGGTCAGCACGCCGGTCTAAATCCTACGGCGCAGGGGTCTGGGCCCATCGCCCATTGCACACCTGCACGTTGCGTACGCAGTCGGTGAGCAGACCTAGCAACCTCCATTACAAAGGAAGTTGCGTTACGCGGTCCAACCCGGCGCGCGCCGCTCAGTCGCTGATGTCACAAAGGCTTCGGCTGATACCACGACGTCGAGTGCCCATAACTGTCCCCGCGTAGATGGTTAGTGCGTATAGGCCAGTGGCCAGACTCAGATCAAATAACAAGATCTCGTTAAGCGTGTTATTTTGAAATAACCACGGACGCCGACCAGGGCCAGGACCACCTCTCTCCTAGGCGGTCTCAACCTGCCCTTTCGCTCCGCCACAAAGTAACAGTCGGGGGCCTTCGGGAACTCAGGCCCACCTCTACCGGGATGGAGCCACCTGCCCCTTCAGCCCCCAACATCGGAATCACTCGTGGGTACTCCTACGAGCCGACCCGATAAGTATATACCCGTGACCACCTCCCAAGTGATCACGGCCCGATAGTATAACATGGCAGACAGACAAGAATGTAGGGCCACTGATGGTAAACTAGCATCCTATACTAAGCATTTTAGGATTGCAGGTAAGGTATCAATAGCTGGAGCAACAATGACAGGCTATGCATCAGAATAGGATTAACGGAAAGCAGTAACATGCTACACTACTCTAATGCAAGCAATAGAAAGAGAGTAGGCGATATCTGGTGATCAAGGGGGGGGGGCTTGCCTGGTTGCTCTGGCAAGAGAGAGGGGTCGTCAACTCCGTAGTCGTACTGGGTAGCAGTGACGTCGGTCTCGGGGTCTAGCGAGAGAAGAAGGGGAAGAAACAATAAATATAATGCAAACAAATGCATGGCGATGCATGACATGGCAAAGCATGATGCTAGGTGTGCCCTAACGTGTCAGGACCCCGATTCCATGTCACATCGATCTAGCCGGTAACACCTCATATCACTTTGCGGCCTCACGCACGGTATCCCACGGGTGTCACCTTACCATGGCCCGGGACCATTTGTGCCTTTTGGCTCACGTATATGATAGTGTCGCTAGCATCCATATGACAGAGAACCCGGGCCGACTTGGCTAGTCGTGAACCCAAAGCGGCACAGACCTATGGAGACAGGCATACATGAATCACATCGAGCATGTCGGTCATCAGCGAGTGATTCCGGGCTGTAGCACTGGGCTAACAGGACTCCGGGGAACCCGGGCTGTAGCAGGCTAGGCAGGACTCCGGATATCACCGCATGACATTTCCCCGAAGGGACAGACATAGGAACGAAGTGAAACACATGCCGGCCAGTCAAGTGTCCTGAACAGTAGTGCTGGGCTAGCAGGACTCCGGTGAACCGGGCTGTAGCAGACTACTATGGCTCGAGGAACACTAGACTACATTTCCCCATAAGAAAGGCTGCCAAGGATAAACAACTAGATTGTCGGATCCCACTCATACCAAGCATTTCAATCATACACACAATATGCCAGATATGAGTACATACAACATGGCATCACAACAAAACTCTACAACTCAAGTACTTTATTTAAAGGCTCCAGGGAGCCATACATAACATGTTCATACAGATAGGGGTCACATGACCCGACACTCAAGTCATACAATCATACAAGCACATGCGGAAGCAACTAGTCTGAGTACAGACTCTAGAAAGAAAGAAGGCTTCTCGAAGCCTGTCTATCTACATAGGGCCCTCCATGGCCAGGATCACCACCTGGGTGGCTAGTCACTCGTCGACGTCAAGGTCTACGTAGAACCCATCAGAGGGGGCAGTGTTGTCGTCTAAAAACAGTAATTAAGCAAACATGAGTACAAAGGTACTCAGCAAGTCTTACATTAGAACCTAATATACATGCTCATTCTCAAGAAGGTGGTGGGGTTATTGCAGCAAGCCAGCTTTGACTCTTGGCTAAGCTATCCTACGGAACTTCACTAGTAAAATAGTTTTTGCACACGATTCCACTACTCACCAACACAATACTCCACCGGGAATCCTCCCTCGTCATCCTACGAGAGGGCCATCCTCGGTACTCACACTTATCTTGAGTCTTTTAGTAGTATCCATTAACTTGTCTATGAACTGTATAGGCAACCAAGTAGTCCTTTACCGCGGACGCGGCTATTCGAATAGTTTTATACCCTGCAGGGGTGTACTTCTTCATACACGCTTTCACCACTTACCGCCGTTTACACGACATGTACTCGGCAACCTTCAAGCGGAAGCCCAGCGAGGGTGTCGGCCACGGCCTACCTAAACACTTAAGTCTCTAGTCCAGGTTTATCGCCTATCCAGGTTCCATCCGCAGGGAGTCCGGCCGAGGTTTCCACATACGGCCCCGAACGATGTGAACAGGGTCCCGAGACGCCAAACGGGCGCCCGGCATACCCGGCCACGGTGTATCTACCGCAACATAGCCCACCCCTAGGGTCAGCGCTACGCACGGCCACCAACACATAACCTACAAACACCAGAAACTATTTGCAACTCCTGGACAGAGTACTAGGGTGATTAAGAAGCCGAGAGGGTCAATTAAGGATCCCAATGCATGGTAGTAGCTGAATCTTAAATCACACATACAGATCTCAGTTCTTAGGGACGGCCTCAATGAAACAACCCACCATGTACTCCTACATGGCCTCTCATCGATACCTTTACCAAAACATGTTCAACACATTCCTCATATTACCGACATAAGCATTTCACTCTAGCCCATCACCCAGATGAACCAGACCTGACACAACTCTAAGCATAGCAGGCATAGCAAGGTAGGAATCACATACATGGCTCAATCAACTCCTACACATGCTAGTGGGTTTCATCTAGTTACTGTGGCAATGACTGGTCATGCAGAGGATAAGGGTTCAACTACCGTAGCACACATCAGTTTGAATCGCGTTGTCTTAATGCAGTAAACAAGAGCAGAAGCGAGAACATGGGTTTGTATCGGAATGATCAATGGGTTGCTTTCCTGATGGAGTGGTAGTGGGATACTGCCCTTCAGTTGGATACTCGTGAATATCCTCGGAGGCAGAACCTACCACGAAGAACACATCGGAACACAATCAACACATGACGATATGCAACAATATGATGCATGCTATGACATGGCAAGATGAAAGTGTTTTGGCCTAATGCAAGCTAAAACAGAAGGGGATGAACTCATTTGAATCAAAGATTCAAATGTTAGCTCATTAAACATGGCCTTATTAGTGCATTACCTTATTCTGCTTAAACAACAAGGTAAACTTCCTTTGTCATGCATGAAACCATTACAGATGGATAGATTGAATTTTTCTGATCAACTTTCATATATAAATCTTTGCATTTGGAGCTATGGTTGATTTTCTATGATTTTTAGAAGTTTTGACTATTTTCTGGAATTTCCTATTAAAGAATAAATCCAGTAATTTAATTACTGCGTCAGCATTACGTCAGGGTGACGTCAGTGGTCAACGGGGACGTCCAGGTCAAACCTGATTGGTGGGTCCCGCGTGTCAGTAGTTAATTAAACTAATTATTTTTAGTTAAAACTAATTTGATTTAGTTAGCAGAGGGGGGCCCACTTGTCATTGACTCAGGGAAGTCAAACTGGGGTCAAACCCCAGGTCAGTGGGGCTAATCCCGCCGGCTTTGAGTCGCCGGTGAGGCCGAGACGGCGGAGGGCTTCGGATTTGGTCCTCCGGTGACCAAATCGCCGGTGGAGACGTGCTACGCGTAGCTGGGGAGCTGCCGCATCCAGTGGTGCAAGTGGTTGGACACGGGGACGCCGGAAACGACACCGGCGAGCTCGACAGCGGCGGCCGGAGTTCGGACAGGGTTGGGTTCGACGCTACGGTGCACGGAAGAAGGAGCTGGTGGTGGCTACGGGCTCGTGGTGTTGCGCTGAGCACAACGGTGAGCTTGGCTTCGAGCCACTGTGGCTCTGGCCACGACGGCGCCATGGCCGGCAGCGGGGAGCTTTCGGGTGCGGTGGAAGTGGCGTCTACAGAGGCCAAACGAGCATGGGAGCTAGGGGAAGAGGAAGAGGAGCTCACAGCGGGGTCGGAGAGGGGGTCAGCGAGCTCGAGGAGGTCCTGGCGGCGGTGAATCGACCGGAGACGGCTCGGGTGCCCGAGGTTGAAGACGAGGGCGAAGATGTCGTTTGGCGGCGTTTGGAGTCGCGTGGGTCAGCGGAGAGGTCCAGGGCAACGAGGCGGAGCTATTAGGCTTGTCGGAGGGGCGAGGGGTGGCTCTGGTGACGTCTACGGCGAACGGCGGCGAGGATCACGCTCGGCCATCGCGGGAGAGGGTGAGGGAGACGAGGGGGAGAGTGAGGGAGGATGAGAGGGGGACGTGGGGGTCGGCGTGGCATCCCTGGACGTCTCCAGGGCGTCGGCAGAAGCAGGAGGTGGCTGGCGTGTGGCCGCGGGCGCCGGCCACGCGCTCCTCGTCCTTCTGGCGGGAGGAGGACGACGACTGGCAAGGCCAGTCGGCTGGGCCGAGCCAGGTGGGCTGGGCCAGCATAGGTAAGGCCCAGGTGGGCTTCCCTCTCTCTCTCTTTTTCTGATTGTTTTCTTTTTCTATTAAACTGCAACTATTGGGCTTTATTAAAAATACTAAAACGTTTCCAAAAATCCTGAAAATAATTGTGGGCTCTGTTTAGAATATATCCAGCAGCAAACATTTATTTCCAGAATTATTTGAGCATTTAAATTATTTTATAGCATTCAAATGCCCAAATTCAAATACTTATGATTTAATTCAATGACCTTCTGTTGACCTAGAAAATTGTGCACCAATTTTGCCAGAGGTTCTAACCCAAGACAAAGAGGGTGAACTTTTTAGAAGGGCATTTCAGGTTCATTGAAAATAATTTTAGTAAA
>NC_041380.1:542020818-542023060 GCF_002162155.2 Triticum dicoccoides | reverse complement strand
GTTGGGGGTTTCTGCCTTCCCCAATTCAAATTTAAGAGGAATTTAAACATGATGCACACTATAATGCTTGAACTAGCTAGGGTGTGACATAACGTGGTACGAGGTGGTACCGGTGAAGGGGGAAACATCCGGGAAAGTATTCCCGGTGTTTCGCGTTTTCGGACAGATGAACCGGAGGGGGGAAGTTGCGTGTTTGGTATGCTAGGGATACGTGGCGGACGAACGGGCTGCATATCCGAGTTCGTCTCGTCGTTCAGAGCAACTTTCATGTAGAAAGTATTTTCATCCGAGTTACGGATTAAAAGATATGATTTTCTAAAGATTTAAATCATTTTCGGATTTTAATTAGTTATTTAATTCTAACATTATCCAAAACAGTGAATGATGACGCAGGCATGACATCAGAGTGATGTCAGCAGGTCAACTGGTCGGTTGACCAGTCAAACCAGACAGGTGGGTCCAGGGGGACCCACATGTCATTGACAGGACACTAATAGGGGGGTTTAGACTAATTAATTGGGTTAATTAGCAGGTGGGGGCCCAGTAGTCAGTGAGAGATTAGGTTTTAATTAATTAATTTAATTAATTAGCAGTTTATCTATTTCTTTTTATTCGTTTTATTGCATGGGGCCCGCATGTCAGTGCCACTGGGCTGCCCAGTCAGCAGTTGACTGGGTCAACCCAGTCAACTAGGCCACCAGGGCCCACTGGCCAGCGACACAGAGGTGGGGCCCGCCTAGCCACATCGGCAGTCAGCGCCGGAGCGACGCCGGCAAGGCAAAACGCGGCGGCGCGACTCGGGAGGTGGTCGGAAAACCTCTACAGGGCACCGTTCGACGAGTTTTCGGGCGCGTTCGAAAGCTATGGCTACGCCGCGTCCAACGGGGGTGCTTGTGGCGGCAGGGGTGACCGGAATCGAGCGTGGCAAGCTCATCGGCGGACGACAGAGTCGGACGCAAGAGGAAACGACGACGCAGCACACTCGCGAGCGAACGGAGAGGCCAGGCGAGTCATGCGTCAGGTGGCGAATGCAACAGGCGCTGGCTGGTGACCATTTGGTCACCGGAGGCATGCTGGCGACGAGCGCGGGCGGCAGCGCGCTCGGGAGGTCGATGTGAACTACGCTAGGAGGCACGGGGAGGCTCGGGTGCGGGCTCATTGGGCTCCTACGAGCACCAGGAGTTCGATGTCGCGCTCAGGCGAGCACGATAGAGGCCATGGCCACGGCGGTGAAGCGACCTGCGGCGGTGAGCTCACGGCAATGGCGACGACGTAGCTACGGTGCGCGAGGGGCTTAACGAGGAGGAGCAGGAGGCAGGAAAGCTCATCGAGCGGCGCACACGAAGGCCCTTGGGGGATTTAGGAGCTGCAGAGTTGACGGCGCTCGTCGGAGACGCGTCGGGGATCCAAGGAAGAAGACGAGGCCGGGGCAGCGTTCGTGGGCGTCCGGCGTCCTGCGGCTCATCGGAGAGGCGTAGTCGAGGGAGAGGGAGCGAGCGGACACGTCGGAGAGGTGCGGAGGTCGCGGTGGCCGTGAGTTCTACGACGGCGTGGCCATGGCGGTGCTCGGTTGCTGTGGGGAATGAGGGGAGGAGCGAGGTGGATCTGAGGGGAGAGGGAGGCGCAGGGACCGAGAGGGCGAGCGTGGGGGCGAGTGGGAGGCAGGATCGATGAGGCGGGGGCGTGGCGGCCTTATCCTCTCCTCGACGCCGGCGGGGGGGTGTGGCAGGGACGCGCCCTGTTCCAACCCAAGTCGAGGGAACAGGGGAAGGGGACGCGACAGAGGGGGGCGGGCCGGGCGTGGCCAGCTGGGCCAGGTGGGCCGGCCGGTGTGAGCTGGGCCGCCTGGTCCAGGGGGGCTTCCCCCTTTTTTTGTTTTTGGTTTTTGTAATTTGTTTCTTTTATTTATTTTATTTATTTTCCTTTTCTGTTTGATTTAGTTTAGGGCATTTAGGTATTTTGTAAAATTGTGTCCTCTACACCATAATTACCAGTGCAATATTTGGCACCCACCGAACATTTTTGTTTCAACTTTTAAAAACTTTTGTTGTTTGCCATTTTTCTGAATTGATTTTTGAATCGGTTTGAACTAACGAAAGTTTAGCAACAGTAATCACCGATGACATGGCATCATTAGGAGAGTTTTACTGTAGCCTAATTATCCGGGCGTTACACCGGGTTACGGCGGTGGCAGTTCCGGTTCAGGATTTCAGGGAAATCAAACCGGATACAACAATCAAGG
>NC_041380.1:541989180-542020611 GCF_002162155.2 Triticum dicoccoides | reverse complement strand
AACAATCAGGGGAACCACCAGCAGCAGCACCAGTCGGGTTATCAGAGCAATCCTAAGTAGTTAAATAGTGGGCAGTACCATGTTTTCACCACTAGTTTGTGCAAACGTGATCAGAAGCTTCACAAGAGGGCAGTAAACTCTGTTGAACCGGCGGTGCCTCGGTATTTGCGCTAGTCTGAGCAACCCATTTTGTGGAGTACAGAGGATCATGGTTGATAATCCAGGTCATCTGGCTTTAGTGGTGGCCCCTCAAGTTGGGGGATACAAGTTTACTAAAATGCTCATGGATGGGGGAAGTAGTATCAACATTCTGTATTATGATACATTCCGCCGTATGGGGTTGACAGATAAGAATCTCAAACCGTCAAATACCGTTTTTCCTGGTGTGGTGCCTGGCAAGTCTGCATATCCTGTGGGCAAGATAGCCTTAGAGGTGGCTTTTGGAGATGATTATGATTCAAGATCAGAAACATTGGCTTTTGAGGTGGTAAAAAACAAAAGTCCGTACCACGCCTTGTTTGGGCGGCCGGCTTATGCTAAATTTATGGCGAGGCCGTGTTATGTTTATCTACAGCTTAAAATGCCAGGTCATAAGGGGACTATCACAGTACATGGAAGCATAAAGATCGCTTTGGAATGTGAGGAAGGTGATGCGGCTTATGCTGAGTCAGTTTGTGCTACGGAGGAGTTGAAATTCTATAAAGAGCAAGTCGATCTGGCGGACATGACTTCTTTGAAAAAGCCAACTACGGAACACGATCCAGCATTGAAGTTTAAATCGGTCGCAGATACTAAGATGGTTGACTTTGTTCCTGGCGATTCATCCAAACAGTTCAGCATCAGTGCTAACTTGGATCCCAAATAGGAAAGCGCGCTCATTGAGTTCATCCGTGAGAACCAGGACATCTTTGCATGGAAACCTTCTGGCATGCCAGGTGTACCGAGGGAGCTCGCTACGCACACACTTAACATTGATCCTAAGTTTAAACCGGTCCGGCAGTTTCTCCGCCGCTTCAATGAAGAAAGGCATAAGGCTATCGGTGAAGAGGTATCCCATTTGTTGGCCGCAGGGTTTATTGTGGAGGTCTTTCATCCAGAGTGGTTGGCTAATCCGGTGTTGGTTCTTAAGAAAAATGGCACTTGGCAGATGTGTGTGGATTACACAGATTTGAACAAAGCTTGCCCTGCAGACCCCTTTGCCCTCCCTCGTATTGATCAGATCATTGATGCCACGGCGGGTTGTGACAGTTTGTGTTTCCTGGATGCTTACTCTGGTTATCATCAGATCAAAATGGCAGTTAAGGACCAGGAGAAGACATCCTTCATCACTCCCTTTGGTTCTGACGGTTCGGTGTCAGGCGCGGCAGGCTTAGCATCTGTTGGTTCATCAGTGTTTTGGCAATTGATAGAATTGAGCATAGTTATGAGAATATCTAGGTATGATCATGTATATAGGCATCACGTCCGCGACAAGTAGACCGAAACGATTCTGCATCTACTACTATTACTCCACGCATCGACCGCTATCCAGCATGCATCTAGAGTATTAAGTTCATAAGAACAGAGTAATGTTTTAAGAAAGATGACATGATGTAGAGGGATAAACTCATGCAATATGATATAAACCCCATCTTTTTATCCTCGATGGCAACAATACAATACGTGTCGGTTCCCTTTCTGTCACTGGGATCGAGCACCGCAAGATTGAACCCAAAGCTAAGCACTTCTCCCATTGCAAGAAAGATCAATCTAGTAGGCCAAACCAAACTGATAATTCGAAGAGACTTGCAAAGATAAACCAATCATACATAAAAGAATTCAGAGGAGAATCAAATATTGTTCATAGATAATCTGGATCATAAACCCACAATTCATCAGATCTCGACAAACACACCGCAAAAGAAGATTACATCGAATAGATCTCCAGGAAGATCGAGGAGAACTTTGTATTGAGATCCAAAGAGAGAGAAGAAGCCATCTAGCTAATAACTATAGACCCGTAGGTCTGAAGTAAACTACTCACACATCACGGGAGAGGCCATGGAGTTGATGTAGAGGCCCTCTGTGATCAATGCCCCCTCTGGTGGAGCTCCGGAAAAGGCCCCAAGATGGGATCTCTCGGGTACAGAAGGTTGCGGCGGTGGAATTAGGTTTTCGTGGTGCTTCTGGATGTTTGGGGAGTACGTGGATATATATAGGAGGAAGAAGTACATCGGTGGAGCAACGGAGGGCCCACGAGGGTGGAGGGCGCGCCCAGGGGGTAGGTGCGCCCCCTTCCTCGTGGCTTCCTCCGTTGTTTCTTGACACCCACTCCAAGTCTCTTGGATCAAGTTTGTTGAGAAAATCACGTTCCCGAAGGTTTCATTTTGTTTGGACTCCGTTTGATATTCCTTTTCTTCAAAACCCTAAAATAGGCAAAAAAACAACAATTTGGGTTGGGCCTCCGATTAGTAGGTTAGTCCCAAAAATGATATAAAAGTGTAAAATAAAGCCCATTGACATCCAAAATAGATAATATAATAGCATGGAGCAATAAAAAATTATAGATACGTTGGAGACGTATCAAGCATCCCCAAGCTTAATTCCTGCTCTTCCTCGAGTAGGTAAATGATAAAAGAAGAATTTTTTATGTGGAATGCTTTCTAACATATTTCTCAATGTAATTTTTCTTTATTGTGGCATGAATGTTCAGATCCGAAAGATTGAAGATAAAAGTCTAATATTGACATAAAAATAATAACACTTCAAGCATACTAACTAAGCAATCATGTCTTCTCAAAATAACACGGCCAAAGGAAGTTATCCCTACAAAATCATATAGTCTGGCTATGCTCTATCTTCACCACACAAAATATTTAAATCATGCACAACCCCGGTGACAAGCCAAGCAATTGTTTCATACTTTTGATGTTCTCAGTTTTTTCAATCTTCACGCAATATATGAGCGTGAGCCATGGATATAGCACTATGGTGGAATAGAATAGTGGTTGTGGAGAAGACAAAAAGGAGAAGATAGTCTCACATCAACTAGGCGTATCAACGGGCTATGGAGATGCCCATTAATAGATATCAATGTGAGTGAGTAGGGATTGCCATGCAACGGATGCACTAGAGCTATAAGTGTATGAAAGCTCAACAAAAAAAACTAAGTGGGTGTGCATCCAAGTTGCTTGCCCATGAAGACGTAGGGCATTTTGAGGAAGCCCATCATTGGAATATACAAGAGAAGTTCTATAATGAAAAATTCCCACTAGTATATGAAAGTGATATCATAGGAGACTCTCTGTATGAAGAACATGGTGCTACTTTGAAGCACAAGTGTGGAAAAAGGATAGTAGCATTATCCCTTCTCTCTTCTTCTCTCATTTTTTTATTTGGGCCTTCTTCCCTTTTTTTGGCTTCTTTTCTCATCTTTTTTTTCCGTCCAGAGTCTCATCCTGACTTGTGGGGGAATCATAGTCTCCATCAGCCTTTCCTCACTTGGGACAATACTCTAATAATGATGATCATCACACTTTATTTACTTACAACTCAAGAATTACAACTCAATACTTAGAACAAAATATGACTATATGTGAATGCCTCCGGCAGTGTACCGGGATGTGCAATGATGCATGAGTGACATGTATTAAGAATTATGAACGGTGGCTTTGCCACAAATACGATGTCAACTACATGATCATGCAAGCAATATGACAATGATGAAGCGTGTCATAATAACAGAACGGTGGTAAGTTGCATGGCAATATATCTCAGAATGGCTATGGAAATGCCATAATAGGTAGGTATGGTGGCTGTTTTGAGGAAGGTATATGATGAGTTTATGGTACCGATGAAAGTTGCGCGATACTAGAGAGGCTAGCAATGGTGGAAGGGTGAGAGTGCGTATAATCCATGGACTCAACATTAGTCAAAAAGAACTCACATACTTATTGCAAAAATCTATTAGTTATCGAAACAAAGTATTACGCGCATGCTCCTAGGGGGATAGATTGGTAGGAAAAGACCATCGCTCGTCCCCGACCGCCACTCATAAGGAAGACAATCAATAAATAAATCATGCTCTGACTTCATCACATAACGGTTCACCATACGTGCATGCTACGGGAATCACAAACTTCAACACAAGTATTTCTCAAATTCACAACTGCTCAACTAGCGTGACTCTAATATCACCATCTCCATATCTCAAAACAATTATCAAGTATCAAACTTCTCATAGTATTCAATGCACTTATATGAAAGTTTTCGTATTATAGCAAATTTCCATGTTGTTCTAAAGGACTCTCAAAATAATATAAGCGAAGCATGAGAGAACACTAGTTTCTATAAAACAAATCCACCACCGTGCTCTAAAAGAAATAAGTGAAGCACTAGAGCAAAAACTATATAGCTCAAAAGATATAAGTGAAGCACATAAAGTATTCTAATAAATTTCAAATCATGTTAGTCTCTCTCAAAAGGTGTGTACAGCAAGGATGATTGTGGTAAACTAAAAATCAAAGACTCAAATCATACAAGATGCTCCAAGCAAAACACATATCATGTGGTGAATAAAAATATAGCTCCAAGTAAAGTTACCGATAGACGAAGACGAAAGAGGGGATGCCTTCCGGGGCATCCCCAAGCTTAGGCTTTTTGGTGTCCTTGAATTTTACCTTGGGATGCCATGGGAATCCCCAAGCTTAGGCTCTTGCCGCTCTTTGTTCCATAATACATCAAATCTTTACCCAAAACTTAAAAACTTCACAACACAACACTCAAAATAGAAAATCTCGTGAGCTCCGTTAGTGAAAGAAAACAAAACACCACTTCAAGGTACTGTAATGAACTCATTGTTTATTTATATTGGTGTTAAACCTACTGTATTCCAACTTCTCTATGGTTTATAAACTCTTTTACTATTCATAGATTTATCAAAATAAGCAAACAACACAAGAAAAACAGAATCTGTCAAAAACAGAACAGTCTGTAGTAATCTGTAGCTAACGCAACTTCTGGAACCCCAAAAATTCTAAAATAAATTGCCGGACGTGAGGAATTTATATATTAATCATCTTCAGAAATAATTAACTAAATAGAACTTGCCAAATAAAAATAGTAGCAATTCTCGTGAGCGCTAAAGTTTCTGTTTTTTACTGCAAGATCAAAAAGACTCTCCCCAAGTATTCCCAACGGTTCTACTTGGCACAAACACTAATTAAACACAAAAAACACAACCAAAACAGAGGCTAGATAAATTATTTATTACTAAACAGGAGAAAAAAATCAAAGAATAAAACTAAAATTGGGTTGCCTCCCAACAACGCTATCGTTTAACGCCCCTAGCTAGGCATACAAGCGAAGATAGATCTAGGTATTGTCATCTTTGGTAGGTAATTCTTCAATGAGACACATATAACTCTTAGGAGTTTCTTCCTTTTTATTAATTATCAAACTCCTAGGCACAAAATCAAGAAAATCATTTGTAGCAAACAGTTCCTTAATGATAGCAAAAAGATTGGGATGAACACTTATTGATTTTAAATCCGCAGTTTCCTTACTAGAGGATTCACCCTTATTTTTACGAACATAAACAAGCTTGGCAATTTTAGTAGGAGGATTTGGAGTATTTTTAACGGAAGAAAAAGCGGACCCCAAGTTGGTGATAATTCCCTCAAGTTTATCGATTCTAGTAGAATCTTGATCTATTCTTTCATTAACTATGGGTTCTTTTTCCTTAAAAAAATTCAGAGTAACTCACACCTTAGATCCATATTGGGTAATTTGGTTGTGGATCTTTTTATCCAAATTCTCAATCAACTCTACAGTAGCAACTTTATTCTCAATAATTTCAAGCCTTTGCATCACATGTTCCAAAGTTAACATAGTTCCATTAACTAAAAGAGGTGGTGGGCCAAACAAATATATCATAGCATTATAAGAATCAAAAGTATGGCTACCCAAGAAATTTCCTCCGGTAATGGTATCAAGAATATATCTATTCCAAGGGGTGATGCCTACATAAAAATTGCGAAGAAGAATGGAAGTAGATTGCTTCCTAGTAGATCTATTTTGCGCATTGCAAATTCTGTACCAAGCATCTTTTAGATTTCTCCCTCCCATTGTTTAAAATTAAGAACTTCATTCTCGGGAGACAAAGGAGTAGATAAAGGACTAGCCATAACGACGAAGCAAGCAGAAAAGAGGCGAATAGGGAAAGAGAAGAGGAACAGAGAGAGAGGGCGAATAAAACGGCAAGGGTGAAGTGGGGGAGAGGAAAACGAGAGGCAAATGGCAAATAATGTAATGTGAGGGATAAGAGTTTGTGATGGGTACTTGGTATGTTTTGACTTGGAAATGGGACCAGAAATGACTCGTTGTTGGGAGTCAAATCTTGACTTGACTTGGCGTGAATCTCCCCGGCAACGGCGCCAGAAATCCTTCTTGCTACCTCTTGAGCACTGCGTTGGTTTTCCCTTGAAGAGGAAAGGGTGATGCAGCAAAGTAGCGTAAGTATTTCCCTTAGTTTTGAGAACCAAGATATCAATCCAGTAGGAGATCACGCTCAAGTCCCATGCACCTACACAAACAAATAAGAACCTCGCAACCAACGCGATAAAGGGGTTGTCAAGCCCTTCACGGTCACTTACGAGAGTGGGATCTGATAGATATGATAAGATAATATTTTTGGTATTTTTATGATAAAGAGAAATAAAGATGCAAAGTAAAATAAACGGCAAAGGAAATAACTAAGTATTGGAAGATTAATATGATGGAAGATAGACCCGGGGGCCATAGGTTTCACTAGTGGCTTCTCTCAAGAGCATAAGTATTATGATGGGTAAACGAATAACTATCGAGCAATTGATAGAATTGAGCATAGTTATGAAAATATCTAGGTACGATCATGTATGTAGGCATCACGTCCGCGACAAGTAGACCGAAACTATTCTGCATCTACTACTATTACTCCACACATCGACCGCTATCCAGCATGCATCTAGAGTATTAAGTTCATAAGAACAGAGTAACACATTAGGCAAGATGACATGATGTAGAGGGGTAAACTCATGCAATATGATACAAACCCCATCTTTTTATCCTCGATGGCAACAGTACAATACGTGTCGGTTCCCTTTCTATCACTGGGATCGAGCACCGCAAGATTGAACCCAAAGCTAAGCACTTCTCCCATTGCAAGAAAGATCAATCTAGTAGGCCAAACCAAACTGATAATTCGAAGAGATTTGCAAAGATAAACCAATCATACATAAAAGAATTCAGAGGAGAATCAAATATTATGCATAGATAATCTGGATCATAAACCCACAATTCATCGGATCTCGACAAACACACTGCAAAAGAAGATTACATCGAATAGATCTCCAAGAAGATCGAGGAGAACTTTGTATTGAGATCCAAAGAGAGATAAGAAGCCATCTAGCTAATAACTATAGACCCGTACGTCTGTAGTAAACTACTCACACATCACGGGAGAGGCCATGGAGTTGATGTAGAGGCCCTCCGTGATCAATGCCCCCTCCGGCGGAGCTCCGGAAAAGGCCCCAAGATGGGATCTCTCATGTACAGAAGGTTGCGGCGGTGGAATTAGGATTTGATTGTGCTCCTGGATGTTTGGGGGGTATGTGGATATATATAGGAGGAAGAAGTACGTCGGTGGAGCAACAAAGGGCCCATGAGGGTGGAGGGCGCGCCCCCTGCCTCGTGGCTTCCTCCGTTGTTTCTTGACATCCACTCCAAATCTCCTGGATCATGTTTGTTGAGAAAATCACGTTCCCGAAGGTTTCATTCCGCTTGGACTCCGTTTGATATTCCTTTTCTTCGAAACCCTAAAATAGGCAAAAAACAAAAATTTGGGCTGGGCCTCCAGTTAGTAGGTTAGTCCCAAAAATGATATAAAAGTGTAAAATAAAGCCCGTTGACATCCAAAATAGATAATATAATAGCATGGAGCAATAAAAAATTATAGATACGTTGGAGACGCATCATGGCCCCCCTCTGGAAATTTCTTCGCTCAGTATTTTTTATATATTCTGGAGATAACTTCCGTGAAGTTTCAGGACATTTGGAGCTGTGTAGAATAGGTCTCTAATATTTGCCCCTTTTTCAGCCCAGAATCCCAGCTGCCAGCATTCTCCCTCTTCATGTAAACATTGTAAAATAAGAGAGAATAGGCATAAGTATTGTGACATAATGTGTAATAACAACCCATAATGCAATAAATATCGATATAAAAGCATGATGCAAAATGGACATATCAACTCCCCCAAGCTTAGACCTTGCTTGTCCTCAAGCGAAAGCCGAAATCGAAAAATATGTCCACATTTTTAGAGATAGAGGTGTCGATAAAAATAAAATACGGACATGAGGGCATCATGATCATTCTTAGAATAGCAATATATATATATTGTCATATGATCTCTTATGCTTAAGTAACAATTCAATCACAATTTGAAGTATGAATCATAAACCTCATTGAGAACCAACAAACTCTAATCTGAGTCATTGAGACAATTGCAATTTATCATAACATAGGAAAGAGTCAATATAAGAGCTTTTCAGCAAGTCCGCATACTCAACCATCTTTTACTCTTTAATAATTGCTGACACTCACGCAATATTTATGGGTATGAAGTTTTAATCGGACACACAGAAAGATAGGGGCTTATAGTTTTGCCTCCCAGCATTTTACCTCAAAGGTCATGTCAACAATAATAGTTCATGAAAACTCACATCCAATTAGCTATATATATCAGGATCTTTCCAACACATTGTGCTTGCCAAAGGATAAAATGCAAAAGGGAAAGGTGAATATCACCATGACTCTTTGCATGAAGTATATGACAAGAATAAAAGATAGGCCCTTCGCAGAGGGAAGCAGAGGTTGTCATGCGCTTTTATAGTTGGATGCATGAAATCTTAATGCAAAAGAACGTCACTTTATATTGCCACTTGTGATATGGACCTTTATTATGCAGTCTGTAGCTTTTATTTCTTCCATATCACAAGATCGTATAAAGCTTATTTTCTCCACACTAATAAGTCATACATATTTAGAGAGAAATTTTTATTGCTTGCACCGATGACAACTTACTTGATGGATCTTACTCAATCCATAGGTAGATATGATGGACTCTCATGGCAAAAACGGGTCTAGGGATATTTGGAAGCACAAGTATTATCTCTACTTGGTGCAAAGAAAGTGGCTAGCATGAGAGGGAAAGGCAAGCTCCACCTGTTGGATGATCCATGACAATATAATTTATCTCAGATGTAAGAAAACATAACCCATTACGTTGTCTTCCTTGTCCAACATCAACTCTTTAGCATGTCATGTTTTAATGAGTGCTCACAATCATAAAAGATGTCCAAGATAGTATATTTACATGTGAACCTCTCTTTCTTTATTACTTCCTATTAATTGCAACAATGACCCAAACTATGTTTGTCAACTCTCAACAACTTTTATTCATCATACTCTTTATATGTGAGCTCATTACTCCCCATAAGATCCATATGATCTCTTTATTTCTTTTTATTTCTTCTCTTTTATTTTATTCCCTCAAGATCACAGCAAAATAATCAAGCCCTTGCCTCAACACTAATCTTTATTATATATAGGTCACGGAATCGATTACTCAAGAAGATCATAAAGCAAAACTCACAACTAGATAATACTAAAACTTTATTCTACTAGATCAAGATATTATCAACAGGATCGAAATAAGAAAAACGGTAAAGATAAAAGTGATGGTGATATGATACCGGGGCACTCCCCCAAGCTTGGCAGTTGCCAAGGGGAGTGCCCATACCCATGTGATTATATTTCCTTCCTCGAAGGTGATGAAGGAGTTGTTGATGATGTAGGCTTTGTTGGGGTATGTAGTAATTTCAAAAATTTCCTACGCACACAGGATCATGGTGATGCATAGCAACGAGAGGGGAGAGTGTGTCCACATAATCTCGTAGACCGACTGCGGAAGCGTTAGCACAACGCGGTTGATGTAGTCGTACGTCTTCAAGATCCGACCGATCCAAGTACCGAACGCATGGCACCTCCGAGTTCTACACACGTTCAACTCAATGACGTCCCGCGAGCTCCCATACAGCAAAGCTTTACAGGAGAGTTTCGTCAGCACGATGGCATGGTGACGGTGATGATGGTGCTACCGACGCAGGGCTTCACCTAAGCACCACTACAATATGATCGAGGTGGATTATGGTGGAGGGGGGCACCGCACACGGCTAAGAGATCAATTATCAATTGTTGTGTCTCCAAGGGGTGCCCCTCTCCCCGTATATAAAGGAGTGGAGGAGGGAGAGGGCCGACCCTCTCTATGGTGTGCCCTAGGGGAGTCCTACTCCCACTGGGAGTAGGATTCCCCCTTTCCTAGTAGAACTAGGAGTCCTTCCAAGTAGTAGGAGTAGGAGAGAAGGAAGGAGGGGGCGCCGCCCTTCCCCCTAGTCCAATTCGGACTAGGCCTTGGGGGGCGCCTCTCCTCTCTCTTTCCCCTAAATCCCAATAAGGCCCATCTACTCCCCGGCGAATTCCGGTAACTCTCCGATACTCCAAAAAATACCCGAATCACTCGGAACCTTTCTGATGTCCGAATATAGTCGTACAATATATCAATCTTTATGTCTCGACCATTTTGAGACCTCGTCATGTCCCCGATCTCATCCGGGACTCCGAACTACCTTCGGTACATCAAAACACATAAACTCATAATATAACCATCATCGAACTTTAAGCATGCGGACCCTACGGGTTCGAGAACTATGTAGACATGACCGAGACACGTCTCCGCTCAATAACCAATAGCGGAACCTGGATGCTCATATTGGCTCCTACATATTCTACGAAGATCTTTATCGGTCAAACCGCATAACAACATACGTAGTTCCCTTTGTCATCAGTATGTTACTTGCCCGAGATTCGATTGTCGGTATCTCAATACCTAGTTCAATCTCGTTACCGGCAAGTCTCTTTACTCATTCCGTAGTACATCATCCCACAACTAACTCATTAGTTGCAATGCTTGCAAGGCTTAAGTTATGTGTATTACCGAGTTGGCCCAGAGATACCTCTCCGACAATCGGAATGACAAATCCTAATCTTGAAATACGCCAACCCAACAAGTACCTTCGGAGACACCTGTAGAGCACCTTTATAATCACCCAGTTACGTTGTGATGTTTGGTAGCACACAAAGTGTTCCTCCAGTAAACGGGAGTTGCATAATCTCATAGTCATAGGAACATGTATAAGTCATGAAGAAAGCAATAGCAACAAACTAAACGATCAAGTGCTAAGCTAACGGAATGGGTCAAGTCAATCACATCATTCTCCTAATGATGTGATCATGTTAATCAAATGACAACTCTTTGTCTATGGCTAGGAAACATAACCATCTTTGATCAACGAGCTAGTCAAGTAGAGGCATACTAGTGACACTCTATTTGTCTATGTATTCACACATGTATCATGTTTCCGGTTAATACAGTTCTAGCATGAATAATAAACATTTTATCATGATATAAGGAAATAAATAATAACTTTATCATTGCCTCTAGGGCATATTTCCTTCAGGCTTGTCGTCCATCTTCCAAGGCATAGGCTCACCATCATAGAAGGATGATCGAGTCTCCAGGATCCTCAAATCTGTAGCCAAACTCATCCTCTTGAATCTATATTCATACTCATAGTTTTGGTTTTGCAGGTCATAGATCTGGGCTTGGAGGCGCTCGATTTTCTCGTGAATCTTGAAGATGGACTCCCCAATGTCCTTGGCGTCCAGCTTGTGGTTATTGGTGAACTCCGTGATCATTATGTGATTGGAGTCGAGTCCACGCGCCACCATCTCCTGACACTTGAAAACTTGTTGCTCCAATGCCTCGAGCCTTGTCTCCGTGCTTCCGGTCCTCCTTGGTCCCTCAACATCGCGGATGTGCAACAACCCCTCACGCATCTCAATGGTTTGAGGGTGTTGCAGCACCTCCGCGAGGTAGGGGTTGATGACCTTCTCGAAGAACTTGTCCTTGGGGGCACTTGAAGACGACATGGCGACCTACATCTGTCAGAAAAACAGCTCAAAATAAAGACAGGAGATATTTGCGTGATACGGTGGTCAAAACCTTAGGGATATTATATAGTGATTTTTTACCGACCAAAAGAAGTATCATGCAAGAAAACGGAGTCCGGAGAGCGCACGAGGTGCCCATGAGGCAGGGGCGCGCCCTCCACCCTTGAGGAAGCCTCGTGTCCTTTCCGGTCTGCTTCTTATTTTCCTATTTTCTTAAATATTCCAAAACAGAGAAAATTGCCATTAGAACTATTTTGGAGTCGGTTTGCTTACTATACCACGTACTTATTCCTTTTCGGAGTCTGAAACATTCTGGAAAGTGTCCCTTATGTATTCCTCCGGGGTTATGGTTTCAATAACATTAGTTTCAACATTTATAGGATTACCTGGGATATAATGTTTGATTCTTTGGCCGTTCACCACCTCGGATTCGTGCCTTCGAAGTTGTTGATTTTTATGGCACCAGAACGATAGACCTCCTTGATAACGTAAGGACCTTCCCATTTAGAGAGAAGTTTACCTGCAAAAAATCTTAAACGAGAGTTGTATAACAATACATAATCACCTACATTGAACTCACGTTTTTGTATCCTTTTATCATGCCATCTTTTAACTTTTTCTTTAAACAGCTTGGCATTTTCATAAGCCTGGGTTCTCCATTCATCAAGTGAGCTAATGTCAAAAAGCCTCTTCTCACCGGCAAGTTTGAAGTCATAGTTGAGCTCTTTAATAGCCCAATATGCCTTATGTTCTAATTCAAGAGGTAAGGGACATGGTTTACCATAAACCATTTTATATGGAGACATACCCATAGGATTTTTATATGCAGTTTTATAAGCCCATAATGCATCATCAAGTTTCTTGGACCAATTCTTTCTAGATCTATTAACAGTCTTTTGCAAAATTAATTTAAGCTCTCTATTGCAAAGTTCTACTTGGCCACTAGACTGTGGGTGATATGGAGATCCAATTATATGATTAACATCATACTTAGCAAGCATTTTACGAAAGGCACCATGAATAAAATGTGAACCACCATCAGTCATTAAATATATAGCGACTCCAAACCTCGGAAAAATAACTTCTTTAAGCATCTTAATAGAGGTATTATGATCAGCACTACTAGTTGGAATAGCTTCTACCCACTTAGTAACGTAATCAACAACAACTAAGATATGTGTATACCCATTAGAGGAAGGAAAAGGTCCCATATAATCAAAGCCCAAACATCAAATGGTTCAATAACAAGTGAATAATTCATAGACATTTCTTGACGTCTACTAATATTACCAATTATTTGACATTCATCACAAGATAAGACAAACTTACGGGCATCCTTGAAGAGAGTAGGCCAATAAAAACCGGATTGCAATACCTTATGTGCAGTTCTATCTCCAGCGTGGTGTCCTCCATAAGCCTCGGAGTGACACTTGTGTAAGATCTGTTTCTGTTCATGCTCAGGTACACAACGTCTAATAACACCATCTGCTCCTTCTTTATAAATATGTGGATCATCCTAGAAGTAGTGTCTTAAATCATAGAAGAACGTTTTCTTTTGTTGGTATGTGAAACTAGGTGGTATAAATTTAGCAACAATGTAATTAGCATAATCAGCATACCATGGAGTTGTACAAGAAGCATTTATGACAGCTAATTGTTCATCAGGAAAGCTATCATCAATAGGTAGTGGGTCATCAAGAACATTCTCTAACCTAGATAAGTTGTCTGCAACGGGGTTCTCAGCTCCCTTTCTATCAATAATATGCAAATCAAATTCTTGTAGCAGGAGAACCCATCTAATAAGTCTAGGTTTAGCATCTTTCTTTTCCATAAGATATTTAAGAGCAGCATGATCAGTGTGAATAGTTACTTTAGAATCAACAATATAAGGTCTGAACTTATCACAAGCAAATACAACTGCTAAAAATTTCTTTTCAGTAGTAGCATAATTTCTCTAGGCATTGTCTAGAGTTTTACTAGCATATTGAATAACATTTAATTTTTTTATCAACTCTTTGTCCTAGAACAGCACCTACAGCATAATAATTAGGATCACACATAATTTCAAAAGGTAAATTCCAATCAGGTGGCTGAACAATAGGTGCAGAAACCAAGGCTTTCTTAAGTATTTCAAATGCTTCTACACAATCATCATCAAAGACAAAAGGAATATATTTTTGTAATAGGTTAGTCAGAGGCCGGTGAAAGAACATGCGGTGCCCCCATGTTTGGTTTTGGTAATTGATGACAATCTCTGTGGACTAATGGTTGCCTTGAGTTATATTTGAAGGTTTTGTCCATAGGCTTTTCTTGCAGTACATTTGTTGGTTTCAAGGAGATTTTGTGATGACCAAGGTGCTATTCAGGGAATTACCTAAAGATTGGTCTTGTGATAGGTTGATCAAGACTAAGTAAAAGAGTGAATCATTGATCAACACACAAAGCGTAGAAGATGTACCGAGAGGGATCAAGCGATCCCATGGTATGGTAAGCATTATCAATTACGCTTTGGGTACTAACCCATGATCTTCATGAGAGTTCTTTGTGGGGTTAGGTTGCGGTGTGCAAATTCAAGTGATAATGGACTTGTGAAGATGTGCGGAAGAGTGGCTCACCCATAGTGGAGTATGGGGGAGCAATCAACTAGTCTTCATCGAGCCAATGCAATCAAGAAAGGTGGTCCAACTTGAGGAAGTCAAGATCGTCATCATCTAGCTCAAGTGAACCGTGTGCAAGGCAAAGGTTTGCCCTTGATAGGTTTTCTATTTTACCGGTCTCATGATGGTAGTTGGGAGACCGGGTTATAGGATCGATTGCCGTACTATCAAGGGGGCTCTCGATGACTACCTTGATCGTATCATTCGTAGAGAGCTCAAACCATTGCATCCTTGCATCATCTTTCTTGGTTCTTGTTTGGTTCTCTTTATGAGTCTTAGAGCTTATGGTCATCTTGATGACAAGCTTGAGTTCATCGAAAACGGAGTTCGCATGCATCTTCTATGATGTTTTCGGTGTTGGAGGTTTTACCGGTCTTATCCGAGGAAGGGTTCTCACCATTTTCTTATGGTCCTTTTCTCATTTGCTTCTTATTGATATTTCTATAAATATTGTGTTAGCCCATGTCGCTAGCTTTCCAACAAACTAAAGGAAATATGCCCTAGAGGCAATAATAAAGTTATTATTTATTTCCTTATATCATGATAAATGTTTATTATACATGCTAGAATTGTATTAACCGGAAACATGATACATGTGTGAATACATAGACAAATATAGTGTCACTAGTATGCCTCTACTTGACTAGCTCGTTGATCGAACATGGTTATGTTTCCTAACCATAGACATGAGTTGTCATTTGATTAACGGCATCACATCATTAGGAGAATGATGTGATTGACTTGACCCATTCCTTTAGCTTAGCATTTGATCGTTTAGTATGTTGCTATTGCTTTCTTCATGACTTATACATGTTCCTATGACTATGAGATTATGCAACTCCCGTTTACCGGAGGAACACTTTGTGTGCTACCAAACGTCACAACGTAACTGCGTGATTATAAAGGTTCTCTACAGGTGTCTCCGAAGGTACTTTTTGGGTTGGCGTATTTCGAGATTAGTATTTGTCACTCCGATTGTCGGAGAGGTATCTCTGGGCCCACTCGGTAATGCACATCACTATAAGCCTTGCAAGCATTGTAACTAATGAGTTAGTTGCGGGATGATGTATTATAGAACGAGTAAAGAGACTTGCCGGTAACGAGATTAAACTAGGTATTAAGATACCGACGATCGAATCTCGGGCAAGTAACATACCGATGACAAAGGGAACAACGTATGTTGTTATGCGGTTCAACCGATAAATATCTTCGTAGAATATGTAGGAGCCAATAAGGGCATCCAGGTTCCGCTATTGGTTATTGACCAGAGAAGTGTCTCGGTCATGTCTACATAGTTATGTATGTTGGTTGATGATATAGTATTTATGAGTTATATTTGTTGGTAACCGAATGTTGTTCGGAGACCCAGATGAGATCATAGACATGCGGAGGAGCTCCGGAATAGTCCGGAGGTAAATATTCATATATTGGATGATATGGTTAGGCCAAGGGGTCAGGCCCACGGGGCTATAAGTCGGTGGAAATGGAGTTTTGCAGAGGCCAGGGGGCCAAACGCCAGAGACCCTGGCGTCTGGCCCTGGGCCAGACACCGAGGCCCATGGCGTCTGGGCCAGACGCCAAGGATTGTGGCGTTTGGTCCTGGAGTCTGAGTGGAACTTTTTCCTTTCGAGCAAAACCGACTTTGAGGAGGCTTTTGCTCCAAGTTTCGACCCCAGGGCTCAACATAGAGGGGCAGGGCTAGCACCAAAGACAGATCATGAAACACCAAGCCATGTATCGGCTACCCCGTCCCCTCTAGTTTATCCTCCATCATAGTTTTCGTAGTGCTTAGGCAACACCCTGCGGAAATTGTTCTTCACCAACACCGTCACCACGCCGTCGTGCTGCCGGAACTCATCTACTACTTCGCCCCTCTTGCTGGATCGAGAAGGCGAGGACGTCATCGAGATGAACGTGTGCTGAACGCGGAGGTGTTATACGTTCGGTACTTGATCGGAACGGATCGTGAAGGTGTACGACTACATCAACCGTGTTGATAAACGCTTCCGCTTACGGTCTACGAGGGTATGTAGACAACACTCTCCCCTCTTGTTGCTATGCATCACCATGATCCTGCTTGTGCGTAGGAAATTTTTGAAATTACTACGTTCCCCAACAGTGGCATCCGAGCCTGGTTTATGCGTAGATGTTATATGTACGAGTAGAACACAAGTGAGTTGTGGGCGATACAAGTCATACTGCTTACCAACATGTCATACTTTGGTTCGGTGGTATTGTTGGATGAAGCGGCCCAGACCGACTTTACGCGTATGCTTACGCGAGACTGGTTCTACCGACGTGCTTTGCACACAGGTGGGTGGCGGGTGTCAGTTTGTCCAACTTTAGTTGAATCGAGTGTGGCTACGCCCGGTCCTTGAAAAGGTTAAAACATCACTAACTTGACGAACTATCATTGTGGTTTTGATGCGTAGGTAAGAACGGTTCTTGCTCAGCCCGTAGCAGCCACGTAAAACTTGCAACAACAATGTAGAGGACGTCTAACTTGTTTTTGCAGGGCATGTTGTGATGTGGTATGGTCAAGACATGATGCTATATTTTATTGTATGAGGTGATCATGTTTTGTAACCGAGTTATCGGCAACTGGTAGGAGCCATATGGTTGTCGCTTTATTGTATGCAATGCAATCGCCGTGTAATGCTTTACTTTATCACTAAGCAGTAGCGCTAGTCGTAGAAGCATAAGTTGGTGAGACGACAACGATGCTACGATGGAGATCAAGGTGTCGCGCCGGTGACGATGGTGATCATGACGGTGCTTCGGAGATGGAGATCACAAGCACAAGATGATGATGGCCATATCATATCACTTATATTGATTGCATGTGATGTTTATCTTTTATGCATCTTATCTTGCTTTGTTTGACGGTAGCATTATAACATGATCTCTCACTAAATTTCAAGATAAAAGTGTTCTCCCTGAGTATGCACCGTTGCGGAAGTTCTTCGTGCTGAGACACCATGTGATGATTGGTGTGATAGGCTCTACGTTCAAATACAACGGGTGCAAAATAGTTGCACACGCAGAATACTCAGGTTAAACTTGACGAGCGTAGCATATGCAGATATGGCCTCGGAACACTGAGACCGAAAGGTCAAGCATGAATCATATAGTAGATATGATCAACATAGTGATGTTCACCATTGAAAACTACTCCATGTCACGTGATGATCGGACATGGTTTAGTTGATATGGATCACGTGATCACTTAGATGATTAGAGGGATGTCTATCTAAGTGGGAGTTCTTAAGTAATATGATTAACTGAACTTTAATTTATGGTGAACTTAGTCCTGGTAGTATTAGCATATCTATGTTGTAGATCAATAGCTCGCGTTTAGCTCCTCTGTTTTATTTTTGATATGTTCCTAGAGAAAAACTAAGTTGAAAGATGTTAGTAGCAATGATGCAGATTGGATCCGTGATCTGAGGATTATCATCATTGCTGCACAGAAGGATTATGTCCTTGATGCACCGCTAGGTAACAGACCTATTGCAGGAGCAGATGCAAATGTTATGAACGTTTGGCTAGCTCAATATGATGACTACTTGATAGTTTAGTGCACCATGCTTAACAACTTAGAATCGGGACTTCAAAGACGTTTTGAACGTCATGGATCATATGAGATGTTCCAGGAGTTGAAGTTAATATTTCAAGAAAATACCCGAGTTGAGAGATATGAAGTCTCCAACAAGTTCTATAGCTAAAAGATGGATGAGAATAGCTCAAGCAGTGAGCACGTGCTCAGATTGTCTGGGTACTACAATCGTTTGAATCAAGTGGGATTTAATCTTCTAGATAAAATAGTGATTGACAGAATTCTCTATTCACCGTCACCAAGTTAGTAGAACTTCGTGATGAACTATAGTATGCAAGGGATGACGAAAACGATTCCCGAGCTTTTCATGATGATGAAATCGATGAAGGTAGCTAGAAATCAAGAAAGAGCATCAAGTGTTGATGATTAACAAGACCACTAGTTTCAGGAAAAGGGCAAAGGGAAAGAAAGGGAACTTCAAGAAGAACGGCAAGCAAGTTGCTGCTCAAGTGAAGAAGCCCAAGTCTAGACCTAAGCATGAGACTAAGTGCTTCTACTGCAAAGGAACTGGTCACTGGAAGCGGAACTGACCCAAGTATTTGGCGGATAAGAAGGATGGCAAAGTGAACAAATGCTATATTTGATATACATGTTATTGATGTGTACTTTACTAGTGTTTATAGCAACCTCTCGGTATTTGATACTAGTTCAGTTGCTAAGAGTAGTAAGAGCATTACTAGTAGAGCCCTCAAACCCTCAAACCCCTAAAAATAACTGCTTTTTTACAGTTTTCGTCGAAAAAAGCCGTAGACTATAACCCCTTAACCCTCAAACCCTCAAATTTTTTTAAAGGTCCAACCCTCAAACCCTCTCCCAATCCTCAAAAGTAAGGGTTGGGGAGCAAAACCTACCCCAACCCTCATTTGGCGGTTATACTCGCGCGGGAGGGAAAAATCCTCCCAACTCCCGCGCCCACGCCCGCGACCGCCGCTGCTAGTCGCCCCCTGTCACCGGCGGCCGCCCCGTCGACCTCCCACGCGCAACGACAACGTCGTTCATGAGGAATATTCCGGTATAAGGGTTGGGTTTGAGGGTTCTAATCTTTGCCCCTGTTTTTCAACCCGTAAAAGTGCACAAAAAGATCATTTTTGGACCCTTAAAACACTAGTGAGGGTTTGAGGGTTCTACTAGTAATGCTCTAACTCGAAACAGGAGTTGCAGAATGAACAGAGGCTAGCTAAGGGTGAAGTGACGATGTGTGTTGGAAGTGGTTCCAAGATTGATATCATCATCATCGCACACTCCCTATACTTTCGGGATTAGTGTTAAAACCTAAATAAATGTTATTTGGTGTTTGCATGAATATGATTTGATCATGTGTATTGCAATACGGTTATTCATTTAAGTTAGAGAATAATTGTTGTTCTGTTTACATGAATAAAACCTTCTATGGTCATACACCCAATGAAAATGGTTCGTTGGATCTCGATCGTAGTGATACACATATTCATAATATTGAAGCCAAAAGATGCAAAGTTAATAATGATAGTGCAACTTATTTGTGGCACTACCGTTTAGGTCATATTGGTGTAAAGCGCATGAAGAAACTCCATGCTGATGGGCTTTTGGAATCACTTGATTATGAATCATTTTGATGCTTGCGGACCATGCCTCATGGGCAAGATGACTAAGACTCTGTTCTCCGGAACAATGGAGCGAGCCACTGACTTATTGGAAATAATACATACCGATGTATGCGGTCCAATGAGTGTTGAGACTCACGGCGGGTATCATTGTTTTCTGACCTTCACAGATGATTTGAGCAGATATGTGTATATCTACTTGATGAAACATAAGTCTGAAACATTTAAAAAGTTCATATAATTTCAGAGTGAAGTGGAAAATCATCATAACAAGAAAATAAAGTTTCTACGATCTGATCGTGGAGGAGAATGTTTGAGTTACGAGTTTAGTCTTCATTTGAAACAATGCGAAATAGTTCCGCAACTCACGCCACCTGGAACACCACAGCGTAATGGTGTGTCTGAACATCATAACCGTACTTTATTTGATACAGTGCAATCAATGATGTTTCTTACTGATTTACCACTATCGTTTTGGGGTTATGCATTAGAGACAGCTGCATTCACATTAAAAAGGGCACCATCTAAATCCGCTGAGACGACACCGTATGAACTGTGGTTTAGCAAGAAACCTAAGTTGTTGTTTCTTAAAGTTTGGGGTTGCGATGCTTATGTGAAAAAGTTTCACCTTGATAAGATCAAACCCAAGTCGGAGAAGTGTGTCTTCATAGGATACCCAAAAGTAACTGTTGGGTACACCTTCTATCACAGATTCGAAGCCAAGATATTTGTTGCTGAGAATGGATCACTACAAAAAAAATACACTTCCGTGATGATACGTGTTTGTCACAGTAGGTCGCGCTTTTTGTCATGCATGTACATCCATGACGATTTTATGACAGAATCAAGATAGTCATACCTGTGCTGTCGTAAAAGTGTTCCATGACATTACCAAAATTATCATCACGGAAGTGTCCACTTCCATGACAATAAATTGCGCGTCACAGAAGTGCTTTCGTCAAGGGTGACCGACACATGGCATCCACCATAACGGAACGCCATTAAGCTATCGGGTCCGGTTTTGGATCCGATAACCCATTAACAGCCTGGACCAATGGGGATTTTCCATGTGTAAAATCATCATTGGCCGCAGGAAACACGTGTTGCCTCACCGTTGGGACAGATGTCATCCACTCATTGGACAGGAGGCGCCTATGATAGGTCGACACGTGGCACGGACCAACAGTGGCCCATTCCGGTGAAAAAGGTCAGCCCAGTAAAAAATAGCAGGCCGGCCCATATAAGGCCTACTTGTGTCAGGTCCATTTAAGCCCACGGCCCATATGAGATGTGCTAATTCTGCCTGTCAACGGCCCATTAAAGATTTGACACCATTGCAGCCCATCTCAGTTCGAGCCCGTTAACAGCCCGCTATATATTTGGGCTCAATATCGGCTGAGGGAGTCCTGGATTAGGGGGTGTCTGGATAGCCGGACTATACCTTCGGCCGGACTCCTGGACTATGAAGATACACGATCGAAGACTTCGTCCCGTGTCCGGAAGGGCCTTTCCTTGGCGTGGAAGGAAAGCTTGGCGATACGGATATGTAGATCTCCTACCATTGTAACCGACTCTGTGTAACCCTATCCCTCTCCGGTGTCTATATAAACCGGAGGGTTTTAGTCCATAGGACGAAAAACAATCATACCATAGGCTAGCTTCTAGGGTTTAGCCTCTCTGATCTCGTGGTAGATCTACTCTTGTACTACCCATATCATCAATATTAATCAAGCAGGATGTAGCGTTTTACCTCCATCAAGAGGGCCCGAACCTGGGTAAAACATCGTGTCCCCTGCCTCATGTTACCATCCGCCTAGACGCACAGTTCGGGACCCCCTACCCGAGATCCGCCGGTTTTGACACCGACATTGGTGCTTTCATTAAGAGTTCCTCTGTGTCGTCACTTTTAGGCCCGATGGCTTCTTCGGTCATTAACAGCGATGCGATCCAGGGTGAGACCTTTCTCCCCGGACAGATCTTCATATTCGGCGGCTTTGCACTGCGGGTCAATTCGCTTGGCCATCTGGAGCAGATCGAAAGCTACGCCCCTGGCCGTCAGGTCAGATTTGGAAGTTTAAACTACACAACGGACCTCCGCAGAGACTTGATCTTCGACGGATTCGAGCCGTAGCCGAGCGTGCCGCACTGTCACGATGGGCATGATCTAGCTTTGCCACCGAACAGTGCCCTGGAGGCCGCACCCGCATCAGCTCCGACCCTTAATTCGGAGCCAACTGCGCCAATCAAGGATGGGTGGTTGGACACCGCCTCGGGAGCTGCAACCTCTACAGCGATCGAGCCGAACACCAGCCCTATTCTCTGCGAAGCCCGTGACTCCAAGGAGTCGGACTCCTCTCCAGACTCCGAGCCCTCCGCGCCCCTACCGATCGAACCCGATTGGGCTGAAGGAAATATGCCCTAGAGGCAATAATAAAGTTATTATTTATTTCCTTATAATCATGATGAATGTTTATTATTCATGCTAGAATTGTATTTACCGGAAACATAATACATGTGTGAATACATAGACAAACAAAGTGTCACTAGTATGCCTCTACTTGACTAGCTCGTTAATCAAAGATGGTTATGTTTCCTAACCATGAACAATGAGTTGTTATTTGATTAACGAGGTCACATCATTAGTAGAATGATCTGATTGACATGACCCATTCCATTAGCTTAGCACCCGATCGTTTAGTATGTTGCTATTGCTTTCTTCATGACTTATACATGTTCCTATGACTATGAGATTATGCAACTCCCGTTTACCGGAGGAACACTTTGGGTACTACCAAACGTCACAACGTTACTGGGTGTAAAGGAGTACTACAGGTGTCTCCAATGGTCGATGTTGGGTTGGCGTATTTCGAGATTAGGATTTGTCACTCCGATTGTCGGAGAGGTATCTCTGGGCCCTCTCGGTAATACACATCACATAAGCCTTGCAAGCATTACAACTAATATGTTAGTTGTGAGATGATGTATTACGGAACGAGTAAAGAGACTTGCCGGTAACGAGATTGAACTAGGTATTGGATACCGACGATCGAATCTCGGGCAAGTAACATACCGATGATAAAGGGAACAACGTATGTTGTTATGCGGTCTGACCGATAAAGATCTTCGTAGAATATGTAGGAGCCAATATGGGCATCCAGGTCCCGCTATTGGTTATTGACCGGAGACGTGTCTCGGTCATGTCTACATTGTTCTCGAACCCGTAGGGTCCGCACGCTTAAGGTTACGATGACAGTTATATTATGAGTTTATGCATTTTGATGTACCGAAGGTTGTTCGGAGTCCCGGATGTGATCACGGACATGACGAGGAGTCTCGAAATGGTCGAGACGTAAAGATTGATATATTGGAAGCCTATATTTGGATATCGGAAGTGTTCCGGGTGAAATCGGGATTTTACCGGAATACCGGGAGGGTTACCGGAACCCCCCGGGAACTATTTGGGCCATAATGGGCCTTAGTGGAAAAGAGAAGGGGCTGCCCTAGTTGGGCTGCACGCCCCCCCCCCCTTCCCCTAGTCCTATTAGGACTAGGAGAGGTGGCCGGCCCCCTCCTCCTCTTTTCCCCTCCGAGGAATCCTAGTCGGACTAGGATTGGAGGGGGAATCCTACTCCCAGAGTGAGTAGGACTCTCCTGCGCCTCCCCCCCTTTGGCCAGCCAGCCTCCCCTCCTCTCCTCCTTTATATACGGAGGCAGGGGCACCTCTAAACACACAAGTTGACACAAGTTGATCCACGTGATCGATTCCTTAGCCGTGTGCGGTGCCCCCTGCCACCATATTCCTCGATAATACTGTAGCGGAGTTTAGGCGAAGCCCTGCTGCTGTAGTTCATCAAGATCGTCACCACGCCGTCGTGCTGACGAAACTCTTCCCCGACACTTTGCTGGATCGGAGTCCGGGGATCGTCATCGAGCTGAACATGTGCTCGAACTCGGAGGTGCCGTAGTTTCGGTGCTTGATCGGTTGGATCGAGAAGACGTACGACTACTTCCTCTACGTCGTGTCATCGCTTCCGCAGTCGGTCTGCGTTGGGTACGTAGACAATACTCTCCCCTCGTTGCTATGCATCACATGATCTTGCGTGTGCGTAGGAAATTTTTTGAAATTACTACGAAACCCAACAGTGGTATCAGAGCCTAGGTTATTGATGTTGATGTTATATGCACGAGTAGAACACAAGTGAGTTGTGGACGATACAAGTCATACTGCCTACCAGCATGTCATATTTTGGTTCGGCGGTATTGTTGGACGAGACGACCCAGACCAACCTTACGCGTACGCTTACGCGAGACCGGTTTCCTCGACGTGCTTTGCACAGAGATGGCTTGCGGGCGACTGTCTCTCCAACTTTAGTTGAACCAAGTATGGCTACGCCCGGTCCTTGCGAAGGTTAAAACAGAGTCTATTTGACAAACTATCGTTGTGGTTTTGATGCGTAGGTGAGATTGGTTCTTACTTAAGCCCGTAGCAGCCACGTAAAACAAGCAACAACAAAGTAGAGGACGTCTAACTTGTTTTTGCAGGGCATGTTGTGATGTGATATGGTCAAAGCATGATGCTGAATTTTATTGTATGAGATGATCATGTTTTGTAACCGAGTTATCGGCAACTGGCAGGAGCCATATGGTTGTCGCTTTTATTGTATGCAATGCAATCGCGATGTAATGCTTTACTTTATTACTAAACGGTAGTGATAGTCGTGGAAGCATAAGATTGGCGAGACGACAACGATGCTACGATGGAGATCAAGGTGTCGCGCCGGTGACGATGGTGATCATGACGGTGCTTCGGAGATGGAGATCACAAAGCACAAGATGATGATGACCATATCATATCACTTATATTGATTGCATGTGATGTTTATCTTTTTATGCATCTTATCTTGCTTTGATTGACGGTAGCATTATAAGATGATCTCTCACTAAATTATCAAGAAGTGTTCTCCCTGAGTATGCACCGTTGCCAAAGTTCGTCGTGCCCAGACACCACGTGATGATCGGGTGTGATAAGCTCTACGTCCATCTACAACGGGTGCAAGCCAGTTTTGCACATGTAGAATACTCAGGTTAAACTTGACGAGCCTAGCATATGCAGATATGGCCTCGGAACACGGAGACCGAAAGGTCGAGCGTGAATCATATCGTAGATATGATCAACATAACGATGTTCACCATTGAAAACTACTCCATCTCACGTGATGATCGGTCATGGTTTAGTTGATTTGGATCACGTAATCACTTAGAGGATTAGACGTATGTCTATCTAAGTGGGAGTTCTTAAATAATATGATTAATTGAACTTAAATTTATCATGAACTTAGTACCTGATAGTATCTTGCTTGTTTATGTTGATAGATGGCTCGTGCTGTTGTTCCGTTGAATTTTAATGCGTTCCTTGAGAAAACAAAGTTGAAAGATGATGGTAGCAATTACACGGACTGGGTCCGTAACTTGAGGATTATCCTCATTGCTGCACAGAAAAATTACGTCCTGGAAGCACCGCTGGGTGCCAGGCCTGCTACTGGAGCAACACCAGATGTTATGAACGTCTGGCAGAGCAAAGCTGATGACTACTCGATAGTTCAGTGTGCCATGCTTTACGGCTTAGAATCCGGACTTCAACGACGTTTTGAACGTCATGGAGCATATGAGATGTTCCAGGAGTTGAAGTTAATATTTCAAGCAAATGCCCGAATTGAGAGATATGAAGTCTCCAATAAGTTCTATAGCTGCAAGATGGAGGAGAACAGTTCTGTCAGTGAGCATATACTCAAAATGTCTGGGTATAATAATCACTTGATTCAATTGGGAGTTAATCTTCCGGATGATTGCGTCATTGACAGAATTCTCCAATCACTGCCACCAAGCTACAAGAGCTTCGTGATGAACTATAATATGCAAGGGATGAACAAGACTATTCCCGAGCTCTTCGCAATGCTGAAAGCTGCGGAGGTAGAAATCAAGAAGGAGCATCAAGTGTTGATGGTTAACAAGACCACTAGTTTCAAGAAAAAGGGCAAAGGGAAGAAAAAGGGGAACTTCAAGAAGAACGGCAAGCAAAGTTGCTGCTCAAGAGAAGAAACCCAAGTCTGGACCTAAGCCTGAAACTGAGTGCTTCTACTGCAAGCAGACTGGTCACTGGAAGCGGAACTGCCCCAAGTATTTGGCGGATAAGAAGGATGGCAAGGTGAACAAAGGTATATGTGATATACATGTTATTGATGTGTACCTTACTAGAGCTCGCAGTAGCACCTGGGTATTTGATACTGGTTCTGTTGCTAATATTTGCAACTCGAAACAGGGACTACAGAATAAGCGGGCACTGGCAAAGGACGAGGTGACGATGCGCGTGGGAAACGGTTCCAAAGTCGATGTGATCGCAGTCGGCACGCTACCTCTACATCTACCTTCGGGATTAATATTAGACCTAAATAATTGTTATTTGGTGCCAGCGTTGAGCATGAACATTATATCTGGATCTTGTTTAATGCGAGACGATTATTCATTTAAATCAGAGAATAATGGTTGTTCTATTTATATGAGTAATATCTTTTATGGTCATGCACCCTTGAAGAGTGGTCTATTCTTATTGAATCTCGATAGTAGTAATACACATATTCATAATGTTGAAGCCAAAAGATGCAGAGTTGATAACGAAAGTGCAACTTATTTGTGGCACTGTCGTTTAGGTCATATCGGTATAAAGCGCATGAAGAAACTCCATGCTGATGGACTTTTGGAACCACTTGATTATGAATCACTTGGTACTTGCGAACCGTGCCTTATGGGCAAGATGACTAAAACACCGTTCTCCGGTACTATGGAGAGAGCAACAGATTTGTTGGAAATCATACATACCGATGTATGTGGCCCGATGAATATTGAGGCTCGTGGCGGATATCGTTATTTTCTCACCTTCACAGATGATTTAAGCAGATATGGGTATATCTACTTAATGAAACATAAGTCTGAAACATTTGAAAAGTTCAAAGAATTTCAGAATGAAGTTGAAAATCATCGTAACAAGAAAATAAAGTTTCTACGATCTGATCGTGGAGGAGAATATTTGAGTTACGAGTTTGGTATACATTTGAAAAACTGTGGAATAGTTTCGCAACTCACGCCACCCGGAACACCACAGCGTAATGGTGTGTCTGAACGTCATAATCATACTTTACTAGATATGGTGCGATCTATGATGTCTCTTACTGATTTACCGCTATCTTTTTGGGGATATGCTTTAGAGACGGCCGCATTCACGTTAAATAGGGCACCATCAAAATCCGTTGAGACGACGCCTTATGAACTGTGGTTTGGCAAGAAACCAAAGTTGTCGTTTCTTAAAGTTTGGGGCTGCGATGCTTATGTGAAAAAGCTTCAACCTGATAAGCTCGAACCCAAATCGGAGAAATGTGTCTTCATAGGATACCCAAAGGAAACTGTTGGGTACACCTTCTATCACAGATCCGAAGGCAAGACATTCGTTGCTAAGAATGGATCATTTCTAGAGAAGGAGTTTCTCTCGAAAGAAGTGAGTGGGAGGAAAGTAGAACTTGACGAGGTAACTGTACCTGCTCCCTTACTGGAAAGTAGTTCATCACAGAAAACTATTTCAGTGACACCTACACCAGTTAGTGAGGAAGCCAATGATAATGATCATGAAACTTCAGATCAAGATACTGCTGAACCTCGTAGATCAACCAGAGTAAGATCCGCACCAGAGTGGTACGGTAATCCTGTTCTGGAGGTCATGCTACTAGATCATGATGAACCTACGAACTATGAAGAAGCGATGGTGAGCCCAGATTCCGCAAAGTGGCTTGAAGCCATGAAATCTGAGATGGGATCCATGTATGAGAACAAAGTATGGACTTTGGTTGACTTGCCCGATGATCGGCAAGCAATTGAGAATAAATGGATCTTT
This sequence comes from Triticum dicoccoides, assembly GCF_002162155.2. Classification (NCBI taxonomy): domain Eukaryota; kingdom Viridiplantae; phylum Streptophyta; class Magnoliopsida; order Poales; family Poaceae; genus Triticum; species Triticum dicoccoides. The sequence goes on along the minus strand of NC_041380.1, from coordinate 541,992,728 downwards.
AAGAAGAAGACTGACGCTGATGGTAATGTTACTGTCTACAAAGCTCGACTTGTCGCAAAAGGTTTTCGGCAAGTTCAAGGGATTGACTACGATGAGACCTTCTCACCCGTAGCGATGCTTAAGTCCGTCCGAATCATGTTAGCAATTTCCGCATTTTATGATTATGAAATTTGGCAAATGGATGTCAAAACTGCATTCCTGAATGGATTTCTGGAAGAAGAGTTGTATATGATGCAACCAGAAGGTTTTGTCAATCCAAAGGGAGCTAACAAAGTGTGCAAGCTCCAGCGATCCATTTATGGACTGGTGCAAGCATCTCGGAGTTGGAATAAACGTTTTTATAGTGTGATCAAAGCATTTGGTTTTATACAGACTTTCGGAGAAGCCTGTATTTACAAGAAAGTGAGTGGGAGCTCTGTAGCATTTCTGATATTATATGTGGATGACATATTACTGATTGGAAATGATATAGAATTTCTGGATAGCATAAAGGGATACTTGAATAAAAGTTTTTCAATGAAAGACATCGGTGAAGCTGCTTACATATTAGGCATTAAGATCTATAGAGATAGATCAAGACGCTTAATTGGACTTTCACAAAGCACATACCTTGACAAGATTTTGAAGAAATTCAAAATGGATCAAGCAAAGAAAGGATTCTTGCCTGTATTACAAGGTGTGAAATTGAGTAAGACTCAATGCCCGACCACTGCAAAAGATAGAGAGAATATGAAAGATGTTCCCTATGCATCAGCCATAGGCTCTATCATGTATGCAATGCTGTGTACCAGACCTGATGTGTGCCTTGCTATAAGTTTAGCAGGGAGGTACCAAAGTAATCCAGGAGTGGATCACTGGACAGCGGTCAAGAACATCCTGAAATACCTGAAAAGGACTAAGGATATGTTTCTCGTATATGGAGGTAACAAAGAGCTCATCGTAAAAGGTTACGTTGATGCAAGCTTTGACACTGATCCGGACGATTCTAAATCGCAAACCGGATACGTGTTTACATTAAACGGTGGAGCTGTCAGTTGGTGCAGTTCTAAACAAAGCGTCGTAGCGGGATCTACATGTGAAGCGGAATACATAGCTGCTTCGGAAGCAGCAAATGAAGGAGTCTGGATGAAGGAGTTCATATCCGATCTAGGTGTCATACCTAGTGCATCGGGTCCAATGAAAATCTTTTGTGACAATACTGGTGCAATTGCCTTGGCAAAGGAATCCAGATTTCACAAAAGGACCAAACACATCAAGAGACGCTTCAACTCCATCCGGGATCTAGTCCGGGTGGGAGACATAGAGATTTGCAAGATACATACGGATCTGAATGTTGCAGACCGTTGACTAAGCCTCTTCCACGAGCAAAACATGATCAGCACCAAAGCTCCATGGGTGTTAGAATCATTACAGTGTAATCTAGATTATTGACTCTAGTGCAAGTGGGAGACTGAAGGAAATATGCCCTAGAGGCAATAATAAAGTTATTATTTATTTCCTTATAATCATGATAAATGTTTATTATTCATGCTAGAATTGTATTTACCGGAAACATAATACATGTGTGAATACATAGACAAACAAAGTGTCACTAGTATGCCTCTACTTGACTAGCTCGTTAATCGAAGATGGTTATGTTTCCTAACCATGAACAATGAGTTGTTATTTGATTAACGAGGTCACATCATTAGTAGAATGATCTGATTGACATGACCCATTCCATTAGCTTAGCACCCGGTCGTTTAGTATGTTGCTATTGCTTTCTTCATGACTTATACATGTTCCTATGACTATGAGATTATGCAACTCCCGTTTACCGGAGGAACACTTTGGGTACTACCAAACGTCACAACGTAACTGGGTGATTATAAAGGAGTACTACAGGTGTCTCCAATGGTCGATGTTGGGTTGGCGTATTTCGAGATTAGGATTTGTCACTCCGATTGTCGGAGAGGTATCTCTGGGCCCTCTCGGTAATACACATCACATAAGCCTTGCAAGCATTACAACTAATATGTTAGTTGTGAGATGATGTATTACGGAACGAGTAAAGAGACTTGCCAGTAACGAGATTGAACTAGGTATTGGATACCGACGATCGAATCTCAGGCAAGTAACATACCGATGACAAAGGGAACAACGTATGTTGTTATGCGGTCTGACCGATAAAGATCTTCGTAGAATATGTAGGAGCCAATATGGGCATCCAGGTCCCGCTATTGGTTATTGACCGGAGACGTGTCTCGGTCATGTCTACATTGTTCTCGAACCCGTAGGGTCCGCACGCTTAAGGTTACGATGACAGTTATATTATGAGTTTATGCATTTTGATGTACCGAAGGTTGTTCGGAGTCCCGGATGTGATCACGGACATGACGAGGAGTCTCGAAATGGTCGAGACGTAAAGATTGATATATTGGAAGCCTATATTTAGATATCGGAAGTGTTCCGGGTGAAATCGGGATTTTACCGGAATACCGGGAGGGTTACCGGAACCCCCCGGGAGCTATTTGGGCCATAGTGGGCCTTAGTGGAAAAGAGAAGGGGCTGCCCTAGATGGGCTGCGCGCCCCCCCTTCCCCTAGTCCTATTAGGACTAGGAGAGGTGGCCGGCCCCCTCCTCCTCTTTTCCCCTCCGAGGAATCCTAGTTGGACTAGGATTGGAGGGGGAATCCTACTCCCAGAGGGAGTAGGACTCTCCTGCGCCTCCCCCCCTTTGGCCGGCCAGCCTCCCCTCCTCTCCTCCTTTATATACGGAGGCAGGGGCACCTCTAAACACACAAGTTGACACAAGTTGATCCACGTGATCGATTCCTTAGCCGTGTGCGGTGCCCCCTGCCACCATATTCCTCGATAATACTGTAGCGGAGTTTAGGCGAAGCCCTGCTGCTGTAGTTCATCAAGATCGTCACCACGCCGTCATGCTGACAAAACTCTTCCCCGACACTTTGCTGGATCGGAGTCCGGGGATCGTCATCGAGCTGAACGTGTGCTCGAACTCGGAGGTGCCGTAGTTTCGGTGCTTGATCGGTTGGATCGAGAAGACGTACGACTACTTCCTCTACGTCGTGTCATCGCTTCCGCAGTCGGTCTGCGTTGGGTATGTAGACAATACTCTCCCCTCGTTGCTATGCATCACATGATCTTGCGTGTGCGTAGGAAATTTTTTGAAATTACTACGAAACCCAACAGTGGTATCAGAGCCTAGGTTATTGATGTTGATGTTATATGCACGAGTAGAACACAAGTGAGTTGTGGACGATACAAGTCATACTGCCTACCAGCATGTCATATTTTGGTTCGGCGGTATTGTTGGACGAGACGACCCAGACCAACCTTACGCGTACGCTTACGCGAGACCGGTTCCCTCGACGTGCTTTGCACAGAGATGGCTTGCGGGCGACTGTCTCTCCAACTTTAGTTGAACCAAGTATGGCTACGCCCGGTCCTTGCGAAGGTTAAAACAGAGTCTATTTGACAAACTATCGTTGTGGTTTTGATGCGTAGGTGAGATTGGTTCTTACTTAAGCCCGTAGCAGCCACGTAAAA